>NW_015373959.1:2234280-2280240 GCF_001272555.1 Dufourea novaeangliae | reverse complement strand
TTAAATATTTAACTCTTTCCGATTCTAGTTTTTAATATAGGTAAATAATAGTCTACAAATGATATTAAGTTTATATTTTTAAAACAGTGTAAAGTTCATCATACAGGGCAGTTAATGCAAAGTTCACCATTTGTACATATAGAGAGTCGTCTTAAATCTATTCAATAGTTTGAAGGTAGCGATTGTTCCTCGCTCAATTCTTACCGGACGGTTCCAAAGTTGCAAGGTTTTCGCACCTTTGATTTGCTCTCCTCTAAAGTTTGAAAAGACACACTAATACACTCTGGCCCTGGGGTCCAGATATATATTTCTTCTAATGGTTAAGAGATATATAAGAAAAGTGATTAACAAAAATAATGACTACATCAATTTAGTATTGGCGAACAAAACGACGACGTTGACTACGTCGTAAAACGCACGCGGAAGAACACGAAAAAGGCACGCGTAACACGCAGCAGGCGCGTTAAGCAGCACAGTCGAGTAACATGGTTATGGTGGCAACATTAGAAACATAAAACGCCAGATGTGTGTTGAATAAAAAAAAACAATAAAAGAAAAAACAACGTTTGGTCCAACAGTGTACATCATAGAATACTGTGATTGTGTATACAGGGTGTCCCCTTAAAATAGACCCACGCAAATATCTCGGAAACTATTGACGATATTAAAAAATGTTTCAGACAAAAGTTAAATGGCATGAGGCGACACTTTTTGATGTGAGCAACTTTTTTCTACGTGTACGCGTAGAGAATGTCAACTTGTTATATGAAGGTCAACTTTGTTTGTTTAAATGGAATTGTATATTTTGTGATACACTAATTCGCCATAAGTGACTTAGTACTTTATGTAGGGAATAATGAGTAGCATCAAGTAGTGCATTAAAAAATATACGATTCCACTTAAAAAAACAAAGTCGACTTTCATATGACTTCTACGCGTCCACATAGAAAAAAAGTTACTCATGTCGGAAAGTGTGCCCCTGATACCATTTAACTTTTGGCTGAAACAATTTTTAATATTGTTAACAGTTTCAGAGATATTCGAGTGGGTCGATTTAAATAGGACACCATGTATACAGGGTGTCCGGTTATAAGCTAAACATGCAGAGTTTCGAAAAACTATCCACTGTATGAAAAAATGGTTCAGACAAGAAGTGAATGATTTAAAGGGAGACAATCTGGAGTCATTAATTTTTTTGTAGATGATCAGACAGAGATAAAATGAATGAACTATATTTTGTTAAATGCATTTACTTAGTTTTAAATGCAGTAATCGATCCGCCTCAGTATTCACTACAAAAAAGTATTAACCTATTCATGCAGAAAAATCATTAGTTTAGGAGATATTTTAATTTCGATAAGTATTGCAAAGTGATTATCATTTTAGGAAAAGTGCAGACATTTGTATTTACTAGTATCACTTTACAATATTCAGACTAAAATATTTTCTAAACTAACATTTTTTCGACATAAATATGTTAATATTTTTTTGTAGGGAAGACTGAGGCGGATCGATTACTGTATTGAAAACTATATGAATCCATTTAAAAGAACGTATATCACCTTCCCGTGACTTCTACCTGGCCATCTACAAAAAACTAATTGCATCAAATTATGTCTCTATTGAAACCATTCACTTCTTGTTTGAAACATTTTTTCATACAGTTTTTCAGTAACAAAATTTTGAGAGAAAGTATTTTAAAATTTTGTTTTTTGAGAAACCGGTTTTCAAAATTTAGTTATCGCAAGTTTATAGTGCCTATGTACCAGTAAACTTTTGTCTGAAACATTTTTCTCAATCTCTTGCTCTTTAAGAATTATACGCGAAAATGTGGGAGTGCCTATTTGACTTAAGGTACGAGAAATAATTTTTAACCCGGTGTTAAAATGAAAACAACTGTCCATCGATGATAAATATCACCGATATATGGTCACTTTTTTCTGACCCTTTACTTTTCTTTCTAAACTTTCATCGTCAACTGTATGAGTAACGTATTTTTTACACGTATGACAATTTCAAACATTTAAAGGCTATCTGTAAATTATGTTAATAGTATTCTAAATATACAAAGCATAGCAAGTTAAAATGAACCGTTTGACAGTCGAATTCTGTCCACGAATCAACAACAAAAGGGAAAAATAAAACAACACATACATCTATCCTTCATTCATAAACATAAATTCTCAGGCAACAAATCTACTAGCTCCCTCCCCGCCATCTTGTAACCGATCTGTTATAACAGTTTGTCCAATTATTAAAGAAACTTGTATATTCTTCAAAAGGAAGCCATTTTTAATAACTTACAATAAAAACCATCAAATAATTTCATGTTCGGTAGAACAATCGCGATAAATCGTGTAGAGACAATTTCCTCTCAACTGGTCACCGTTTTTGGTCCCGTCAACAATTTCCATAATCGTAAGAAAATCCGAATGGAAGGAGACGCGACCTCGTTTCCACACTGTTCCCCCGGTTTTAATCACGTCCCACGCGAAATAAATAAAGAAAGAAAACGAAGAACATCTCGGGGCTTCACAATCCGGGCAGTTATTGCGACTTTAATCTCCTTTTGTGTTTCTCAGCTGTTGATCCTAGACACCATTAAATTATTCCCGCTGGTCCCGTCCCCCCTGTACGGTTTAATTCCGTCGACGTGGCAAATTTTTCCAGCGTGGCCATGACGACGGTAACAGGGAATTATCGTCGCGGGCAATCATGTTCCACTGGAGCTCTCGTCGTTTTAACGGGAATCGTCGCAGAACGGTAAGACGACCTCGCCGAAATTACGTCCGAGCGGCATTGGAGAAGGGTGATAGACGGAGGGTGTTTTACGTAAAATAAGGTGAAAGAGTAGTACGATGACTCGCGAATCTGTCCGGAGAACACTACTACGACGTTTATTTCGTTAAATAATACAGAAGTAACTTTCGTGATAATACTCCACTTCGTTTCTGTTCTTTTTAAAATACAGTGAATCACATTTGTGCTTCTTATACTTTCGAAATAACAATTGTGTGTAAAAGTTTTTGTGTATTTCTTACTTATGTAACGTTGTTTTTCTTTGTTTCATTATCTTTTCTTGACAGGTCATTGTTAATTTTGGAATGGACTTCCTAGTGTTGTACCTACTTTAGTCAATAATAAATGTGACAACTTTCCGCGGTGCAATAAATTTGCATGGCTTTGTAGATTTACCTTTCTTATAGATGAGATTTGTTCTTTTTATCGAGGATTTCTGTTCATGTGAAAAGAAATTGTATATGTCCAATATTGAAAATTTATGTTTATGAATGAAGGATAGATGTATGTGTTGTTTTATTTTTCCCTTTTGTTGGTGATTCGTGGACAGAATTCGACTGTCAAACGGTTCATTTTAACTTGCTATGCTTTGTATATTTAGAATACTATTAACATAATTTACAACTAACTGCAAATTAACAGTTACTTGATTTTGACATTTAACGTTTTCTTTGTTATGCCAAAAAGATCAAACAATGCTCGATAATTATATTCAAGGGACGGACTAGTGTAACGCTCTGAAAAAATGCGTAGTTTCGCGAATTATTTACGCAAAATTCATTCAATTGAATCTTTTCAAATTTTGTGTACTTATTAATGCACTATTAAACTATTAACTAGCATTTGTTTTATTAACTTAAACATAGAATTCTACACAATTGACGGTTATGTTAACGATTGTTTCGGTCAAATATTTCGATGAATTGTATGCTTGCAATTGGAGGATGAACCTAACTTTAAAATGTTAGAATGAAAATTAGTAGAATAGTACCAATTTGAAAATTAGGTATCAAAATCTCGACTTTTTTGTAGTTTGCATCAGCAAAAACTAGAATTTGTTACGTTTTTCTGAATTTTTTAGCTTCATCCTCCAATGACATATGTTTACTATAAGGTATCAAGTTGATCGGTCAATTATATCTTCAGTTACGGTGTAATGCCGCGCCGGTTTGAAAAAAAAGATTTCGAGAAAAACGCGTTTTAAAATTACGAAGTATTACATCACATTCCACGCACCGTTTGCTTCATAATCGCGTACCACAATTATATAAAAAATTGTTCTTTTAAATACATATTAGGGATATATTTGTAAGACTGCAAAAGTATATAATATTTCACTATAAAATACTACAAAGTGTACAAAAAATTTTCGATTTTTCTTTTACCATTATAGTGATTTGACCTCTCAGGACTTGATAAGTTATTGCTCTGTGTTATCCTTTTTTCCATTAGGGTACAGGTAACGATTGTACATGTGTATAACACGGTAGTATTATCCAACGCTGTATGTACGAGAATTTTTTCAAATATTAAGAATATTATCTACTCTAAAAACCAAATAAGACCATAACTGCGAAATGACGAATTTCGGTCTTGTTTGCGCATATTCCTCTCGGTTACCTTAGTTACCAACCTCTTAAACAATTGAGCATCATTATGCCTCGTGTAGCATCATAGACCGAGTGACTGTGAAGTACAAACGTGCCAATTCATAAGTATTCATGTCTTGAGAAATACTTCATTATGACACCCGGTGTATGACAAATTCTATCGTCCCTGTTACAGAAAGCGAGAAAGTGGGGGAACCAGGGGATCGAGAGACCTCTCCTGCTCATTCGAGATGCGCGAAACAGTTATGCTCTTATTTGGTTTTTAGAGTACATTACATTTGATCATGTACGGAAAATTCACAAGATACATTAATTAAGTAATAGGATTAATTGATTAATTCCATAGCATCAGGGATAAGGAAGCCAGTGGTGTCACGGTCGTTGAACTGTGCACCGGCAGGGGAAAGTGTGTCAGTACAGATGGATTTTAATTCAATTAAAAATCGTCTTTGCAAGATAACCTATAATTATTGAGATTGCACTTCAATAACCACTTTTACTAGGCAATAGTTTAGTATTTCTCAATTATATCAACGAAAACAGCATTTGAGTTCAGCATTATTAGCAATACAATAACAACTTAGAAAATTTTACTTTCTTTCCACTTATTTCAAAAGGGTTTACTGATGGTAGGTAAGAAAGATGAGTTTTATTATGTATAATAACTTTGTAATATCAATTATTATAGATAACTGTGATAGAAGTAAATAAAGGTACCAAATGGTACTAAACGCTTTGAAAATGTTAAAAACGTTTTTTGCATTATTCATGTGTCATGTAATACATATAACCAGAAATGCAAAACGACATATTTTTTCATAATTGTTAAATAATTTGGGAATGAAAGGATTAAAACAAAATCATCCTTTATACATAATAGATCGATAAACTTATTTTGTTCTCCCTACAACCTACTTATTACAGTACCTACACTGACGACACAAATAATGGTTATTCCCATTAGTTACAATACTATTCACGCTAAAAAAGAACCACAAGACAGGATACGTAGAATTTTTATGGGTAAAAGTCTCTAAATACTATACAACAACAACTGTACTCTGTCTACCGAGTGTAAGAATCTTTTTGTATCTCTCGCAGACAGCGGCTGAACCAGTGGGGGGGGGGGCGCCCCCCTCAAGGGAACAAACTTTATTTCATTTGTTTATAGTAGTATTTTAATAATTTATCCCAAAGGAAGCTTCGAGTGGTTCGGTTTTAATAACAAATTCATATTTTTCGTGAATCTGATCTTACTGTCATTTGAAGGTTAATACGCCCCCGCCCCCTCACGAAAATCCTGGATGCGCCCCTGCTCGCAGACCTAAATATCTATTTTTCCATTTCTACGCCGGCAATAACACGTCCCGCACAAGAGGGTGGTAGTGTTGCGAGTGCAGGCACCAAAGGTGGAGAGAGGGAGACAAACAGAGGGCAGGCCCGGTTTGTTTGCCCTCGCCGAGAGTTTCGCACTCTCCAGGGTAAATGTGATCCCACGCCACTCTTTTTTTCCCCGCCTGTGCCTCGCTGCTGGTCGTTTTCGAAACTTCCGTCCGTGATTCTCTTTTCCACTCGACGTTGCCTCTCTCCAACCCCTCCATCGACCATCGTTTCGAGTCTGACGCGTGATTCCCCCGGCTACGACAACCGTCGGGCACTCGAACCTTTTTCTTAGACCGTCCAACGTCGGAAGTTTCGGGTATGTTCCAGGGAAATATTTCGGCGCTGGCCTCTCTCTGTCACTCCGTACAAACGGTGAAACGTCGAAATATCGTCCTCTCCTCCGCGCCACACCGTTTTGTTTCCCTTGTAGCCGACGGCTGTTGTTTGATCGTGGAAATATGCTTATCGTTGCGAAGGGTAAATATTGGATTTCGATGGGGGTTGAGGGGCGAAAGTCTCGGGCGCGCAATCGAACTACGAGGAAATCCTTGTGTGTGGACCCAGAGCACAGTCTATATTTACGTTGTATAATGGTAAATTCTAGGTAACGTGCTTCGTTTTCTTCGTCTCTGGGTAACGGGAAGTCATAGTTCCTGTAGTCCTTTCGGATGTTTTATAACCGGATATTTTGTTTAGACACTCTCTTTTGTGGTATTTTGATTGTTTCAAAGATGTGTTTTATATTCTAAAGTTATTCAATATTATTGTGTATTTCATGGATTTACGAGGGTCATCGCAAAAGTAATGCACAAATCCGTATAAATGAAAAAGAGTTTATTTAATTTTGAAATGCTTTCACAGCCCTTCGATATAATTTCCTTGGTGATCTATGACTGTTTGACCCTCGTATTGTGGGCATCGGCACAAGGCTCTCTTGTGTAAACAGGGACCGTGGGGTTGGAATCGGCACGTGGCTTTGCCGTGCCGATGAACGACCGTTTCTTAGATATCGCGAGTTGGGCGGCAAGCCTTCGCTGCGACGCAGTCCGCGACATTACAGGCGGAAGCCGCCCCTGTGTGATCGGCGGCGATCTCCGATGACGATCCGCCGAACGCAGAGGTCATGTGTGTGTGTGAGTGTGTGTGAGAAAGCCTTTTATATAAAGAACGAATGCGATGACGAGGGTCAGTCAGTCTCGATCGGTCGAAGTGAAACATTAAACAATCTTACTATTAAAACGTGTCTGATTTTTTCCCTCCCCGCTTGACATCCTACAGTATGTAGCTCTTAGACAATCTTTTGTGTAGCATTTTCAGTCTCGAAGAGGTTCTTAGAGTCTGTAACGCAAGATCTCGCGTTGTCTCTGAAAGTTACACCTAATGAATGGCAGACTGTGATAATCTAAACATATGCAATCTTCCTGGATACACGGCTGTTTAGACTCAAACTTTAAGAGTCGCAGATGCAAATATTTTCGAGAATAACGATGTGAACGCAAAAAGATTTGTAACGGTGTTATTATGTTTGCATCCAGAAGGGCTAGAAATGCAGCTAAGTAGCTGCATAAGTCGCCGGAGTTCGTGAACAAGTGGGTACAAAGAGACCAATTGTATTAATGATCTTCCAGATCTAGTTGCAAGGCGAATGACTGAAACCAGGGAAGATGAAATTATCCTTGAGCTTTATTCAAAAAACCCAAATCTTTCGCTGCGTAAAGGACAAATTTTTTCGCAAGAACAGATATAAATAAAGGGTTTCCCAATAAGAACGATATGATTTTACAATGAAATAAAATAAAAAGTATTTTAGATACAACCCAACTTTTTATATTATTTTTATGTACAGTTTATTACATTATGTTTTGAATAACACATCATTTAAGTGTCCATCTCGACTTCGTGCACACGAGCGAATTCGATGAATCCCATTTTCGATGACATTGTGCAATAACTCGGGCCTAATATCACAATTGCTGCGTTCGATGTTTAATCTTAATGCATCAAAGGTTCGTAGATTGTTTGCGTAGACCATAGATTTCAAATAACCCTGCAAAAAGTAATCTAAAAGAGTTGGGTTAATGATCTAAGGAATCATGTCATTCTTATTGGAAAACCCTTTATCAGTATAATGATATCAAGAAATTCGATTGAGAAGAAAGCAATATAGAAACCGCGGCTTGCAAGAAAACATGTCGAAACTCGGCTGACTTGGGTTCATGAAAATGTTAATCGTGATTGGAGTGACGTAATTTTCAGTCCTTGGACGCAAATCCAATAGAAAACGTTTGGGTCATTATGAAAAATAAACTTCAAGGAAAAGTATCTTGATGTTGAAAGTTCTTGTACATCGAATTCGAAAAATATGGAGGTCACTACCTGTCTCGTACGCCGAAAAGTTGGTGGAAAACATGCCGAGATATTTTCAAGGTAACTCTAATCATTAATGGAGGAGATTGGATCAATTACTAAATAAATTTGTATTAGTTTTTTAAATATACTTTCGATTTATATGAAGTTTTTCACAAAAAGTAATCCTTTGTATATCTAATCACTGTGTATTCTAAAATTATTCAACGTTGTCTTGTGTCTTATCTATTTATATGTGTAAATTGTAATGAATTAAGCGGTCACATTTTCTCGTGAAGTTTCTGCAATGGAATTATTCAAATAACAAGCAAGTGCAGTAGAGCCTCCTCTATCCGGATTAATAGGAAATTATAAGTGTTTGGATAAAGGAATTATCGGATAAGTCACTTTAAATAAATCCATTTAATAAGTAACGATAATTACTTTTCTGATACTAAATTTCATTTACTTAAATAGAGATCAAGAAACTGGATAGTTTGTTTAAATATTTATGGATTCCATATCTTTGTGGATGCGATATTATATATATTGTTCAACATAAGTAACGTTTTAGAATTCGATCTAACGGAAGAAAGTATACATTGTATGTAAACATTACGTGTTTGCAGCAGAAAGAGGTATCAGTTGCTGACAGACATTCGGTTCGGATAACAGAACGTTCTAATATTAAATTAATATTAGGGTATTCGGATAATAGTGCTGATATACTGTATACTCTACTGTACTTTAACACAGCTTCGACTTTTTAAAACTGTTTCGGTTTAATTCCATGACTCGCTCACCCACCACCCAGATAGCACATGACGCCTTGCAGACGCCCATTTTACGCCTATTTTAGGTATAAGGCGCCTTTAAATCGTCTCCAAGGTGTCATTGGGCGTCATGTGCTATCTAGGCATATTATGATTTTATTTAGTGCTGAAAAACGACAATACGTATTCACAAACCTATCCTGATATTCTACAATGTCCCGTAGCATAAACTAAAGCTGTTGTTTAAAATGTTCGAAAAGGTTTTTGTAAATGTTCTCACAGAAAACAGTTTTTCGTCAACCTGGACCAAGTTTCGACAGTCATCAAGATATAGGGGAAAGGTGTCTAAAACGATCCTTCGGGGTAAAGTGATTCCTGGCTGCCCTGTGGCTATTAGTGGTGCTATATCGTAATGTCGTTCTACAGTAGTTCTCCCCGCACGTCACTAGTCGTTGCTCGAAGTGTCGTGAATATCAGTGCTCTATTTGTTGTCCGCAAGAAAAATTTAAAATTATTGCAATTTATCTAAGATAAAGTGTTTTTCAATATTTTGTAACTTTTGTCATAATCGGTTTAATGTGACAGCTGCTTCTTGCACGGATTTAACCACAATTCAATAATAAGTTAATTAATCTTTCGTTACCGCATGTAATAAGTATGATCCCTCCCTAGTAGAATAAAATGATCCCAGAAATCATTTCACCCATATGCTATATTATTGTTTTTTTGTTTTAGTTATAACAATGCCCTGTAAGTGTGGAAGAAAAACAACGCGTCAAAGCTGTTTTTATTTAAATAAAATGTAATAAATGAAATGCTGTTTAATGTTCGTCGTATTTACTATCAGTAGGTATAAAATGATCCTTAAGTATGCCTTCAAAAAAATGTGAATAAAAACTATAATTGATCAGGTAGCTAAATTGTATTTGAGCCATTGATAAGATAGATAGACTAACTTACAAAAACTACTTTAGTTTTATTTAAATAATGAGCATTTGTATTTTTTATATAAATTACGCCTTAAGGGGATCGTTTTAGACACCTTTTCTCTGCAACATAGAAAATCAACAAATTAACAAGTCTGCTTCTGATTGAAGGGGTAATGCCACGACGATAGGCAATGAATGATAGGATTACTTTAGAGCTGATTTTAAAGAAATTTATAAAATTTATTAAAAATATAACATAAGGTCCTTATAATATGTATGAGAAAGAGCAAACAAAATTTTGTTTATAATTTTTTAATAAAAAATAGCGGCACAATAGCTGACTAGAAAAGTACCCATGACTTTTGCAAAATATTGTAGACTCTTTGTAATTAATACTTTCGTAATTAATAAATTCAATAAATAATTATAAGAAATTTTTCAGCAAAGAGAAAAGAATTGTTAACAAATGATCGCCATTTTTTCAAAAATCAATATTTTTCGGGAACTTGGGTGCTTCTCTAGGATTTAGTGTGTAGATGATAAAACTTTCTGTTTTTTGTTCAAGATTCAACGGTGTGGACGTGAATTGACGTAAAACATCCACCGCAGACTGACTCAAATGGAAAATACGTAAATACCGTTCGTGCGACTGCTGCACCGCTATCTTTTATTAAAGAATTCTAAACAAATTTTTTTGTTCTTTTCCATACATATGGATCATAAGAATCTTATATTACATATTTAATAAAGCTTTAAAATTTTTTTTAAATCACTTCCATAGGTATCCTATCATTTTTGGCCTATCATCGTAGTGTTACCTATCTCTCAACTCTATTTTCACAATGAAAATTCACTTCGCGAGAAATTGATGAAATCTTAATTCAATTGATGGCGAAACTCCTTGACCTCGATCTCTCTCTGAATCGTCATCGACGCAGCTGCGTCATTATCACCGTTTCATCTGTCTTTCTTCAATTTCCACCCCTGAGACAGATCGGTTCTGTTCGTATCCATCAGACATTTTCATAATCGTTAAGAGTACTCCCGCCTGTCTCCTGACGGTCCCGGGCGGGAAGACAGCGTAGGTATATTCTTTGCAATTAATTCCCGTCGGTCTCGCGAGCTTTTAATGGATCTGTGAGTACAGCAGTTACGGAAGGGAACGCGCCTGTCCATTAACAAAACTGTCGCGAGATTCGGTTGGGGAGGGGGGGGG
The DNA here is from genome assembly GCF_001272555.1 of Dufourea novaeangliae. Lineage (NCBI taxonomy): Eukaryota > Metazoa > Arthropoda > Insecta > Hymenoptera > Halictidae > Dufourea > Dufourea novaeangliae. The sequence continues at coordinate 2,269,184 of NW_015373959.1, read as the reverse complement.
GGCAACTTCCAGGTTGACGCATTGCTACGATATTTCACCGGCGAATTAATTAATGAACGCACTATTTATCGCGGGTTCTCGAGTCTTGACCCACTCGCAATTGGCGTCGTAATTTGTAACCGGAGAGGGTAGACAGCCGCGATAGATATCAAACGTAACGAGTTACGGGAGCAGGGCACTGCGCCGCCTTTGCGAAATCACCGATGGCTACGTGTTGAAGTGTGGAATCATTGGAATTGGAATCATCGGATAGATTACTCCACTGACGACCGTGGGTATCAAGGGGTTACATGCTCAGTCAGGAGGCCGAAAAGATCAGTGATTTTCGAGACTTTTTTTCTTGAAAGGAATAAGACCTTTTTCGAAAAATGTTTTCGTATTTCAAATAGAGTATTTTAGAGAGTATCTCATAATTTGTCGGTAAATTATCGATTTGTTGAACCTTACAAAGGTACGTACCCCTCTAAGACCTCTTTGCTCTTTAACGGCCCGAGAAATGGTGATATTTATGATTTTTTTTAAAGAAAGCGAATAAGATATAATAAAAAGACTTTCTGCCCTTTACTTATTATACATTCAAATGAATAAAAAAATTTTTGTTTCTGTATTCGTGCACCGTGCAAATTGTAGGTGGCGCTAATTGTGTTGATCTCACATTGCGCTGTACAAACGGTGTCCACGATACTCGGTGTAGAGTAGTCCGAAATCAAAATTTCAAAAAGATTATTGAATGTTACTCCAATGTATAATGTACGACCTATCATGAAATCGAAAAAATGAGGCATTTTGTGTGAGTTTTAACAAAGACTTGCAAAGAAAGGAGGAAATTTTACATACATAACAGACCATAAGAAGGGAAGGCACGGAAGTGTCTCCCTCCGATTTTGATGAAATTTCGTACGTCTGTTAAGCAGTTAAAAATAAGGGTTACGTATTTTCTTTTTATCGGCTGAGTCGCGACTTTAAGGGGTGAAACCATTCCTCGAAGTTTTGACCCAAAAGTACTATCTCGAAAACCAGCGGAGATACATACAAACTTCTACTGGACGAGATTTGGGGTTTTTTATTTAGAATAATATGATGCTAACAAATTATCCAAGATATAATTTGTTTATAACAAAACAATTTCTGATCGAAACTTTGAGGGGTGGTTCATCCCTTAAAGTCGCGTCTCGGCTGATAAAAAAATACGTGTGTCTTATTTTTTACTGCTTAACAGACATATGAAGTTTCATCAAAATCGGAGAACAACCCCCGTGCCTTCCCTTGTAGGTTTTTATTAACAAATTTTGTTTCAGTTTGGATTTAATAGAATTGACAGAAGACCTTCGACAAGATGTGATAAGTGTTAAGTCACTTTATGCGCAATCGAATGTTTCAAATTTTACCATGTTAAAAGTTTCTGATTATTTTTCCAAATTTGTTGTTTTCCAAATTGAGTGTGTCTTCGAATGAAAATTTTTTTATTGTGTGTGATAGAAGGCATGAATAAATCGGAAAAATTTATTATTCGAGGATTCAATCTGAAAAATCCTACTTTTGTTCTAAAATTTATAATTCTTTTATCTTCCAAGATAAACAGTTTTCGACTTCAAATTCGTAACCACAGCATCGGAAACATAAAAAAACAAGTAAATACAAATTCTCGGCACTCAAAAAGAAAAGATTAAATTAGCTGCCCTTAGAAGTCTAGGCATCCTTTAAATATTAATCCTATACTATACAAAATGGAAATGACTTTTTCGTTATCGGTTCTGGCATAAAAATTTCACTAATATATTATTTTGTCGGTCTACATTTGTATTCACTGTATCTATTCACGAATCTCGCAGCTCTTACATATTTTGTCAATGTACTACACCTCATTAATCAATTTCTCACTTCTGTGAGACTCCCGTGGTGTGAGTTTTTCGTCGAAAATTTATATCCCTGAAGTTAGTAATTTCCTTTTATTTCTATCTCACATTATTTAATGCAGGTTACACCTATAATTCAAACTCTCACGTTTACCTAGAAAGCGGACGTACTGTGCTCTGAAATAAGGTTGCTCCCTATATATCGAGGAAAAGAAAGAAACAGAAAACCTAAGCAACATTCTTCAATTAATATAGTCCCTGAACAAGATATGAATTATATGTTTTAACAGTGGTGAACGCCCAAATTCGAGAAGAATGGTACTGCGGCTGCTGTGATTACAAATTGAAACCAAGTAAATTAAAAGAAACAGACACGAAAAAGTGAAGTTACGCCAATTTCAAAATAAACAGCTTATGTAGCGAATCGATAAAATCCTTCTCAGTGATCGTAAGGATAATTTTTACAATTCAGGCCTATCCTCTTCACAGAAATTTCAAAAGGGTAGGCCTTCAAGCTTGTTCAAGGCCATGTCAAACGTTTTCACTCCAGAATAATCTCCGTTAGTCTCATTATGTAGTAAATTATTTTGTGTTTTTAACATTAAACATTTAGAATGCCGTTTACAGTTCTGAGAACTATTCGGTTCCAGGAAGTGACATTGTGAAGCCTTTCTATGGGGATTATTGTTACGTAAAATTAAGGTTGTCTCGGTAAAAGGGGATTGTCCTGAACTCTGAAGATGGTATTTTGGATTAACGAAAAAATCTTCATGTGTTCAGGAAATCTCGTCCACCAAATATGTAGAATACAATATGGTACTAAACTGTTCCAAATAAGGGAACTGTTTTTGCAGCTCATCGCTTGTTTACCAATCGATCGGTGCCATGTGCCTTTAGGCTGTCATACGTGACAGGGCACGTGTGTTTAGGTTGGAAAGCTGCGAATCAGTCGCAATGAAGAAGAAAAAAGTTCCATCGAAGTCCCAGGCGTCCGGTAAGGGGAAGAAACAAGTCGGAGAGGATTCCTGGCGTGCCGAATTAGAGGCAATCTCGATAAACGACGACAACTGGTGGTGTATCGTCGCAATGATGGTCGAGACGACCACCGAGCATTCCAAGTACATATCCCTCTTCAACACCGCCGCCGAGGAGGGTAGACGGAAAGCTATTTACTGCTTGAGCTATCAGAAAATGATGTCCAGCGTGAAAATATTGTCGAAGCACAGTCTGGAGAAATGTCCAACCGTTCAAGGTGTTTGCCATTATGCCAGCAGAATGTTGTTTGAAGGAAGCAGTAGACTTCCTGCTTGGTTGGTAGCACGAATCGTCAAGTACTTGATCTATCGGATCAAGGAAAAGTCGATTGGTATTGTGAAGAGGATGGCCGACTTGGAGCACGAGATAGACGAAGAATATAAGATTATGCAGACTGTCGCTGATTGGGGTATGTGTCAATATTGTGGAAACAGTTTACGATTATTCATTTACGTACATGAATTTTGAAAGATTCTGAATCGTAATTGTTAGTCAAATTTTGACATACATGGCGCCTTCAAGACAGTAAGTTAATATTCTGTAATTTAATTCACTAACTGCTATTTTACTTATATGCACTGGGCGTCAAAATTAAGGGACCACTAAAATTTGCCGAAAATATGGGTCATTTTCAAATGACTATATCTCCGCGAAAAATAGTTACAAAAAATATTGTATACGACCATTTTGTAGCCTGAAGCTTCTAGTTTTTGAATCGGGCATTCAAAAATTATTTTCATGTTGTTTGTTCCTTTTTTTTTAAATATGAATCGCAACAAGCGAATCAAAAAAATGTTGGTCAACTTTGAGAGGATGCATGGGCCAAATAAAATTTTTTCTGGTAATCCTAATGGAATATTTTTAGAGAGCAAACTTTTCTCTTTAATTTCGTTTTTTAATTTTGTTGTACAATTTTTATTGGCTGAGTTATTCGTCACGACGAAGAAAAATTTCAACAAATTGGCAACTGAAGGCCTTTAAAGAGAAATCTCTCAGCTTTCCAATATTCTTTTAGAATTTTCTATACGATCATGCATTCGCAAGTTACAGGCGCTCAAAGTTGAAAGTGCCTTTTCTCATATGATGACGAATAACTCAGCCAATAAAAATTGTACAACAAAATTGAAAAAACAAAATTAAAGAGAAAAGTTTGCTCTCTAAAAATATTCCATTAGGATCACCAGAAAGAATTGTTTTATTATTTGGCCCACGCATCCTGTCAAAATTGACCAACATTTTTTGAGATTCGCTTGCTGCGCCTCATCTTTTAAAAGAAAGGAACAAACTACATGAAAATAATTTTTGAATTCCCGATTCAAAAACTAGAGGCTTCAGGCTACAAAATGGTCGTATACAATATTTTTTGTAACTATTTTTTGCGGAGATATAGTCATTTGAAAATGACCCATATTTTAGGCAAATTTTAGTAGTCCCTTAATTTTGACGCCCAGTGTAGATTGATTCAGAACGAGCATACGAAATTTTGATAGATTGAAAATTCATTACATGTAAAAGTAAACATGAGATGTACATAAATTTAATTATATCCCGCATATGATTATGATATCGCTGATTTAACTGTTGCATTCGATTTCAAGGAACAGATTTTAAGCATATACTATAATTCTAAGTAAATAATGTTTCTGTCAGGGATTAAGGCGAGAAACAAACTCACAACTGTGTAAACGCACAACGAAGATCTTTATTAAGTATATGAACACGCTCGTTGAGCGTTCGAAAAGAGAACAAGCGTGAGAAAACCCGCAACGCGTACCAACTCAGCACCCCGCAGTATTACCAACTACACACGATACACGGCGCTCGCGTCGCCGACCAATGGCGTGATTAGTATCGCACCAACAGTTTCGCGTTGCTTTATTTCTTTTAATTCGTTTCAGTTTACATTTGTATCAAGCTCATGATTTTGCTATTACCTCGATGAAGCTTCGACACATGGCTATCCAAGCATTGAAAAAATAATCTATGTGCAACACCTTTTACTCAAAGTACGTCGTCTAACTAATGCATTAAAGTTTATACTGAATCACTCTGTAGATAGGCGGACCAGGATTATCAATTCGAAGATAAGAATTTAATCCAGATGGATAATCACGATAAGTTTAATAGAATTTTCGCGAATGTGATCCATCTCTTTCGAGAGCTCTGACTCCAAAAGTATTGACTGAATTTGGTATCGATCAGGCCAGCCAGGCTCCAGGGCGTTCAACGCAGAAAGGTTGAATAACAAACGGCTGACGAAACTGCGTAAACGAGGTGAAGAGTGGAGGGACACGATCTACGTGGACGACGCGCCCCTGAACGGTCCGAATCTGTACATAATTCTAACCGGCTTTCACGATCCCGCTATATCGGAGCACCTAGTAAACGCTGGGGTGCCGTTGAACTTCATATTGCGGATCAAGAAATCGAAACGGGATCTGGAACTGCTGGCGGAGGGCGACACGGCCATGAACGATTTCGATAAAACCCGGCATCTCCATCGTTTCGGAATATACAACAGCAGTATCTTTGAATTGTTCCACTTCTGGTCGAAGATCGAGACATGGATGATGGATCCTGAAACGCATCCAGCTCTCCTCGACGTTGCGATCCGTGTATTCCGACCGCCGCGATTTTCTCTTGTCTTCGACGACGTGGAGTACGAGCGTCTGAAGAGGGACATGTACGACAATGTTTCGTATTTCATGTACGATCTCTATGATCTCTACCGGCAACACGGGAATTATTTGAAGAGCATGAAGCTCCAGAAGCTCGCGGCCGATGACCGTCAGGAGAAACACGACACGAAGATTTACGAGGCTCTGCTGGACAGTGTCCCGCAGGAATGTGTCTCCATTCCGTTGGTACTGTTCGCTATCCTGGCTCAAATCGATGGGAACAGGAACGAGGAACTGGCTGGCGGGAAATCTGAGGGGGAAGATACGAGTGACGGGAAAATAGTGAGTCTTTCAGAGATTTTTGTAGTTAGAGTGGACGTGAAGTGAGTAAACGCCTACAATCTTGGATTGTAGATATTTTCTTAGAAGACAGATTTTCAAATCGTTGTAGTAAGAATGTTGATGCATACGTTGTTCCATAATTTTCGTCGTACGGCCCTGGTAGAAGGAGCAGACAAATTTTCTTTACACCATTGAATAGCCCGACCCTTTTCAGATGTATGCACTAAGCCCTGCAGTCAGTTTACTGTGAGAAATCACAGTTGAAAAGTTGTGTTACGGTTACTCTCACATGATGTGGCTTTCGAGTATTTTTTATCACGTACCTTCTTAACAGTTCCAGAGTTAAACTTCTTTAGTATATTTTTCGGCGATTTGACAAGTTTTCGTCGTTGATCGTCACTGAGGGTACGGGGTACAATTTTCGGAGCTGTCTTACCGATAAGTGCTCAGAAACAATTCGATGCAGTGTTGTTGTAGGGATGTCGAGAGTTTCCTTCAATTACCCATTTGTGATTTTCCTATTCATTCTAGTCGCCTATACGTAATTTTCCAAATGCTTCAGACAAAAGTCACGTCTAGTAAGAGTCGCCATGGCACGACATTTCAACTATGATTTCTCACAAGAAACTGACGCGTTAGTTATGGGACTTAGGGTATATGTATACCCGAAACGCGTCGGGCTATTCAATGGTACGAAGGAAATTCTTCTGCTCTTTCTACCAGGGTCGTGCGATAAAAATTATGAAACAACCTATGTATGTTATAATCTGGGCTAATATATTCTGTTTTTAAAGAGCTTTAGGATAGAAATGTCGGCTTACGTTTACTATACATTCCTGAATGGTGGTCTAGTCTGACAATAATGTAGAATATTTACTAGAGTGGCGCTTAAAATTCGAATTTTAAAATATAGCCTGAGAAAGTTACCCGTTTGTACTGTATGCTGAGAAATGAGCCTGGTTAAAATTGTATTCGATTTTATAATATTTTAGAGGTTATAATATCTGAGAGTCGGAATAACAGCATTTGTTACTATTAGTCCAGTAATTCCGACAGAAATATTCTCACGTTAAAAAATCGATTTGGCTAGCTTAATAATATTATTAGTGAAATAGATTTTTATTCGTGAGCTGAACACTACAAGCCTAAAAAGTGTCAAAAAATTGAATATTTTAAGTTCCGATCACTCAAATGAACTGAATCATGCCCACCGTTTGAGGTAGTTCCAAAAAAAACCGTTCTACGCCACTGCACATGGACGCCATATTTGTAACAATTTTGAAATGTGTAAACACGTACTTTTATAATGCAAAAAGAATTAATCCATTCGGCTTAATAGTTTTCCCAATATCACTCACGATACCTTCATCAATTTTTAGTGCCAAGAAACGCATATGACCTCTTTAAACATGTTACGTTTCACTTTGAATTAATACATTAAACAATATCGAGCAGACGAACATCGACACGGAAGTGAAACACGAAACTAAGAACCAATTTGACTCGTTCGTCGAGGAAAAGCTAAAGACCCTCAACGCTAAGTTCGAATTGGACCAGACAGACAATGCCGACGACAACGAAGAAACGTTAGCAGAGATCGAATTAATTCTCCGCGAAGATACTTTGAACGAGACCATCCGTCTTCTCGATGACTCCGCAAACTCTCGTGTTACTGCCACGAGCAACATGATCGACAATATCCTGCCCGTCTTCTGGGATCCCCGTATAATGAGTACTCACGCAAAACACGGCGTGACCGTGATGAAATTGGACGAGTATTCCCGTCACATCGACAAAATCCGCGGATACATGAGCGTGAAAGTGAGCAGCGAGGAATTCAGGCATTGTTTGCACATATTAATGTTCGACAGAATGATATTCGGGTCGACTCGAAGTCGAGATAAATCCACGGGACGAAACACGAAAGAAGAGACAACTGAGGACCCTATAACTACAAAGAACTCACGGCCCTCGATGAAACGCAGCAAATCCGTTCCGAGTTTAACTTCGAAATGTAGTCGACAGATTCACTTCCACAGCGACGGGAACATCGAATACGGAAAAGTCCCGTCGTCGATCGTCGATTGTTCACCGTTGTTCGAGATTGTAGATCCAAGGGAGACGTTGGTCCCCGGTTACTTGGAGAAGAATGTCTTCAGTTTGAGATACAAAAACGAGGATGGACTCAGGGATTTTGATTACATGGAGCTGTTACCAAGGTCCATTTTCATGCAACGCGTGCAACAGTGCCTGGACACGTTCGACAGCTTCGAGACAGTTTATTTCGAGCCGACCGACTCGGTGTTGCTCTACTTTAGCGACAAGTGGAGAGCTAATGGGGTGCACGAGGAGGAAAGAATGTCCAGCATTCGGACCTCGGTACGGCTTCGTGACTTCTGCGAGTACGTTGTGGCGGAGGAACGGGATTGGATACATCGGGAGGAACAGATGTACAGATCGCAGACCAGCGAGTCGTTGAAAAGATTGATGCTGAAGGTGGACGAAGTGAGGGACGAGACGCTGATGTTCACGGACGAGGACTTTATTCTGCCTTGGTCCTTGAAAGCCAAGGATCTCGCCAAACGGAAGCTAGGTCTGTTAGAATTTTATCAATGTCAATGGACTCTGGGTGTTTATGTAGATTTTCATTTACTGAGATATAAATATCGTTTAATCCTCTAATACTTGCAAGCCAGTGATCTCGCCAAACGGAAACAAGATCTGTTAGAATTTTATCGATATCGATGAACTCTGGGTTTTTATGTATGTTTCCATCTATTAAGAAATAAATATCTTTTAACCTTGGAATGCTCACATGGAAAATGTAGTGCCCCAAGGGAATTTTTTTGTAATTATCATAGACTGGTTATTTGTTTTGAATGTACAATAGTATAAAAATAACACGCATTTAGTAAAATAAATAATGTTAATGGAAGATGACTAATGAAAATTGTAAGTCTGTTCGTATATCTTTTTCTCTTTTACATTTTCACTTTAAGAATACAATTAGATTTAATAAATGTACACATTGTTTTCAACATAAAATAAAGGAAAAGTTAATTGCAAAAGTACAGGTATCATTTTTACCACATGGGCTACAGCGTGCCTCATTTTAATATTAATTTCACAAAAACTTAGTGTTCCAAGGTTAATTAATTTACTAATCTCTTTACAACATACTATTAAGCATATACTAATTCAAAAAGTATTGTATGCAAACGAAAGTCTTCACATTTATATTTAATTTGTATTCAAAACGATATTTAAATTGTATGTGGTTTCAATATTTTTGTGACATCAAAATGGCCGATTTTCCGTTTTTGTTAAATTGTTTAACATTCTACTGCCCAGTGTTACTTTCAGATCACGTACCAGTTTTAATATTAAGTAAGTAAGAATGTTTTTTTTCCTCTGTTGACCAATATAACTTGAAAATTACAATACGGCTGCACATTTGCAAATGCACTGGTGACCTTATGTGACCTTCATGTCACAATTCTACTTTGAAAAAAGACTAATACCTTAAAAATTGGGAATTTAAGTCCCATGTGTTTAACTGGTCAGTATAAAAGAGTAGACATATACAGATAAACAAATGTTTGAATACTAAAAGTTGATTTGGCCAGTAGAAGATTAAGGGCTATATTATAGAAGTGCGATAACAATTAACTTTATTCTATACTTACATGTCTTTTTCACTTCTATTAATTCTCTTTTATTTTTGCATGATTTTTGAAAACGTTTACGGTGGTCACGTTGAATCTTATAAAAGATGGGAGTAGTCTTTCTATGTTACTTTAGTTAAATCGTAATCTCCTTCTATTATCTCTTCAAGAATTTTCTTTCACATTTTGTATGGGTAAAATGGTTTACAGTAAACACTTATGATCCAATGAAGAAGAGGAAGTTATAACAATAACCTTATATTACTTTATTGAATTCTTTAGCTTCTTTCGGTACCTCTCAAACAAATATCTTTTATAACTTGCATACTGCAAGGTTTAAATGATAAAACTTTTCAATCATATAAAGTGATCAACTAGTAATAAAGCCCTCTTACTGTTTCATTCAAATTTGAATTTTTTGTTAACAGAATATCTCCTTATTAATTCTTTAAAATTCTTTACAAATTATTTCAACGATAAACGCTTCAGACGCAGATACAGCTTCCTCTTCCGCCGTTAACGAAATCATAGAAGGATCCAAGAAGATTAAAGGAAAGAAGAAAAAGTCTCCCAGAAAAGAAAAACAAACGCAAACAAAGTCAAATGCAGGCGACACTTCGACTAAAATCTCGAAGAAAATTTCGTCTCCTACTACCTCTCAGGAAGAAATTACTTATGAATTCGTTGGCTATGATTTAGGAAACCTGCGTGTGCACGTGATAAATCGCAAAACAATTTTCTTCTCACCCGACGGTACGCTCGTCAAGGTGGATATGGACGATTGGCTTTACAGGAACAAGGATTTACGCATCACTGTCACCATACAAGGCTACAGTCTGCATTTGTTTCCTCAAACAGAGCCATCCGATACCTCCGAGGTGTTTCATTTGACCTCTCCTCTGGGAATTGTCGTTGGGTTCGAGAAACTGCTGAACTCAGGACGTAAAGATATTTTTCATCTTTCAAACGTTACAATCTAATTTTACAAGGGAATATGCCGAACCCGCACACGGCGTATGTAATGAAACTTATGTGTGAGATAGTTCTCCAAAAAATATTCGACACCTATTTTCTTTTATCGATCATCGTGTATGTTAAGAGAGTGTCAACAGCCGTTAAAGTTGAGGGATGAAAACATATGTTTTGAAATATCTTGGGAATTATAGGGAGTAGGAAAAAGATTTTTTTAAATTGTCTGTTTATAACTGGGGAATTTAGTCACATAAGACAATTTAAGAAAAAATTCAAATTTTTAATATAATATTTAAATTAATAATATTTTCTTATATTTTGTTATGTGGCTAGATTCCCCATTCAAAAACACACGATTTAAAAAAAATTACTTTTTCCTACTTCCTTTAGTTCTCGAGAACTATCTCCCATATAACTTTAATTAAAATCGGCGTGTACGGGTTCAGTACTTTCCCTTGTTAGAATTCTGCCGCGAAACAAAAAAAAAAAAGTAGTCGGATATTTGCAATTAACAAGTGATATAGTGTACTCGAAACTAGCTTTTCGGGTAGTCCGAGGTTTTTTTCTATATTCGTCTACAATGTTAAATTTGTTGGTCAGATCATTATTTCGTGTTCAGATGAAACGAGACGTTCTTTCAAGTATAGTGGAGAGTTCGATTTTAGAATCTCATGGCCGTCAGGACTGTGGATAGAACCGGTCACTGGTGACAGCGAAGAGAATCCCTTTTATATCCGTCAATCATACATCAGGAACGGTCATAATGCCAATAATGGGAATCACGAAATCTGTCGAAAGTTCCTGAGAAATGGAACCGTTTTAAAATATTTTGACAATGGCAACGTTGTTGTCCTCCGTCCTAATGGAGATATCGTAACCTGCATGTCCTTCGAACAGGTTCGATCTAACGAAGATGAAAAGGCTGACATTGAAACGAATTTCGCGAAAGGTACAATGATTTTCAGATAACAATTATTCAACATTATCCTTAAAAATGGCGATGAAAAGATAGGTTGTTCGTGTTCGAAAAAATATATAACAAGATATTCTCTTTGGAAATATTCTTGTACATGGCATGATTCTTTGTGGTCTAATGTGCAATTAACGTTTCACTGATATTTAGAAAAGTTTAATGTTACGTGTATTCGAAGTTATTATCTGTCTACTAGCAAAACCATATGTACATCATTAGTGATTGATTATACAAGTTCTCACTTTTATATTCCATTTCACCAGAACCAGTATGAAAAAAATTTGAAATATCTATCAAACAGTCTATTAATTCTTCCGTTTTATTTCAATGTATTTAGTATATTTATATTTGCTATTAATGCACTAACATTGAAGCCAGGAACCAGGGTAATAAATTATTAGACGCGATCATCTCGGGACATTTCTTTGTCAGTATAATCGATATTCTAGACGTGGAAACATTAAACTGTACAGAATATAAATAAAATAGATGAAAACTAATTAGCTTCCTGTTTGTTTTGTATTTTAAAGAACTGGATGAAGTCGTTTTCAATTTTTTCTGTTCTTCTACATAAGGCATCAAACTCTTGGTTCGTCTGGAATCACAAACTGTCAGTTTTCCTAATCTCTATTTAAATAACTGAAATTTAATACTAGAAAAGTGATTATTCGTAATATTAACCGATAATTTTGTATTTGTAAATTAGAGTTTCGTTTCCAAAGGTGACAGGGCAAGCAGAGATATGAAGTTTCCGGGACGAAATGAAACCAGAACAATGGGTTCCTACAAGTCCCGGTTGGCTGGAGATAGCAAGAGAGATGTTGGACGACAGGATTCAGGGACGGTGAATCAAGTGACCGTTAAATTTCGTTTTGACCGGGCCCCCAGAATGATCTGATTCTATAAGTAAAGAATCCAGGCCTTCCGCGAGCACTTAACGCGTCCACGTTTGATCGTTCATATTCCACGTGTCACTTGAACGTTTCTTGGGAAGTAAAAAACTCGCCCACTTCCGTTCAGTCCATTGCGTTCAACTTTCGAAACGTTACCTAGAGCAATCTTACACGGAAATTCTTGGAAGTTTGCAACGTAAATTCTATTGTTTAAAGTGAAACGTTAACATACATGGTTTTTGTTCTACAATTAACGAGACTGCACTTATAAAAGCTTTTCCACATAATAGTTATCAACAGTTAAGGTGATCTTCTTTAAACCAATTCCCACGGAAAAAGCCGTTTCTCCCTTTTCATAGTACAGCGTTGAAAGTTTTTGTCTTTCTGGATGGTCTCTGTATTCCTTACAATCAATTCTGAAGTTTCTCTTACGGTGCATTGCCTGTAAATGAGTTTCTCGATTTAAAGAAAATTGTGGCGGTATTCCAATTGCTTGGCTCTTCAACCATTAAACCCTATTACATTCTTTTTGTTGGAAAAATTAAACTTTATTTTAAAGAACAGAACTTTTCGTACGATTGAAAATATTCAGAACGCCGTGACCCACCCAACAATCGTTCAGATTGAGACTTTTATCATTGATTTAAAGAATAAAAGAACTATTTCCGTCAATGTGTAGCTTCTCAATGGATTTATTTTGAAGGATATCACCTTGATTGTTCAATATTTCATCTAAAGAAGCTGTCATATCTACAGACGTAATTATCCATTTTTTCAACGACTTCTTGCTATTTTTTTACCAAGAGGTCGATCACAGCCTTTTAACATTCGCTGTAGACATTTGATATTTAACGCAGCGTTTCCGTCTTTTGAGATTTAAGTCATCATCACGGAATCTCAAAAATCAATATTGGCAGATTTTCACTTCCACTACATTTGTCCCGTGCACTTAATTAATATTCTCAGTAATCTGTGCAACATTTACGCCTATGTCGTTATTTATAAAGCATACATTACCTTAGGTGCATTTTATCAAGATGCATTGTTTCAACAAAAGCTGTCAACGACTTCCTCCAAATTCAGTTTGCAGACTGACACTACATACATTAATGCTGGAAACAGAAGACAAACATTGGAATAGCGTACACTATCGCTCAATAGTACTTAGACATTTGCTTATTTTGTGACAGAGTGTAACTTAAAACACAGATGAAAGGACTTATAATGGTTTTATTTTCTTATTATTATTATAGCTATACACCTAGAGTAGGATGTAATGATATGATAAAATCGACTTTTGTTTATAAACCTTCCAATTAATATGCAACAACGTAGTTCGAGTCCGCACGTGTCACTTTTGTAAAATGTTCTTTACCTTCAAATTTTTAAAAAGGGTTCTTCTGCACTTTAAATGAAGATAGTTCATAGATAATTAAAAACTGATGGAAAGGCAACTGGGATTCATTGAAGTAGTGACATCTAAAATCCGTGGGTCCATAAAAAAACCGCGAATTAACTTAGGGTAAAGGGTCTAAATTTCGCCCCCCCCCCCCTAAGGTGTTTTGGTTCTTGTTCGAAAACTAATCTAGGTACATTATAGTCTGACAAAAATTGTGTAGTCACGTAGGAACCTTAATTACGAGACCCTATTATCACTTTTTCTTAAAGTTCATACAAATAGAATCAAAAATAGAAATCCAAGAACATGCATTTATCACTTTTCAAAAAAAGTGTTTCGAATTTCGTCCCCCTTGGTTTTAATTCTTAAACAGCTTTTAGTTGATTGAAATAAATTTTATAGTTGACTTTTCTATGTTTGTAAAATGTTTCATTTGTGGAAATATAAAAATAATATTTTTATGGGGTAAAAATGAAGCAAAAACAAAAGAATATACTCATATGTAGTAAGTGCACAGAAACTTCTTTGTTTGAGGTTTAGATGCACATTACTCATGGCACCATTGGAAGTATCAAGTATATCTAATCCATTTTTCTCCCTCTACGTCGCTCAAAAACAGCTTAACACATCATACGTATCTTCGGGGCAACATTAAGACCAGTATAGAAGGGTTAAATTAGGCTCAATGTCACTTTTCAATATAATTATCGATTCTGACATATAAGTGACAAAACAAGATTGCCACTTCAGATTATGAAAACAAAGTCAATAAACTATACCTCATTAAAAAAAGAACATGTTAGAATCATTTACCTTAAATAGTGACATCTAATTTTAAGTATAAATAATCACTACAGTGCACTGCGTGTAAAACAACGAACTGTCGTAACGTATGTTGGAATTGATGAAAGCTTTTGTTAATTCTGTCAGCTTATTAGAATCGTATTTAACATAAATTTACACAATTGCTACCAGGCTCCTGCACTTAAGGTCACTTTCTCTTTTAACGACCGGAAAAAAAGGAGACAGGAATTGTTTTTAAAGAAAGCAAAAAAGATATGGTAAACAAGCTTCTTGGTCTCTATTTATTATACATTCAGGTGAATAAAAAAATGTTTATTTCAATATTTCTACATTGTACATGGCACCAATTTTGTTGATCCGAAATTGCACTGCATACAAACAGTGTCCATTACAATGTAAAAAGTTATTAACCGATTTTAAAACTTCTTATGGCATTCTTTTTGTAATTAAATCAGCTATCGCGTGACCTAGTATTGAAAATTTTGAAACATACATTCTTTTGTTATTCAGAATAATATATGTAAAATTTCCGGCTTTGTTTGCATGTGTTTGTTAAAACTCATACCAAATGCGGCCATTTTATTTTTTCGACTTCATGATAGGTTGTACGATAGACGTTGGAGTAACATTCAGTTATCTTTTTGAAATTTTCATTTCGGACTACTCTACATCGAGATATCGTGGGCACCGCTTGTACAGTGCAATTTTGGATCAACATGATTAGCGCCACCTACAATTTGCCGGGCTGCACAAATATTGGAACAAAACTTTTTTTTATTTACTCGAATGTATAATAAATCAAATCCAGAAAGTCTTTCTATCACATCTTGTTTGCATTCTCTGTAAGAAAATATTAAAACCCAAAAATCGATTTTTGCAAAAGTTATAGTTAGGCATAACCCCTTAACCCTATAGATAGAGTGAGGTATAGAATTAAGCACGGGGACGAAATTTGGACCTCTTACCCTACACATTTCTGGGTCATTTATTTATTTTTTTTTACCAAGTGTCCGAATACTTTCGAGCTGTAGTGTTTGTAAAAGACAGACGCCCAAAATTGTGTCAGAACTGTATCGTACGAAATACGGAAAAATGTTTGAAATGGCGTCATATTATCGATGTATTAAATATCCTACTTTTTCTCCAGAATGACGGCGGTGTCTGGTCGACGACAGATGGCAAGGTGAAGGTGTCACGATACAGGGTATTGAATCACGATGGCCGACAGTACGAGGTGCTCGACGACTTGGTCGTAAGCGAGGACCATCGATTACTCGTGAGGACAGCATCCGACTACGAGGTCGACGAGAAATTCACGCGTCGCGACGTCTTCCGATGATTCTGAAATTCCGCGTGTCATTACAAATCTTGATTCTCGTAATTGGGTTTTAAATTCAAAATGGCACTTCATTTTTATGCACATACGATCATAAAAATATTCGGACACCAGTATGATTTTGATTTCGATATTTTGTTTGCTCATATATTTAGTTTGGAATTGCACAATTTTGAATTCCTAGGTCTTCATCGAGCTTACAGGGGAAGGACCCCAATAGTCTGATCCGATTGTAATGGGGTTTTGTAAGATGATAGTAAGTATGCAGGTTCCTAATGATATATGTGAAATATTATGTGTAGGCACTTGATAATTTGAAAGATATAAGCAACTAAAGTTAGGAAACTTCAAGATATATTATGAATATAAGTCAAAGTTATCAGCTAAACAACTTTAAATATTTGGGTAAGTTTGACCTGTATTCATAGTACATCTTAAAGGTACGTAAAATTAATTGTTTATATCTTTAAAATTATGGAATGTCTATACCTAATATTTCAAATACATATATCTAGGGGTCAATGGAATAAACAAAGAAACGTGTATTTCCCAATGAGACTAACGGGGACCACATTAGAGTGGAGACGTTTTTTACAGGCCTGAATGAATTTCGCGACCTTACAGTTTTAAATTTCTGTAAAAGGGGTCAGTCGAGGTATGAAAAAGATCCTTGTGGTCACCGAAAATCTTTTTACAAGTTCGTTATACATTATCTACCGACTATAAGAAACATAGATGCTTTGAAGGTCATCGACGGATATTAGACCGCAGGTTAATCTACTAGCTAAATAAGTTCACTCTAATGAGCACCTCATTAAGCGGTTGGAGCTCGGACAGTTGATAGCTCCGAGTTTCCCCACGACCGTCTTCCCTACTCAGCCTGACTCTGCTGACTCCTTCAACTATCAGCTGCGCTCAGTTTACCTATACGGACTCTGAGGAGTCTGCCTAATCTAGTTTCCTGGTATTGTGTAACAAATCTCAAAGTAATTCAATATTAAGTAAGATACTTTAAGCTGCAGTCTTGATCTCAGATCAAGAAGTTCTGTACATTGATCCATTAAAAGGATACAACTTAAACTCTGTTGTAACTTGCAATTAGTATTAATTGTAGTGACCTAGACCGAGACGGAGTCACAAAAGTCTCATTTAACGTTAAGGTGTTCTGGTACTCAACAAGAACTTCGTATATGTGTGGAATCAGAATGTGTATACGTTCGTGCATGTGGTTTAAATTTCGTGAATTTTACTTACGTTTATGGAATAAGGGTGGCTATAACATCTACCTGATTAGCAACTTAACAGTTTATGAATTTTATTCGCTCGGCTTGTTTGAAGGGGGTTCATGGGTATTGTATGGATGGCTGAAATGAACGGTTTCTTTTGGGTTGGATTGAAGATAACTACTAACTCATACTATTTGTGCGTTTTATAATTTACTGTGACTATAACACGTATTTTACAACCAAGAAACCTCCAAAATGATAAAAATGGAGTGAAATACAAAGCGCTAATGTGGGCGCTGCGTAATGCGCTCGTCCTTTACGTGGTTAGCACGATTTCAGTGGAATGATCAATCTAAAAGCGAAATCGTTGTAAACGAATATTCTCTGGCTTAAGGTCTACAAGTTCGAACTTTGTTGACAAATGTTAAATAAAAATTCGCAAAGATATACAGCAAATATGAATCCTGTAAATTTTTTCTGAAATAAAACATTAAAGAGATACTTAACAAAATTTTCCAGGATTCTGCGACCTTAATACGTGCGTTTGACGTTGGTGATTTTGTACAGTAGACTCACGTTAAAGTAGCGCATGTTAACATTACTCACTATCGGTCGCCATCTGTAACCAAAGTTCTGATCCAATTGGTGGATCGACCGAACTGCCACGAGATCCTGCGTGCCCATTAGCTCGCGTTGAAGTAGCGTTTCCAGGAAAAACCCGCCTCGAGAGCCCCGCACCGTCAATTTAACGTGAGTCTACTGTACATATTTTACTGAACCCTCCGAGCACGGAAACATGGTTACCGGTCCATATGTCATTTCTGAACCCACACCGATATTCTACTACACACAGCGACGGCGAGGCTCGAGCTCGAGGCCCTCACCGACACTGTACTAACACAGTGCCAGTATGGCTCGAGCTCGAGACTAGTGATGGGATTTGGAACGCTTCGAATCGCTTCGAATCTGTACATGGACGAAAACTTCGAATCGCTTCGAATCTGATTCGAAGCTACAAAAATCTCGAAAGTCTTGAAAGTCTTGAACAGATTCGAAGTCTTGACCAGATTCGAAATCTTGAACGGATTCGAAGTCTTGAGCGGATTCGAGTCTTGAAGGGTCTTGGAAATCTTGGGAGTTCTCTACGCACAGCCTCTTAGCGAGACGTCTGGGTCGTCGATAGTTTGTATATTTTCATGGATAGGCTGTGCGTGACGAATCGACCGAACGCAATGGAAGGCACGTCCACTTAGGAGTGCACCCCCCACTGTCTTTCCTAAAAGACATTTTCCTCAAGATTTCCAAGACCGTTCAAGACTTCGAATCTGGTCAAGACTTGATATAGTAAAAACTAAATATGGTTCATGCGATCCAATTTATCGAATCCTGAAATCAGCCAATAATTTCACGGATCTGATTGACTTTTTCAGTGGCTCTATTGAATACTTTAAGGCATCCCTACATAGAGCACTAAGAACTGTTTAATCTTCTTAATATTTCATTAAAAATTTGCTGTTATGACTAATTCCATACTGTATAATATATTGATGTAACTGTTTCTAATCTTATTGTCATTAATTGTTATATATGTATACTGGTTTAATACCCGTTAAATTACTAAATAAAAAAATAAGAATAAAAAAAAGATTTCGAATCTGGTCAAGACTTCGAATCGCCTCGGAACTTCAAATCCGTTCAAGACTTCGAATCCGTTCAAGACTTCGAATCGCCTCGGATTCTTCGAATCCGTTCAAGACTTCCAATAGCCTCGGAACTTCGAATCCGTTCAAGACTTTCAAGACTTTTGTAGCTTCGAATCAGATTCGAAGCGATTCGAATTTGTCGCTCGAATTCAAGACAGTTTCGAATCGATTCGAAGCGTTCCAAATCCCATCACTACTCGAGACCCTCACCGATATTACTAAGCAGTGGCGGTTGCTCGAGCTCGAGCTCGAGCCACCGTCACCATGTACACAATGTAATGATTAGCTGGTTTCACATTACATTTGGATTTTCGTGGTTCTTATTACACTGACTAGAATAAAAATCTCGTGAATTATAAAACAAATTATATTTATTAGTCAATACTTCTGCAGCGTCTTGGCCCGGTCGTTCGCATGTAAACAAACATCGGTCGCTATGCGATTGATGTGACAGTTCCGTCACTGCGTGCGTGTCACTCTTGAGACCGCGTGTCCCCACTCCTGACTCTGTCACTGTGTGCATGTCGCTCTCGCGAACGCGTGACCCAGGGACCGTGCTCGGAGGGTTAATGTGAATATAACGCATATAATCCAATATGTTGGACGTTTCCTGGTTCTAAAATATGTGCTATATCCACAATAAAGAATAGTACAACTCAACTAAAGAATAGTAAAATAGTTGCTCTTCGCTCCAACCCAAAAGAAATCGTTCATTTTAGCCGTCCAATACACATGTATGTACCTCTTTAAAATGATTCAAAGTAGTGTTCTACAGCAACTGTCTGCACGCGTCGCTGTACTAGCGTTAGTAGAGTGTGATTAGAATTGGAAATTGAATGTAGTCATTATTCAGAACGTCTGTGAATCAGTATGATGCAGAATAATAGAATTTTCCCTTGAACGAGAAACTCGACTAAATTTATAAGGATTCCGGATAGTGTTTTATGACACAGGTGCTCCAAAGTTTGGCCATTAATTCGAAGAAAGTCCTTCAACGTGTATTCACATTTTTGTCAAGCATTTTCTGTCGACTTCACGCGTTATCAAGTCTCCGGACGGTAAATATTTACTTTCCACGTCGGGGATGAAAATTATGCAGCGATTCATGGCTGCGTCCCGTAAACCGTTTTCCTGTAACATATGCGAGAGTCAAGTTTATAAACTTTCATCCGGAACTTTCCTCATCTCAGCTGTATTTTGTTTGCCCTTTGAAACAGTTTCCGCAGACGTTCGCGGAACCGGAGACAATCTCATCGATTCTATTCGTCATCTTCTTCCTACCGTCGAAATTTCTGCTATCGTCGTGAAACTTACGATTAGGCGAGAACTACCAAAATCGTATTCTTTAAGGTGTTTTATGTTATATCATCTACTAGGTGTCAAATTTTATGCAGGTTGATATTGAAAATTTTAATTTGACATTTAATATATCTGTTATTGGACGTCCAAATACAAATGTTATTTAAATAAAAAAATAAATTTTTAACAATTTCATTTTACAGTTGTATATAGTATGTAACGCTATGTATTGCAATTCGTAGCCAAAATTACCGCGGGAACTTAGCCGTCAGACTCATGCTCTGATTGGTCGGGGTTTTCAAAGCCAGGGATAACATTTTTGCTAAGGAAAAAGTTGTTTCAAATCATCTCAGGTACCCCTCAGTTCTGGGAGTCGAAGCTATTTTGGGACACCCTGTATATTTTATAAAATCGACTGTTCTTTAGGCCTACTATCCACTAAGGCGTCTCGTCATAGACGCTTCATAGACATTGGACGCTTGCAGGACGCTCCCATGTAGCGACCAATGTAAAACAATGAACGTGGGTCCACATGCGTCGTGTTTTCGTCGCTGCATGCGTTCGGTATGAAGCGCGTCGTCAACGATGTCTGCCGCTAGTCGTATAGAAGGACGCAAAATTTTCATTTGTGTTTGAGTCTGAAATATGTCGGCCGTGAAATTCGTAGATTGTTGAAAAGTTACCCATAAAATATAAAAAACTAGAAAAAATACCCATGTTTGTACATGGCTAACAAACATCGCATTTTAGTGTCTTGTTTTTTAATTAGCGGAGCTACCAAACGTACTAAATTCTTGCACGTATTTTTATTCATTCTATAAAAAGAATGAAAAACATACATAACCAAATAACTTATCCGACTTTTACGCCGTCGAATATAATTACTAGACTCCGGATGTTTATGCACAATAAATATCTAAGAAACATATGCGATTTATGCACGAAAAATATGCACATATGCAGGAAAATATGCAAATTTGCAAGGAAAATATTCAAGATGAACAATACATTTTGCGATTTATTGTGACATATTGTAATTCGAGTTACAGTAAATGACAAACATTTTTTCTAAATGTTCAGCATCAAATAATGCCGTCTCAATCCACGTACCCCATCTAGTTAAAATAGGTTCCGGTGGTAGAGGAGTACATATCATTTAATATTCTTCGGTACGTTTCAATACAAAGCGGCGCTTTAATAAAAACCTTGTTTATTGATGATATTAATTTATTCACGGGTGGAAAGTGAAGACGTACTTCTTTCGCAATTATGTGTAAACCATGCACTATACATGTAATTTGTACCATATTTTCGTAAAATAATTTTAGTTCTTTCCCTGCCTTGATCATATATGTTGCTGTATCTGTGACCAAACCTAAGTTTGCAATGCACTGGCCTATTGCATTAGTGGCTTCATCCACAAAAATCCACATAAAATGATCCGCAATGTCTTCCCTAATATTGAATTTCGAGTACTTGAATCATAGCAATCGTCCAAGTAATTTATTCGTAGTGTCGATTCATTCTGAACAATGCGGTCTGTATATTTTAATACACGCATATTAACAGCAACCATTGCTCGCGTTAAATTCACGTAAAATTCATTTTTTTAAAACTCGTTTGTAGCTGCTCAGAAGTAGGTATTCCTTTTGCATGTATTAGCTGCTTCTTCAACATATCTTTTGTGTGTAGCAGTATTTATGTTACAATAACTGCGATTTTCTTTCGCATTTTCTAGTTTTATTATAAGTTTTACAACATACACTTCTTTCATTACTCTCATCGATGACAAAATTGCAATCGCCTTCGATCCAATGTTTCATTAGTGATATTCTACTGCTCCGAGTTTTCGGCGTTATTAAAAACACTCTAATAGTTACAAGTACTGCCATATCTAATGCTCAACGAACAACTGAAGCCTATACAAGTATGTTTTGATGTTTGTCTATAATTACCACGATATTTATGTTTGCGTTGTCTACATTTAATAGTAATCTACAGTTATAGTGCGATAGTTTCCTGATAGACTAAATTGATTTCTCGAGAAACTATTTTTTTAATAACACGGAAGATGTATACAGGGCAAATTACATATGCAATAAGCTATTGCATATGTTTTTAAATATAAAACATAAAAACATATGCATTATGCAAAAAGTGCAAAATAAACGATATATTTCCAGAATTCTCTAATCATAAAACATATTTCTGCTCAGATCCTATTGTTCTATCCGTTTTCTATAAAATTTTGCATTTGCATAAACATCCGGAGTCTAATAATTACATAAGGCGATAACGTCTTTTTCGTCGCCCGACATCTTTGCGAATGAGGAAAATGAAGCTTTCCGTACGCTTTCTATACGCTTCCAATACGCTCGAGTGGACAGAAACTTAAGTGTAGCGTAAGCGTCATGTTGTACGCTACGCTGACCTGCCTATGACGAGACGCCTTAGTGGACAGTAGGCCTTACTCAGGTATCCAACAAAATAACTGTTTCATTTTCTTTGTTTTCGATGTATACAGTGAATATATAAGAATATATGTATAGTGAAAACATATATTCCATCCGACATGTGAATAATTTTTACGATCGACATTCGGTTTGTTCGATCGAATACATTCCCCTCCGGGGGGCTTGCGTATCCTCCGTTGTGTTTCCTTTCCGCGTATCCTGTATAATTCAAAGTTCTCGTGCATTTTTAGACGGTACGCGTATCACGACCGGTTACACGGTAGAAATGGAGCCAGTGATGTGCGAGTGGACCGAGGAAGAGGTTCTACGGTTCTTTGAGTCCGGGAGGAACGGCTGGGAAGAGGTAGACGACTGCGTCGATCGTTCGTTCTCGAATCTTAAATTCCACGAGGAGGCGTCGTCGTCCCCCAGGCCGGAACACGACGATATTGGTAAGATATTGATCGCGGACAGCTTTGTCTCTGTCCTGTTGACGTGCCGCGCCGAGCACAAGAACTACGCGACGGTGGTCTACGATCAGTCAGCAGTTAGCTGCGCCCTATCGATGCCCGACGATCTTCGAGTCAGCATATCGAGAAGGGGTCATTACAAAGTTTCGATGGCGGACCAAGTTAATCTGAAGGTAATCGAAATCCCCAGCTTCGGCTACCGGGGACACATTTTACACGGGGTGTCCCGCAGGTCTTTGGGAACTTCGTGTGAAAAACTGTCGAAGCGTTCCTATATCAAACTTTCGGTAATTAATCTTGATATAGCTATTTCCTTTAGCGAGACAAACGTTTAATAGGGTAAACGCATCGATGAATGATCACTCAAGAGATTTTGTAATTATTAATATCGAATTTTAAATGATAATAAGACTAATAAATATCTGGCACACGAGAGTTACATTTTTTAATATCTATACCTTTTTATAACGCATAGATTTCAATTTCACAAATTGGAAAAATGTAATTAATTAGATTAAAATGAAAAAATACATATTTCATCAATGAATACACAATATTAAGTATATTGTGTATTCATTGATAATTATATAACAACCTTATATAAACAAGGAATTGAAACAAATCAATATTTAATCATTTGCTTATATTAATAACTTAATTTACTCGTTTTTATATATGTATAGTGTCCATTCATTGGTGCATCCACCCTACGTGTAAAATGTTTAATAAAGATGAAATGAGACTTTCGCTTGTTTTGAATCTGATAGGCTATTTAAGAGAATAAATAAGTTTCTGTAAATTAATTCAGGAAAGTCTGAATTTGCACAAATGTTCAAAGTCTAAATATAAAAAAGACCAGTTTCTAATTAGTGATCAATTGTTCATGTACCGAATGGTTATTCTGATAAATAATTACATAAATGAATAACAAGACGAAAGAAAATTTGAATATTGTAAGGATCGATGTATAATAATTGTAATTTGACTAAAAATACTTGTGCGGATTTATATTTTTCTAGATTAATTCATGGAAGTAGCATTTAAATAGTAATTCACGTCATTCATGAATAATTTTATTCCGGTAAAAGTAAAATTAAAGTTTGTTTAAATTTCATTACAGTTTTTATGACACTATACTTCAATAATAATATGCAGCTGGGTACATTAGTAACTTTTGTTAATGATTACAGTAGAGCAATGCTTTGAATGGAATCTCAAAACTTTTTTATATTCTCCTAGATTTATTTCTCAATTACTGTACATCCACTCGGTTTTTATTAAAGAGGTGTATACATATATTACCAGACTTGCGTACTGTTTTTAAAACTTATCAATTTTCTATGGAAAGAATAGGACAGTACAATAAACAGAATTATTGTCATACAACAATTCATAATTTGGACATTTTGTGAGTTTCAAATTACAAACGGTAAGAAAGAAATGTAAAAGCATTTTTATGCAAAGTATCTAGCATAATAATTTCTACTAAACCTGATTATACAGATAACAAAGAACAGAGTTTAATTAATTTTTATTAAATTCTCTGAGACTTTCAAGTCTACTGTCCGAGTCCAATAGCGACCTTCACTTTCACCATCATTATTACATCTTTATTTTACTATTCATCAATACTTCTTCTTTCCCTCCAATACAAAATATCGAACTCGTCAACAACGGACAAGTCGTGCAAATAACACAGAGCATATTAAAGAGGAACCAAGAAAATCTAGACGGGTATACAGAGTCCTGTCAGTCCCTTTGAAGACGGTCGAATTTCCATTAGATCGAGGAGAACGTTGTGTCATTCGAGGGCAACACGTGCACCACTTGCGGCTACCGGTCAAAGTCCACGTACAGATTCATCCCGTTGGAATCGTCGCCGGTCATATTCACCTGCGTCGACGTTTGCGATAACGTCTTCGAAGTCAACGAAGACGGGATGACGTGTTATCATGGCAAAAATCGGCCGTCCCGATGTCGTAAGTCCGGCTCGAGCGTCGACATCACCGATTCTGCCTCGGAGGAGGAGAGCTACGAGAAGGATGCGTCCGATGGAAACAAAAATTTGGAGTCCGACCATGTCTGCGATCACATGGAACGTTGCGCGAAAACCGGCCGATACAGGTTGGATAAAAGTTACGTTCAGGGGTTGCAGCTCCGATGACTTTGACCTTGACATATGTTGTCAAGGCCACCCTCCTAGTGACCTTCAGAAAGTTTCAATTATCAAATGTTTATTTGAAAGTTATTAACCCTCCGAGCACGGAAACATGGTCACCGGTCCCTACGTCATTTCTGACCCCACACTGATATTCTACTACTACACAGCGACGGCGAGGCTCGAACTCGAGACCTTCACCGATATTACTACGCAGTGGCGGTTGCTGGAGCTCGAGCTCGAGTTCGAGTCACCGTTACCATATACATATACAATGTAATGATTAGCTGGTTCCACATTACATTTGGATTTTCGTGGTTCTTATTACACTAATTAGAATAAAAATCTCGTGAATTATAAAACAAATTATATTTATTAGTCAATACTTCTGTGGCGTCTTGACCTGGTCGTTCGCATGTAAACAAACATCGGTCGTTATGCGATTTACACGACAGCTCCGTCACTGCGTGCGTGTCGCTCTCGAGACCGCGTGTCTCCACTCCTGACTCTGTCACTGTGTGCATGTCGCTCTCGCGAACGCGTGACCCAGGGACCGTACTCGGAGGGTTAAGAGAACAATGATACCATTTTCTTGAATTGTCTCCAACCAATTTTTCTTCTTGGACTGTGTCTAACTACCTCTGAAGCATTATACCGATTCGTGTTGGTTAGAGTAACTGGTTGGAATAACTGGTATATTTTGCAAACTTTTTTTCCTAATAAGTTTTTAATAAAAAACGAGCGATGGCTAAAACTTTTTGTAGGTTACTCAGAAGAATGTCCTTGTAAACATACATATGTCAAGGTCAAGGTTATCAGAGGTGCATCTCCTAAACGTAACTTTTCTTACAGGTTGTTCTCGATGAATCGCGATCTAACGGCTCATGAGTATCTTCGTCGATCCGCCAAAGAACTGATCGAGGCGACCGCGATCTTTGATGACGGGACAAGCATCATTTTGTATCCAGCCGCACGACGACCGAAACTCGCTCGTCTGATTACGTTCGAGACGTCGAAGCCTGAGTCACGATCAAAGGCCATGCTATCATTTCAGGTTAGTGTGAATTGTTACTCCGACAAAGTAGTCGTTGAATTTCAGCCATCGGGAAAAGAAAATCGAGGGGACGCGTAGGGAATTGTACGGGAGCTAGCTTCGTTTCTTCGTTACGAGGGAATTGGTCGGGGTAAACGGGGTATCCGGCTGTGATGTCGATTGAGATTTGACGTTGGATGCCATGGGATTAACTCGTTCCAAGATCGGGACAATATTTGTACTATATAGGAGGATTGGGAATGTGTTGTTTTCATAGATTCTTTGATTTTGAGATGTTTTCCATTGAATCGTTTCGAAGCACAGTGGAACTTGCCATAACGGAATTAGCAAACTGCGAGACCAGAGTGTACGGAAAAACGAATTTTCGGATGATAGATCACTTACTTTTCTGATATCAATCTCTACGTTCTTTGAACAAAAAGAGCGTACAATCCATTTAATTATTAATTTATGGATTCCAAACTGGTGGTCACAATTATAAGATCACTGTTTATGATGTAATCACTATCCAATTCTCCTATTTATGCTAACCAGTCTTGATTCGTTAAAGTAGGATAAAAATACACGAACTACAACACATCAGAAAAACTTGACGTGTAAATCGACAATCTGTTTAACCCTTTCGGTGTTATGAGCGTGTATACACGTTTCATGAATTATCCACGACAGTGCAATAATTTTTGGGTTAGTACCTTACCACCTAATCCATCTTATCCATTGTCACTCACGATCTTGTTTTTAAAGTTCTCCACACGCTATACTGGTTATACTGGTCTCACATTTAATAAACCCTAGAAAATAAACAAAGGGAAAAACAGTAATTTAGCAATATAATGTATTGATTCCAAATGATATAAGTTGTCCCAAAACATTGTTTCTGCGTCCACGAAAGAAGTATTCTTTCTTAATTCTCAGTCAACCCTCCAAAGACGAACTTGATGGTAATGCAAACAGTTAAGCCTGGGTCAGTTTCGACCCTTATGCAGCATTCCTTTTAAATGTATATTAAAACGAATTTCTTTGTGAACTGGCAATTTTTTAATTCGAATTAATATGTATAAAGAAATACCAATTGAAAATAGTTATATAAGGCTATCGAGTTGGATATACTTCTTGCAAACTCTAATTCAAATAGTCCTATATAGTCACCTCCGTTCGAGGGTTAAACATTCGTCTATCATTAACATTATTGTTATTTCATTAATACCAGGATTTCAAAGTGAGGCCATCGAATTTCGACAGAACGGACTTGATAAGAAGTACTTACGCAATTCCGTACAATTGGCTGTTCCCGTTCGGCAGAAATGGAAACGGGATTTGGGAAAATACCGATCGTCGTCCTTTTTCAAGCAGAGACGAAACGACCTTGCCGAAATTATTGGCTATGCGTATCGTGTACGGTTTCAAGGAGCCAGATAGGAACGCGGTGATCGACATCCAGAAAGCACTCGGACACTATTGGATGTCCGTTAGTGAATTAATGTTCTTTTTATAAAGTCGCTGCCAGATGTTCCAATTAAATTACTCGGATGGTTACCGACTTTCTTTTGCATATTATGCAAAGCTATCGCCGTTCGCGTCGTTTAAATTATTCCGTGAAATATTACTCTTCCTCGGCCGACACGATTCCTCTTCATCAAGTCTAATCGATTTTTGGTGTAATAATACACCCACACTGGATTTCTACGGTCTTTAAAATTCCGATTTGAATTTACTCATTGATGAACTGCATAGAATTGTCTACAATTTAACAGTTTTGACGCTGCATATACAGAGTTAGTCACAAGAAACAGAACACCTAAATATCTCTGTTGGGATTGACGAGGAGAATATGTCCAAGACAAAAGTAGTATTGTTCAAGAGGGCAAAGGTGATGGTATAAAGAAACTTTTTGTTTGATGTTATTTTCAAGGTTATTTAAAGGCCATATACTTTTTTTATGGCGGAATTTATTTCCATATATTGTTATTTATGTAATAAGTATGGAACAACTAGCTCTCTTTCCAAAGCTGTACTATTAATTAATAAAAAGAAATTAATACCAGATAATAAATGAGGAGTTCTCATAAATAACTGGACTAATACATAACTCGAATTGGATTCGATAGATAATTGGACTAATGCAATAACTGGACTAATGAATAAACGAATAATGAATCATTGACCCTCACCCGTCCGTCACTTTCTCAACTTAATTTTTCTCTCGGGGTCAATTCGACACAGTGATAAAAAGTTAATATAATGAAGAGATAAATAGTTAAATATTGCAAATTCTTTAAAATAAAAGTCACAGAGCCTCAGCTACATTTATCTACACGTGACAAAGTAACATCATTTCTTAGCAGAAAAATGTGTCAAATAGACACAAGGGACGGATCAGGGTTATTTCCTTATTTTTGTATGCAAATATAAAAACTGTATTCAAATTATTTTCAATACTATCGGACGACGTAATAGAATACCGCAATTAGCTTCAGGAGGGTCAAAGTACTGGCAAATATTTATATAGTAAAATATATTGGCATGTTTTTCCACACCAAAATCGACGATTTGTAAATCAAGTTCACCCTGCTGCACATAAAATTCACCCTCTTACAAATCAAATTAAACCTTTTGTAATTTCCGAAATTAAAAGTATAACATAAATCCGTCAAAAAGATCATTTTTTACGATCAAAATAAGAAAAAACGAAGCTTCTACATTTAGTAGTTAGGGGGATAAAACTTTGTATCGTGGTTACAAATTTTTAGCCTGACTCGTGCGTATTGCTTCAATTAGCGATTGCATCCAGGAGGGCAATTTGTCTTGTTGATTCTGTTAGATATTATTATGTACTACATGCATTTGGAAATCTCTCAGTAGAATATTGTAGAATGCAAAATATATCATTACATTCTCAACATTTTTACATGAAATTTTTCTGTATCTTCTTATTTAAAGCGATCGCAAATTGTCATAATTTACGTTTTCATTATAATTTCTTAAACGTAGATATCAATTTTACATACTTGCAAGAGTAGGATTCAATTTTCAAATTTGAGATTGATGCACTTTCACCAAAGTTACACTGTCTTGAAGTGAGCGACACGTTTTAGTTCTTTTTCGGAGTAAGGTGCGGTTCGAACCACGGTCACTTTTGCACTGACTTATGAATCCAGGTAGAAACGATCGTCACCCCTATTCCTCCCCATTTATTGGCCCAACTGTCCACGTATCCAATTAAATGATTCAAAACACGATATTTAAATCTTCATTTTTAGGGTTTTGGCCAGATTCTCGTGATTTTCGACCATTGTGCATCGGTTGAGATTCGAAAAATGAAACGACGAAGCAATGTTTTCGTTGAACGTTCCACAGAACGTGCATGAAACGAGCTTTCAACCCTCTTTTCTTTATTGAAGATGATAGACAACATATATTTCTATGTTAATAAACAAGAATTTAACTCATATCTCAGCGTTTCTTACACGAATAAAAATGAATCACCTACTCAAATTATCACAAGAACAACGATTTAGATCGTTGATTGTTGGGCAAATAATTTTCATAAGTTACCTACTGTGTGAAATTCTAATTTGAAGTACATTCTTTAAAATGTTTTTCATTACTTTTTTATTTTGGAGACTGCGAAAGGTTGAATTTGATTTGCAAAAAGTTGAGTTTTGAGTGCGAAGGCGGTACAAGATACCGGTTACGAAACAATTCCAAGGTGTTAAAGAACTGTCCACTATTTAGTTAGTCTGCGGCGTCGTCGAGCCGACCAACACGACCGAGAACGCAGACAGGAAAATGGAGGTCAAAACGGTATTCGACTCCCTGGAAAACGATCTGCGCGATTTGTCGTTGGGTATCAAAAAGACGATCGACGCGACAACGTACAGAAGCGGTCTGGCGAGATGTTGGAACGTACCGAGGACGAGGGCGCCGCGAAGATCGAAGGAATTCACCGAATTACTCAGGCAGAAGACCACAAAGAGGGAGGAGCTCGAATGGTACAAACGTTGCTGTAAGGAGAAATTCATTCTACCGTACTTCCGGAATATCACGGGGACGTGTTTCCTTTGGGTTCTGGATTGCGCGATGAACGCTCCGAAAATATCGGCGGCGAACCAATCGGCACGGGAGCACGATGAAAGTCAGCCAGACGACAAAAGTCAACAGGCAATTAAATTATCAGGTTGCTGCACTGGGAAATGTAACGTCTGAGCTAACTGAACTTTTGAACGATTCGAGTTTCACAATATAAGAATTTGTGTTTTTTTCACAATATACAGTAAATCACGAGTGAGTGTTCGAATGCTCCTCGGCACGGAATATTAAATATTTCATAAACTAATGACCACATGCGGCTGAAACAAATATTATTGGCTTGAGAATTCCAAGCTTACTGTGCTAAAACTAATTAAAATGTTCGCGTTACTCCTGAAGACCTCTCCTTGTCAGTGCCGAGAAGCCTTCGGGCACTCATCGAGGGTTTACTGTAGACTGTAGAAAACTGGAATATATCGCGAACTTCGTTTCCGGAAGAATAAATTGATGTTATCGGGATCGTTGCACGAACAGAGTGTAGATTGTTGTCTCGTGTATGAATTGTATTTGAGACTGACTTGTATGAGATCGTACTAGACTGGCTTTTTGTTGTGATTGGATCGAAATAGGTTCGAAGGCCGTAGCAGGGTTAACTTTCGCCAGGAGAACATAGGGTCTGTCCGGACTATACTATATAATTGTAACAATCACAGTATGATTTACTGTTACTATGTAAATTGAAGTATAAATTTAACCGTAAAACGTATTTACATTATATAAATACAAGATATTGTTGCGGGTCCGAATGGAGAGTTAAGAGAAAAGTGTTAACGCGAAGGTTAAGAGAAGAATTGTGATCTATTGTCTTCAGTTTGTATATTATTCTTATTTCCCACTTATTCTTAGAACTTCGTCTCATTTTTCGTGCTATTTCAGTACATGAAGAGCATTAAATTTCCGTTTGGTTAAAAAAACGCTTCAACGTGATTTTGATTGATTTTCGGACTCTTGAAGTTTTTGTTTAATATGGAATAATTCAACGATATACATAAATGAATGATTATCCTAGAGTGAACTTGTTATCGGACCGATAAATTTCAATTAAATGCTTCCATTTCAACGATCTTGATGTTAATGTACGCTCTTTTGAATTTTACTTGTGATTTTATTTCCTCCCCGTTTTTATGATATTTCTACTTTATTCAATAATTGTACGTGATATTGTGCATGTAATGTAATTTTAATTTTGCTTGTATGATATGCAAAACCGGCTGAAAATTTGAAATCATCAGACAATTTTCATTGATGTTATCTACACGATATACGTATGTAAAATCACTTGGTCCCAATTAACACTTTCAGCGATGATTAATGCATTTCATAACTTTTAATCTACGTGAATATTATTGTTTGTTGTTAATTAAGTTAATTTAGTAACCACAAATTTGTATGTTCCTTCTCACAATCAGAGTAATTCGATAGTGATTGTATTTTTCTCTTTTCTTTTTGCTGTATTACTTCTGTTAAAGCTGGATTGAAGAATCTGTTACCATTTATTATATTTATCAGTGTTATTACTATTTTGTATTGCAACGGGTACAAATTTCTACGCATTAAACCTGACGTTACAAAAAAGTTAACCAATTCGCACATTTTCATAACATATTCGGTTAATTATTTCTGAAGATCATGAACGAAAAGTAGTGAAGAATAAATTTATGAGTTCGAAAGTTCGTACGGTGTTCAAATTTGATAAAAAATTGATCATTACCGCCGGAGAAAAATATTTAAAAGAAGAAGCTGTGGACGTGGACGACACTTTCGGTGTATCGATGTAATAGATGAACTTCTCGTTCGACATCATACTTTGAGCGAATTTTCCGCCGTATTAAATTAAACTCGGTCAAAGAACACTCGAGCTATCAGGTCGGGCGAGGATGTTGGGTAAGTAAAGTTGAACGGGTAATAAACAACCCCTAGACAATTGCCTGGATGCAATTAACCGGCTCCGATGGAAAAAGTATCGATCGATTACTATGGAAAAACGAAGAATAAACCGTGTTGCTTGTATCGGACCGAAGGGTTTCCACAGGATTGAAAGACGTTTTACACTCGAAGGAAGTCCACGACGGAAGAATAGATGTTTTCGCTCGTGAAACTTCTCGAAATTAGTTCATGCGTTAAGTCCAGATGGATCTGGCCCGATAAAAACTGCGACAGGCGTCTGGCAATGAGTAGAGTGATTGTAGAATCTCAATCAATTCTGTTCTATCCGTATCATACACTTTCTCCATCCGAATGATGTAGTTACTACAATTCCTGGAACAGATTTTTCAACCATTGCTTCAGCATCAATTCGTTAAACGGATTAAAAATTCTTGAACACTTCTAGCGTTCCTTAACCAATTTTAGTATCATCCATTTCTCTTTGAAGTCATTCGATGAAAAAGTTTGTTGCTTGTTTAATCATACTGAATCATATAACTTTGGAACCGTTCGGTAAGAACTGACCGAGAAACAATCGGTATTTTCGAACTATTGAATAGACTGAAAACAAGTCTGAATTTGTAGAAATGGTGAATATTGCATTAAGTCCTTCATATGATGGTATTTGCATTGTTTGGCTCGAAACAAGATATGGACTTGATATCATTGTTACAATATAATATTAAAAACTAATCGATTCAGAGCAAAATAATTTTTGCCATCGGAAAGAATGAAAAATTTAATACAAGAAACGTAAAACGTTATTTTTTTTTAAAAGTAGACTTAATACACTCTGGTTCTGGAGTCCAAATATTGTTTTTGAGTTTCCTTTAAGTGTCCGGGACTACCAACTCCTCCCCTACCGGTTAAGGGGATTAAAAATATTTCCTCCGGTCTCTTTATCGCACAACTATCAAACTACCATTAATTTTCTAAGAACCATCATCCTCTTCCCCTCGAATCGGTAATGTTTAATTCGAAATCTGTGAAACACCGTACCACACGCGAAAGTTCAATATCTTCCGATGTCGTCCAATAAAGACAACAGTTACGCCGGTAGCGTTCCCCATTAAAACGAATCGCCGTATCATCAGGGATTCCCAAAAACTCGATATCGGTCGATCGGATTATGCTAACTGCCACAGCGTTGATCGGCCGTTCGCGTTCACCATTCGCCCAGTAGCTGCCAATATCGACGTGAACGGAGCCTCGAACCCGGGAACACTTGTTTAATATAGGAGCAAAAGGGGTGTAGGAGGAGGATGGCATCGTCGTTTAAGGCGCGGGCATTCTCGTCTCGCATGCACGTTTTTAGCAGCTGGTGATTCCAGGGCGCGTGGCGGGAATACCGAGGACAGTGCGCCTGGAAAAGGGGGGAGGGGGTGTGGTTGTACTAGCGGGTGGATGTGGGTGGGACCGTAAAGGGGTAACAGCCGTCACAGTACCATATGCCTCGCACATTACTCGCGAAAGTAGGGAAGACTCGTAAAAGTATGGCACACGTTTTTATTCCTCTTCCTCGCGCGTTTCTTCGACGACTACCAGGGCGACTCGTTTCTTCGTGCACGCGGAAGTCCAAGGAGAAATTCAGGCTCGAGATTTCTTCTTCGAGCTCTTCATTACCTAGTACCATTCAGTCCGGTTCCATCGGAATCCTTATTTTATTTTGGTGACTGGTCTGTAGCAGGCTTGAGCATTATCCAAATAAACTGTTTGAAAACTAATCGTTAGAATAACATATTATCTTGTCTTCGCGAACGTATTTATACCCAATACGAATACCAAAAGTGCTCTACCATTGGATTCTTGGACTGGACACTGTCTAGTGTCAGTGAAGCAAATTGTACCCACTATTAAAGATATTGAGTTATTTACTATTCCGGAAAAGACTACAGGCATGATTCAACTGCGTGATGAATATGGATTTCGTGTGTGGAAAAGGTTTAGTAAGACGACGTTCAGATCACGTACACATTTTACACATAGATATTGCTTTGCATTCGCGTAATAATATAATAAAATTACAACCGTTAATCCGTAATCAATTATCTGTATCAAGATATATTAATTTATTCAGATATATAGGGACGACTCGTAAAAGTATGACACACGTTTTTATTCCTCTTCCTCGCACGTTTCTTCGACGACTACCAGGGCGACTCGTTTCTTCGTGCACGCGGAAGTCCAAGGAGAAATTCAGGCTTGAGATTTCTTCTTCGAGTTCTTCATTCAGTTCGGTTCCATTGGAATCTTTATTTTATTTTGGTGACTGGTCTGGAACAGAGTTGTGCATTATCTAAATAAACAGTTTGAAAAATAATCGTTAGGATAATATATTATCTTGTTTGGCTGTAGATTATTTGAAATGTTAGTTTGTTTGGAAAGTTCTGTCGGATTTCGTCGCTTCCACAGCCCGTGCGGAATTTCCTTATCCATTTTCTGTGTCTTGTCTACGTTATTTAGATGTTCACGAACAGTACCAATGTATGCACTCATTTTCACTGCAATTTTCCGCACTGTCGCCCTTGGTTCTTGCTCAACCAGCTGTTTCAAAATATGATTATTCACAATTCCTGGCCGACCAAAGCGTTCGTCATTTTTAAGGCTGTCACTTTATATATGAAATTTTTTGA
>NW_015373959.1:2129520-2234213 GCF_001272555.1 Dufourea novaeangliae | reverse complement strand
TAATCCATTTTAAATTCGTAAAGCAGAATTGAACGTAGATCACGGCCTTTCATGATTAGATAAGTAGGTACGTACTTAGAAATGAAGCACTTAATGAAAATAGAAATTAAACAATGGCTGATGAAAGGAAAACTTATGGTGTATAAAACAATGGAGCAACGAAAATAATTTGATTCCTTTGTATCATGTGTCAGTTTAATTGAACGGATTTTTCTTTAGATTGTTTCCTTTGTTAGAATGGTAGATTTACCACAATATGGATGTATTTCTGACGAACTGTTTGAAGTTAGAACAATTTTAAGAGTAAATGCGGTTAAACTGTAACAGTTCCCATATTCTATGTTTACTAATTAATTTAGTTCAATAACCTCTTATGTTAAATTGTTTTTTATTCTATTTTAGTGAAGTAACTGAAGTAAACAATTATTTGAAAACAGTTTATTGGAAATAAACACAAAATAAAATTAGTTTTCTTATGTTATTTGTAAAATAAAAATGATAAAGTGTTTGAAATAATTCATTATCTACATTGAAATACTAATATCATTATTTAAAATGATTATATGTTATCTTATTTCAAATAACAAGTGCTCAACCTTGGTTTGGAACGTGTTTCGATCATTAATTGTTTTTTGTATCATGTACAGGGTGTTGGGACCTAACGCAGGTAGTACGATCATCGCGTCCTGGGTCATCAATACGGTCGACACCCGATCATAAACGGAGATTTCTGGACAGCTGCACACCACGTGCAAAACATTAACTATCCTAAGACCATTTGTTTATTGTACTTCGGCGCTGACTTCCAGGAATTTCAAAAACAATGCGTACATCATACCCCACTTCCTCCACAACATACACCAACCAAAATCCTTCATTTTTCCACCAATCACAAGTTGATCCGTTTCAACAAGCGTTTATACATACAACTAGTAGACAAAACACATCGAACACTCAGAACACAGCTACTGCACACATACCTACACCCTGCATCGCATTCTGTTATATTTACATTAAAGTTTAAGTGTATTACAAAGTCGTGTCAAATCACTCGAAATCACACAAATCATCGTACATAGTATTGCCAGTGCGTCGCATTACAGGGTGTTTCATTTGCTTAGTGGTACGTGAAACAGAAATATTAACATCAGAACATCTATCTTGAATGCATCGGAAATGAAGGAGACACTATAGTAAGATATTATAGCTTCGTTATATGCTTTTATAGTGATCAGGAGAAGTGAATTGTACCGAAATGTTACATCGTCGAATACTTTGTGAATGGCCGCGTTAAAAGAAACACATACACTGCCATTTATAAGTATTAAGACACCTGGTATTTAAGAAACTGTAATGTTTCAAACAAATTATATGTTTAGGCCACTTTTACAACCTTATATTGGTTTATACACTAGCTTATACAGGGTGTCTCACCCGATTTTGACATCTTGATTTTCTCGCTATTGTTACTCGTAGTAAAAAATGTTTCAGCGGAGGCTTGAATGGTATCGCGTAGAGCATATTCTGATGTTATTAGTTTTTTCGTGAGTGGACTCGTAAAGGTCATATAAAGGTCAACTTTGTTTTTTTAAATGGAATGAGGTATTCTTTAATACATCAATCGATGCAGCTGGACATTCGTTATAAAAAAGTACTAACCTATGTATGTTGAAAAGTTAGTAGTTCAGGAGATATTTCAATTTAAATAATTCTAAAACACCACTACAAATTGCGAATCTCAACTGAAACCTCCACAATACTACACATAAAAAATCATCGACATCGAAGGTTTTACTATAACTTTATTTTAAATATTTACCAAATTCTCTAATCGCGTTAAATCGAAACGGGGTTTTATGAATACCATGTTATTCGGTAGTTTCCCCAATTGTCTAACTGTGTTAGAGCAAAAACATGTTATAGTGTATATAAATTTTATCCTGCAAGCTTTAATATCCCTTAATCTGTGCTAATTTCAGAACACCACTAACTTCATAAACACTTCTTACGTTCATTGAATATTTAATAACTGTCCTAATACATATCGCTCATTTGCTGCAATAATAACACAACTAAAAATTTTTATTTTCTGAGTCATTAGTATAGAAATAACGGTTGTTGACTGTACCTTTTATCGGTTAAATACCTACAGCAATTGAGTATCCAAACCAACCACCTCAGGACAGTCACTTAAATGTGATGTTCGTACAAAATTATAGCGAGCAAAACATTCAAACCTGTTTTCCCTAAAATCGTGATTTTTTAGTATATATGGGCGTGTGTAACAGAAATATAGTTGACTGCAGAATGTCGATAGGGCACCATAAAAGACAATGAAATATATTTCGATGTTTGAAATTATTTCTCATGAAACCAACCATTGAATGAACCAGTCTCTCTAGTGTCTGTAATAATGCATTTAGTATCATTTTATAATTCAACCGAACGCGTCTGA
This sequence comes from Dufourea novaeangliae, assembly GCF_001272555.1. Classification (NCBI taxonomy): domain Eukaryota; kingdom Metazoa; phylum Arthropoda; class Insecta; order Hymenoptera; family Halictidae; genus Dufourea; species Dufourea novaeangliae. The sequence continues at coordinate 2,231,758 of NW_015373959.1, read as the reverse complement.
AACGTCGTCCGTTGTATACATGGCATCCAGGATTTTCTTCCTTCGCTGGAAAAATATGAAACGTCTCGCGAGAACGGGCTTTGCCAGTCGCCACCTACGTGGCCGTGTTGTTATTCGAGACTGTAAAACTGTAACGGAGTTTTGTTTTTATCGTGTGCTCGAGGGCCCACGCGAAAATCCCGGATACCTTTTCTGAAAAGAGCCAGGATTATTATCGGTCGGAGCACACGGCTTGCAAAAATCCCGGATGGAAGAGGACGGGGAGGAATGTGAAAATGATAGAAGGGCCCCGGATTATATTAGGTTGTAAACTAAGTCTTCGCGTTTATGACTTCAGGGATAAGCCACTCAATATTGGTTCGATGATTATTTCCTTGTGCTGTCATTTCATTTTCAGTTGCGCTAGTGTATAGTTTTAAATTTAAGGAAGCACTTTGCAAAAGTGACATCAAAAAAAAAGTTTGCTGAATTAAATTTGTAGTGGAAAGCAGCCTAAATATGGAATAGTATACCTAATATGGAATAGTATGTACCATTTTTTAAATTTGACAAATGAATGTCTGTCAAATGATTATAGGCTACCTGGCTCACTCACGTTGGCACAGCACACATTGTGAATTGTCGGTTGAACGAAAATTAATGGCGTGGTAGGATTGTTTTGTTTTGCTACTGTTCGAAAACCTTTGACGTTGTGTAAGTCTGATGTATTTTTCGTATTTGATATTTTAGTTTACCATGATTATTTGTTTTCTTTTCATGTTGTTGATACAGCTCTATGTGATATTCATAAGTATGTATAAAGCAACGCGATTTTCTTTTAAGAATCAAAATACCGTGTTTTCAACTCTGTGAAATTCCAAATATAGAATATAATAAATGTGCTGGTGCAATCTTTGTCGCTTGGATATGTGATTATTGCAAATTTCTATTTTCTTGTGTGATTTTATAAACAAAGTGCCTTAATCAATAAGAACAATAAAACTATTTTTTGTTTGTTTTCCATGAAAATATTGTCCTTGATGTCAGTGTTCCATATTTGGGTACCTATGCCATATTAGGTACAAATTATGTTTTTTTTTATGTTAGTTCAATATTGAACATTGTTTATAATGTTATAAATATACAACTGCACTTAAGTTGAGCATAAATATATGACCGAATACTCATAAAAGTCCTTTATTTGTTGCGATTGATTTTGTAAGAATGACTTTCCAAAAATGAAATAGTATTCCATATTTGGCTACTTTCCTTTAAACAATAAGTATTACCGCATCCTCCATATTCACTAGACATTGCATCATGGGATTATTATTTTGTTCGGTTAATGTAGTATTTTGCAGATAATACAAAATTTTCTTATAGAGACGGCGTTAAAAATGTTATACAAGAATTTATCGATTCGAATCGCACAGATTGTTTCCGTAAGGAAATTGGAAACCCGATACATAGATGAGAAAACTTGTAAAATCCGATAGAGCTCATCTAATTGATTACATAGATCTCTTATATATTTTTAATCGCCATAACAAATACATGGAAAAAGAACGCGAAGATTTATTTAACAACTTAATATCAGCAAAGAAATAACGATCGATAGAACGGACAGAGAAATCGTATCGGGAATGTGGAAAACTTCACGTCGTGGTTGCATTTGAAATCTACGAGTACGTAGATTATACATCGATCCAATTGTAGCGTGATAAAGAATACAGCTAGTGTAACGTTATTTATGAGAATGTTGACGTTCGAGCCATCTCGGTTGTTTCCATGGAAGAGTTCCCTGTGAATTTCTCTCGTAGGAATACTAACATTAATCAATGTCTGCTACGTTTTTCTTACGGCTTTGCCCGCGGTCTCGATATTTAATGACTTTCTAAACTGTAGTAATGGTCCTGTGCGTAACGTTGAAGGGAAGATTGTAATAATGAAAAATTATTGTGCAGGAAAACTATGGGATAAGTGTTAAGTTGTGGAGAGCATCGTAAAAAATTAGAAACTTGAAATTTGAAATTTAAAAATTGTATTCTCTTCGTTTTGACGTATTTTGTCTTGAAGAGTCACTTTATGTTCAGTTGAGCTACCCAACTTGAGACATCCCGTATAGACTGCGGAGTTTTATGCGAAATGACATTTTCTAAAATAATTTAAAATGACAAGAACAAGTGTCGGAATTTCTTTCTTTAGTTTAGTATCTTATTGGGTTACGAATAAAAGAGAAAACATCTGATGAAGGTTTTGCTTTTTATTGTATTTCACACAGTCCAGTAGGCTATGAATGTATAAAATCTACAGTCTACTTATATACAGGGTGTCATGTAACTGGTGATATAATCGGGTATGGAATGACTCAATGTGAAAAAATAAGTCGAGAATATACAATACAAATTTGTCATTTTCGGTTAAGGTCAAAATCGACACTGAAAGTTGATCCGAAATGCGTGCATTCGCATGGTAGTAAGTAGAAACAAAATGCAATGAACAGACGCGCTAGCCAAGTCCTATTGAATGACACGTGTATCCAGCAGGTGTTCAAATTCAATTATTTTGAAAACGAAGTTTTAAATGAAAAATTTTATTGTATATTTTCGACTTAACTTTTCATGTAGAATCACTCCCTAGCTGGTTGTACCACCAGTTACATGACACCCTGTAGAATATTAAGCCACACGGAAATACATCTAATTTATACTATTATACTATACATGTAACAGAATAGATATATAACAGAATTAGATCCAAAAATCAGTTAACAGGTTAAACGATCTTCCATTCGGGGGTTAAGTGTTACAGTCTTGAGAATTATTTTAAATTCCGCGATCAGACCTTTGAGATAAAGAAACGTGATTATTCGTTATTTCAACATGGTGTCTTTGAGGAAACGTCATAAGAATCGCCCATCTCGACCAGAGGCTGGTATCATACCTAGAGTCGTTCAGGGACACGAAGTCGACTTCTTATTTCCGGTGGGCCGCGGACCGCCTGAAAGATTTCGCTCACGTATTTTTAACCTATATCATTTTCCCTTCCGAAACGTCATGTGACGTGACATGACGGGGGGAAAAACCAAGCTTGTTCCCGTTTTATACGTATTCCTTCGGCCGGGTCAGTCTCGCGGGAACCCTTGACTCGATTTTTCTACTGATAATCTTTGCCATCGACGTTCCTCCCCGTCTTCTTTTTTATCAATGACTGATACTGCAATGAAATTATATCCTCCTCTGCTTGAATGGAAATCGAATGATCTCGTGGAACCAGATTTTCCACGCTAGATGAATGACACCGTTTTCGAATGTTACACCGAAGGAAGATTGGTTGGCTAAATCGAAAAATCTTTTCCGAACACCTAATATATTATCATTCGTTATCTGTTACTGATTTTACACGCTGTTGTCATATTCGAAATTTCTGTTGGGTTTTTCCCAAGATCAATCAACTATTGTTCACGTATCATTCCTGTTATTTTACAGTAATAGCGTATATTTCGTATGTTAATTATTCAATATATTCGTGATGTGGTTTGTCTAGATTTATTGGTTATCACGTTTAAGCAGAAATAATTAAGAATAGAAAAGGAAAAGTAACAATTGAACTAATGTTAAATTGTTTTGTTATTTTTATTTGAAAAATAATTTACAAATAGTAATTTCATTTCAAGGCAGGATTAAATAATTGATCTGTTATCTGTATCAAATGCACTATCACATAATTTTAGATTTCGTATACGATATTTTGTATTCGTTTGAAATATGAAGTACAATTTATATTGTATTTTGCACTGTCTGAGTTAATAATTACTAATGTGAATGTTGTTTGCTATTTAACGACTGTATTTTTTATGACTATTCTAATTTTATATGTATACCTTGTCTGAAGTTAATCTTTCTACAGATGTCAATGACGAAAGTATTATGTTACAGGTAAATAAACACTTGGTTGATGTTTGTAAATAATGAATAATAAATCGAATAATATAATTAAATTTTCATATTCACTACAAAATAAAGATTGATATTCAATCTTTTTCCATGTTTTTCACATGAAATCAAAATTATTTGCTATACAATTTTATAAATCATTTTAATTCAGGAACAAAATAATTGTAAAGGAAATTATTTGCGAAAATTTATCTGGGACACATTTATTCATGGTAGTATGTAGAAACTGAATGTAACGAACAGGCCCACTAACTAACAATGTACGTAAGTTCTATTCAATTGCACGCATATCTAGCAACTGTTCAAAGTTGATTTTCTGAAAAACGAAGTCTTGAATGAACAAATGTTGTTGCATATTTTCGATTTATTTTTTCACGTAGGGTCATACTCTACTCAGTTGTACCAACAATTACATGGCACCCTATATATTCGTAATGATTTTGGCGCACAGTACATAATTTTTACTTAACCTAGATAGTGCATCTTTTTGGTATGTTCTACAAAAATTTTTTCATAAAATTAGGAACCAATAGTCATTTTAAGACTATTTAAAACATTTCTTTAAGTATTTCTTTTCTTTATAAACAATGTGTTTGCCATGATAAGTAACGAGTTAGTAGTCACACTAACACCGTTTTTCTAATGCTTGGATGTCATTTAAAGTGATTTCGTATTACCGATTGGCAAAAAGATACCAGATATTGTTACGAAAATGACAAAATAGGCGTTTCCTGTAGTAGACAAATGTAATTAGTGGATTAAAACTTCCAGATTATTCGGGTTCCTTCGGATCCACCGGGACTAGCGTCTGTTGGCGCCATTTGAACTAGAACTACCAGTACCGAATATATATTATATTAAATTGTATAATATAGTAATATACTTAATATATAGAATAATGTAACATAATATACTATAACATAAAATTTGTAGTAAATTAGAAGCCAATGAAAATTTTGCCTAAAACACTATTATAATTTCAGTAATTCTAAAATAATCCTCAGACCTATATTTTCATTATAATTCCTTATAGGAAATTTAACTTTTTATTTATTAGCAGCAACTAACTAGATATAATTTCTACTAAGTGCGGAAATCTCAGGGAAGTTAATCTTTTATTTGTTAAACACACACCAACCTAATCTAACTCCAGTCACCTTGCACAGAATGAAACCTAACCGCAATTTTAAACATTTGGGGAACGTTTCTTATACGTCTTTTACGACATTACTATAGCATTTTTAAAATCTCTTTATAAGTTCCCAAAACGTACAGAGAATGTTAATTTCACACATTCGGGAAACGTTCTGAGAATGTTGACACAGGACGTCCTTAGGACGTTCCACTTTGTTAATAGGACCTTGCTAGGACATTTAAAAATCTTAACGAGGACCTAACGGGGACATATGGACCTTTTCGGGACATCCTCCGAATCTACAGAACGTCCGGAACGTACGTCCATCGGACGTACATAGGACATTTTTGTGTTATTTGGGATAATGCGAAGTATTACAGTACATTCGATTAGGTTCTATTCTTTGATCATTATCCTAAATAAAGGGTTGCTTCGATTAACCATCAGCCCAAAAAGTGAAATCCACAGTATACCTGTTCCTGACTTTCATTTAAACATTTGTCATTGTCTTGTCGAAATCATTGCGAAACCACTTTAAATCCTCCGTCTTCGTATAACGTTACCGTTTTGCCGAATAAAAATCCAACACGCGGTATCTTTATGAGAATACTCCGACGAGATGATTTCACGAGGAGAATCATATCAGGCACGAAGAAACAAACGAACTAGAAAACACAAAGGAGCGAAAGAGAGGGAGTAGTGAAAGAGCACAGGGATTCCGAAGTATTGCGCAAATATATCGAGTCGGTCGGGGGTTTAGCCGGCTCGTGTATACGGACGTTTACGTATCACGTTATTGGACAAAAGTTGCACCATCGGTTTTAGACGCGACGCGATCTGATTTATCGCTCGGCGCGGATTTTTCGGGTGCACGAGAGGGAGAAACTACGCGAGACGGCGGGCCATTTTTCTCAGCCTGCAGCTGGATAACGTGCACACCCACTCCCGAACCCACCCCCAACCCTTCTGTCTTTCTCTTTCCGAGCGGCCCTTCGTCTCTTCTTCGTTTCATCTCTTTTTTTCCCGCCCTCATCCTCCTTCTTTCCCCTTTCTCCCTGCACACACACACACACACACACACACACACACACAGGTACACGCGTGAAATATATGAACTCGACGGCACGAAGCGCAGCAACGGCGAATCTATCCGGTCGTTGCTTCCGTTACGGCTAAAGACAGTTAACATATTATGGATGTTATTGACGGTGGTACGGGATACTCTTTGAGAATTGATGGCTCGATATTCGAGACGGCCGTACCCATGGAAATAAGCAGGAAGGTGTGAATCAGCGTTGGGAAAATTTCGATCCGACCGACGTATTAACGAATAACAAGTGGAAATTGCGTACGTTTGTTATATTAGTAAATGATAAGTAAATTAATTTAATTTACGAACAAATTTTCTTATACAAATGATGTATCGTTCGGTCGTTCATTATTTCAATGCAATTTTGGTGGATAAATAATGAGAGGAAATCAAACGAAAACAGTGAACTTATTACAGATAGTAATGATTTTACGTAATGCATAACGTTATATTATCTTTTGTAGATGATTGACGTAGTAACAAGTATTAATAAATCTATGTGTTGATAATTAAGTGAATTGAATTATTTAAATTTGCTGTTTGAGCGACTTTTTTTCGAAACCATCATTAGAAAGTCTGTGGTTGTTTGAAAGACTTGCCATTGTAGCAGAAAGAAAGTACTCTTACTGTAGTAAATGACAATACTAGTGTATTGTATTCCATGAGTACATTTTTTTAGGTGGGATCCTTTTCCAAACACTAATTTATACAGTGAAATAGGTACGGAACAAATTGCCCAGATAATTTGATTAATGAAAAACTCGAATAATAGATAAATGTATAATCAATAAGTAATTATTCCTTATTCAAGTAGAAGTTTATTCGAATTATGCCTAAGAACGGGTGTGAACATGGGTCCAGACATTCATAATGGAGGGACTCTGTAGAAAAGATGCACATGCCACATCTACATCGGTGTTTAGTTTTTTGTACCATTAATAAGCTCTAACTCTATTTTTCCAGAATGTAGTTGTCGTGTAAATTTATAGTATGTGGCATGTTCCTCTCTTCCACTAAACCCTTAAAGTTTCGAATCATAGAGGAAAGTGTCGTTCGACATAAAAAACATTTATGCTTTAATCACCTCTTCAAGGAATACCATTATTGTGACAATTATATTGAATAATTTACAAGAACTGTCTGACAATAAAATCAGCTTTTTTCAGAGCTAGGCCATATATTTACGAACAAGGAACAACTGTCAAATGTAATTTCTTTTCTAATGTAAAAATAAAAATTCCAATTTACCTGTAGTTTGTGTAGTTGGATGCATAATTCTTATGAACAAACATTCCAGAAAATGTATGAACATTTGACTGGAAGAATTAACGAAAATATGCTATTTCTTAATATATCTTTTAAACAAATGGAATTTTTTTGCAAAATAGTTTACACAGTCGAATTGGTCGTTGAAAACTACTAATTTCATCAATTTACACAATTACTCTGTCCCTAGTACTTTCCCAGATATTCGTCGAAATCTATTTCGACCCCTTTAATATGAACGTTGCCGATATAAAAAAGGACGTGTCAAAAATTTGTATGGGGACTATATTATACCTAAGTTTCATCAAAATTGGTGATTCACACTTCGGTTCATGTTCCCTTCTTAGACTGTCGAAAGAATTACGGCCAAATTGTGAGGTTCAACACTAAAATCCGAAATTTAACAAATAAAAGGTTTAACATAAAGATGTTTTAATCTCTCAGAGTAAAATAGGAGTTGAACTTCATAAACAAAATTATTTCAGGTGTTTTATAAATACAGTGTTCTTAATTTATAAAAATATAGTTAATCCCTCATAATACGGACACCATCCATAATTGGGTCATTCACCCTAAATTATTTTTAGTAGTATAGGTCAGAAGTGGGCAAGTTCTTCAGTAACAAAAGCCACATATAATACTTTTCGTACATTTTTGAATGTTCAAGAGTCACATAAATAAAATATTCTAACATTGGTACATGCTATACTACTATACAGGATGTAACATAAATGTTGTCCGACCCGGAAATGGGGCACTCGGGGGATGAATTGGAACAAGTTTTTCCTTAGCAACAATGTTATCCGAGGCTTTGTTAACGAGATATTAACGAAAAACACCGACCAATCAGAGCGCGAGTCTGCCAGCCGAGTTCCCGCGGTAACTCTGCCTACCAGTCGCAGCGTGAAGGCACCGGTAGCGCGGGAACTAGACTGGCAAACTCGCGCTCTGATTGGTCGGGGTTTTTCGTTAATATCTCGGTAACGAAGCCTCAGATTACATTGTTGCTAAGGAAAAACTTGTTCCAATTCACCCCCCGAGTGCCCCATTTTCGGGTCGGACAACATTTTTGTTATACCTTGTAGATTGTCAATATAGAAGTTTAGGAAAAATGGCAATGAAACCCAATATTGCCTTGGGAGCAGCACAGTTGCTATAGGTTCCACCGTGTTGTGAGTCTCGCCTCTCATTACTAAACATTTGATAACGGACGTCTTTTTAGTATGAGCTCTTCAAATATTCATCTGTGCTAACAGTTTTGTGGTTTTTTTATCATTTTGATTTTGTATCATCAATTTCGTAATATTTCATAGATCACTATCACGAGCAACTGCATCGGTGGGTGGGCGAACCGCAATTCGGGACCCCCCAATTCGTTTTATTTCAGGTAATTGATATTATCGTGGGCGCGTTATGAATGGCATCCTTTACCAGCTACGTCGTGCACGCGATGATTCGTTGATCGATACTCCAAACGTTGTTAACATTACTTTCACGAAATCTCCGCCGACCGGCAATTCAATTTTCGGCTGGTATTTTTCCGGGAGATTGTTTGACCCGACAATTAATTAAACGTACGTTTTTAATTTATCATCTGTCCTTTTGTTGCTCTTGCCGAGGGTACGATTCTCTTTCCAGCACAGTCTGTGTCAGTGCATCGGGCAGAAATTATTGATCGAAAAGCGTTCGATGTTTAAATATATTGTATTCTATTTCTTTGGTTGCATTTCATTGCACGAAATTAGGCGGATGCAAATGTGTACTTAAAACTGAAACTACGGACGATAAACGTTCATTTATTTCTATCAGATCGATAAACATGACAAACTTATGCAAAATATGCAAATTCATAAATTACCTAATTTCTTCACTTTCGTATTGCAATAAAAGTTTTGAAAGATCTGAAATAATGCATTGTTGTAACATTTTAATCATCGTTATAACTTATCAGAAAGTACTAACACGAGTGATTGTGACTGCTTTGATAGTTTTGGTGTTACACAAATGTAACAATTAAAAATGTAATTACTAGACTGCGGATTTTTATGCAAAATGACATTTTGCAAAGTAATTTATAAAGACACTAGCAAATGTAGAAATTTCTTTCTTCTCTTAAGTATCTTATTGGGTGAAGAATAAAATAGAAACTTCGTTGCTTCTGATGAAAGTTTTGTCTTTTACTGTATTTGGCAGTGCCCCATAGGCTATAGATGCATAAAATCTGCTGTCTAGTAATTACTGAAAGTTTTCACACGGGAGGTTCTATATTCGTCAGTTTTAATTCATTTCACTGACATGTCATTTTTCAATGTTTCGTCGACAGATGGTCCTTTATGTTTTTTCTCGATTTTATTTCCTGCATTTCATTTCACGTGAATTTTCATTTAAGTTCCACTGCAATTAACAGATCGCGAATTTTATGAATTCAGGCGATATATGAATTCGTATAATACAATACAATAAAGAAGAAAAAGGGTATAAATTTTAATGACGATTTTATTTCTCTTTCAGGGACAGATTGAAAGTTAATTGAAATTTCAATCATTCACTGTTTAATCGTTGCATAACGTACAATAAATATAAAAAGTATTTTGTGGATTATTAAGTCATGTGTAAGAATTACCAGTTAATATATAATAACATTTTGTTTACTACAGTTTCTAATCAAAATTACACTGAATTTTATACTTTGCACGTTTCTATATAGAATTATAGAATTAACAGCCGTGATGAAGTCACGGCCTAAAATATGTTGATTTCTCAAGATTATTCAAGGTCATTTATTATTGCTCAATACTTACCTCTCTAGAACGTCCCCAACATTTCCTTTACCGGAGTATTTAGTAGTAAACATCTTTACTTATACAATAAATGTGTAAGTTTTAACTCTTTAGGGTTAGATGGGTTAAAAACTGTTTCACCTTTTGCTTAGCTTTTTATACATGGTGGGATATATTTTAATCCACCTCGAAAAGTTGAAGTTACTCATAGTCATACAGTTTAATATTTTATTTTTATATAACTCTTTTTATATTAAAAAAAATTCCGTGCAACTAGGGTTTCTATTCTCTTTAAAATCGTGTGCCTCAAAGAGTTAAACGGTAATAAATGCCCTTGGATAACCTTGAAAGACCAACATATTACAGGTCAACAAATTCGCTACCAAAAGGACTACACGTCTGCCTAAATGAAAACATATAGATCCATTCAAAAAAACAAAGGTCACCTTGAAATCTAGGAGGCACGTCCACCTAGATAAGATGCTCCCTCTGCAAATAAAAGAAGTTCTATTCAAAACATTTTTTCGAATAATGAATAGTTTCGGAGATGTAATAATTCCGTGTAAATGTTCAAGCAGAACACTCTCCATAATCTGGATCAAGCGTCACGTTTCGAATGAGACCAGTAGATGTCCGAATACTTATGAACACAGAGGTGGACGTATGGGGTGGGCGGGAACTGCTATTGGCCTGTTTACACGTTCAAATAATTTGCGTGAACGGCTTTGTGCATTCTCGTTTGCGCAAACAAATCGTTGCGTCTGAAAGCAGCTTGCATGTCCAAATAATTTGCGCAAACTGATTTGTGCATTCACATTTGCGAAAACAAGTTGTTGTTTCTGAACGATATGAGGATTGTTATGTGCTTCTAGTGCGGTAGTGACTGTGCAAATCACTCGACTACACTCCTCCATCACTGAAAGTGTTCTGTTCTCGCGGTTGTATGCGCAGACGGTCATTGCCATAAATCGATTTGTGATTGGTGGAAAATGCAGACTTTTGGTTGGTGTATCTTGTGGGGGAGGTAATAGCATCCCAAATAGCACAAAAACGTTCTATATACGTCCGATGGACGTACGTTCCGGACGTTCTGTACATTCGGAAGATGTCCTGGAAAGGTCCATATGTCCCCATTAAGTTCTTGTTACGATCTTTTAATGTCCTAGGAAGGTCCTATTTACAAAGTGGAACGTCCTGAGGACGTCCTGTGTCAACATTCTCAGACCGTTTCCCGAATGTATAAAAGTAACATTCCCTGTACGTTTTGGGAACGTTTAAAGAGATTTTAAAAACGCTATGGTAATGTCTTAAAAGACGTATAAGAAACGTTTCCCAAATGTTTAAAATTGCGGTTAGGTTTCATTCTGTGCAAGGTGACTGGAGTTAGATTAGGTTGGTTTGTGTTTAACAAATAAAAAATTAACTTCCCTGCGATTTCCACATATAGTAGAAATTAGATCCAGTTAGTTTCTGCTAATAAATAAAAGGTTAAATTTCCTATAAGGAATTATAATGAAAATATAGGTCTGGGGATTATGATCTCCAAGTACATTGTGTTTATTTCTATTTTCACATCAAAACTCTGATTCTGTGTTGGTTAGACAGTTTAAAAAGAAACATGTTTTTTCAACTTTCTTGAGGTTTTCCCACAAAACCACTAATGTCGTTACACTTTTCTATTGATTCTTTAAAAACTGATACCTTGTTCATGGGGTTCCATCACCTTGCACGGAATGACATTGGCAAAAATACTAAACGAAACCATCCAAAATTTAAGTCTTGAGAACATCCGTAGGACTTTTGGGACGGACGTTTTTAGAACAATCGAGATTTAAGTCCTGAGAACATCCATAGGACTTTTGGGATGGACGCTTCTAGAATATCTGAAATTTAAGTCTTACGAATGACCTAGGGATATCAAAAATGGACGTAGACCATTGACGTAGTCCAAATGTCCAGCATATATCCGACATTCGGATATATGCTGGACATGAAACGGACGTCCTTAGGATGTACGGTGCTATCTAGGATGAGGTGGAAGAAGTGGGCTTCGGTATATGCATTGTTTCTGGGATTCTTGGAAGTCAGCGCCGATTTACAATAAATTATCGGTTTTAAGACGGCGAATGTTTTGCATGTGATGTGCGGCTGTCCAGAATTCCCGTTTATGACGGTTATGTCGACCGTATTTACGGTCCAAGACGCAATGATCGCTACGACCATGACCTACCTGCGTTAGGTTGCGATATTACTTGTGTCGCATGTAACCACCACATGCGACCCCCCAGCGGATTACCTGAGGGAAACGTCGGAAAAGCCAGAGCGGTTGATCTGTTGTGACCCAGCCTATTATCGAATCATGGGTAATTCCATGTATCCCGTTTGTTTCTGCGCTTAGCGAGTCTCGTGACTGTTCCCGTAGCCTGGCGGCCCCGGATCGACCTTTTTTGGTCTCACCCTCACCATGCACGCTTTTTAACCTTCACGATCCAGGAGTTAGACTCCCTCTCGAGGTTGGTGGCGACCTAAGGTCGATGTTTTCACATCTTTCTTTATACGCATGGCTTGAATCGCGACAATACGCTGTTGCGTAGTCGTTCCTTTCGGTGAACGAGAACTGGCGTGCTATAAGTAACTTTACTCATTCAAGATGTAATAGGCACTGTCGGAAGTATGTGTGTATTGACGCCGATTTTTATCCCCGATCACTACGCTATGGCTTTTTCCTCCGCAAACCTCATCGTCACGCAACACACACACACACACACACACACACACACACACACAATTTTGATCCTTAGTCTAAAGTTCGCTAAATATAATAATCTTACATTAATTTATCAATATCAACCCATTTGAATCAGAATCGGCCAAATTTGCCCATTCTAATTTCTTCATACCTAATCTCAAATTAAGAAGCGCACAATATGACTTACAAATTGCAACCTTCCACAAGGGCCTTGTATTTCCGATTGAAAGAATGAGTTAAGCAGAGAAAAAGAAATTAATACAAATGAGTCAACTAACATTAAACTTATACCTATTCGTAACAATCATTAAACTTATACCTATCCGTAAACTAACGCCTCTAGCAAATAATTGCCATTACTTTTCTTGTTATGTAATTTGCAATAATTAATTATAATTATTGTTTGTTCTTTAAATATGTATACAGTATACATATTTACAGTATACATATTACGTGTAAACAGTTTGTTATATAAAAAAATGTTTTCAATAAAAGTTGTGTGCTATCAAAGGGGGCATACAATGCAGTAATTAGTTTTTTGATATTTTGCTTTTTATCGAGATATGAAGGTCATCTTTAATGTGTATTGAGAATTGATTAAAAAACTATTGAGGTATATGCATCCAAAAACAAATAATTACTGAGATAATCTTCAGTGAACGATAAACATTCGTGCTAACTACGTACTTGTATTGATTCATCGATTGTAATGAACAACATTGTGAGCATTCTTTACATTAATTATTGGTTTTTGGATTAATATACCTACTCTTTCCGATGGAATACTTGAATTTTGCATATTACGATAAAAAAACTCAAGGTGACCTCTATATCTCGATAAAAAAGCAAAATAGCAAAAAATTACTTATTTCGTTGCATGCCCCCGTTGATATCGTATAACTTTCGTTTCACACATTTTTTCATATAACCAACAATTTACAAGTTATTTAGGCGGCGGTGCTAAGTGAATCACGCTACATAAAGTAGCTCTGCATGGTACACTAGACGTGTAATGTACGAGTCAGTTTGCAGAAATTATTTGAACGTATAAATGATCCTTTAGAGTAATCCCTATGTTTAATGATTTCGTAATTGTTGTCTAAAACAAGGGTGCAGTGGACAGCGTTTGGAAATAGAATCTGCGTAGGAGAAAAACTGAATGGAGATACGATCTGTTGGCGTGCGACAGTTATCGAGGGAATTTTTAAGACGCGAAAATCGCGGATAGGTAGGTAAATCGTTGCGCCTCCGGCGGCGGTACGGGGAAGCGCGCGGGACACGTTGGGAAACAGCTGAATTCGAAATCGGATCACGTACACGTACACCGACGGGAACACCACCCGCGAATCGACCGTATCGCTATCCCCATGACTTCTCGAATTCTCAACAAAAACAATCCTACCTTCGGGGTATAGAAACGCGGGGGTGATCTTTCCCGTCCCCTCCGGCCCTCGTTCTCTCGTTCAGAAAAGTCATCTGATTTATGCGTCACCTTGTGGAGTCTGATTCTCGGGGTTCATGCGAAGGATTTGCGAGAAATTTCGTGGAATTATGAGATCCATTTAGTCCCGTTTACACGTTCGAATAATTTGCGCAAACTGACGTGTGCATTCACATTTGCGTAAGCAAATATTAATTTTACCAATTTCTATTAATTTTATAAATATTTTCCAATTGTAAGAAAATATACAATAAACTGCCTAATCAAAAACCAATAGCCACGCAATCTGATGGCAATGCAGAACATTACAATAATTGTGCAAGGTAGACTGAACGTGTAATGCACAAGTCATTTTGCGTAAATTATTTGAACATGTAAACGGGCTACGAATAGAATAAAATGACTCAGAATAATAATTAAAACTTAATTTGTCAGCTAAACAATTTCATTATTTAACAATTTAATTACGTTCTTAAATTCATTTACGCAGATTTGTATGCACAAGTATGTTTGCACAAGTTATTCGAAAGTATAAACGGACCTTTACGTGGCCCATGACTAATCCACTAGATTTCTGTTACGAAAGATTGGGTCAGTGCGAAAGTTTTGATGGGGTTTTTATCAAAAAGTCGACTAATAGCATTTTCTAATTGTAATTCGACAATAATTTCATAAAATATATAATAATGCTTTTGCAACATATGGATTCTTGTAAGTATTACGACACTTATCGAATGTGCAGTAAATGCACTATAATATTGCTATAAGTCTGGTACAAACATGTTTCAGGGGACATTAAAGGGTATTGTGAGTTCAACGCTTTGAAAATGAAGCACTGCTTGGGAATTTTTTAAATAAAAAATAAAGTATTATAAACATAAACTTTATAAGTTTATCAATTGACATTCGAAGAATGTACCACATTTTTTAAGCAATAATAATTTCGTTCGAAGTTACAGTGGTAACAATAAGAGGGTTTGAAAAAAAAGTTTGTTGTTAGCGTCAAAAAACATCAAACATTTCTAAATTTACATGAGTGTAGTTGTCGTATGAACTAGAATGAATAAGAAAGATTGGAAAATACAAATGTGGTAGGTAGTATTTCAAATGACAGTTTCCATTTTTCGGAAAACGATTTGTTAGTTTTCTGTGTTGCACATAATGACATAATTCTAGTTCATATAAAAACCACATTCATATTAGATTATGATACGTTTTACGCCTCTTTGTATCAAATGACTGCAATAGCCAGAATCATGTCCGCCAGCAGCAAAATTTTTTATTCAAACCATCCCTCACTACTATTGTAACATTGAACAAAATTATTATTATTGCTTAAAAACATTTGAGAATACTCATGTATACAAATGTACACATTCATCGAATGTCAACTAATAAACGTACAAAGATTAGAAATATAATATTGAATACATTTGTTTCAAAAGATTCCCAAGAATTGCTTTATTTTGAGAGCCTCAAAATAAGGGGACTCTTTAAAGTTCGATGGACAATGCTTATGCTACTATGAAGTAATGAAAGTGAAATAAAATATATCGCTCATTTATTGCAACAATGATATAACTAACCATTTGCAGTTTCTGAGTGATTAGTGTAGAAAAAGTTAGAAAGTTTTCTGTACTGCTTATCGGTTGAGTCCTCTAAGTGACCTTTCAAAACTTACTCCGTCAGGACAGTCATTTTAATACGATGTTCGCACAAAATTATAGCAACCAAAACATTGAAACTCGTTTTTTCCGAAATTACAATGAGCGATATCATTTTTACGAAATATTATATTGTGTTTTCCACATACAGGCTAAGTGTCCTAGTACTTACGAGCGTTAGCGTACGAGCAATTATATCTCTGAATACTTTATTGCGCGTATTCCCGCAACACTTAATTATTCAATTCGTCGGAACGATTCACGCCATTCGCCCCGGCGCGGCTGAGAGATTCATATTTCATCGGGGCCGTGATGCTCACAATTTTAGGTTTTATTATTTTTTGAACTCGCCGCCGCAAATAAATTACGAACTTGCCCCAGCGATCGTAGCTCGAATTCGCGGCCGAAACTGCGAACGGTCGTTACCGCCCCGTGAAATATTTATCGATCCATACACGTTCTAATAAAAAATTTCGAGTAACGGTCATATTACAGCGGGAATATGCACGATACTCGTTCTCGCGCGAAAAGAATCCGGTGCACGTCCGTTACCAGAATTTTGATTGTTCAGTGTACTTCTGTCCGAAATATGAGCCGTTATTTTTAAAAGTACTATAAGTCCATTTTTTCATACATCGAGATATTTAAAGGTTTGTGTTTGAATTAATTTAAAAATATTGGCAAACGTTAATCAATTCGGGTGATGTTTTTAACACTATAAACCTGTTAAATTTTATTATGCAATAATAATTATTAAAATTGTTAAAGAAAATAAAAGATTTTTTAGCTCCAAATGGACTTATACCACTTTCAATAATAACATATTATAAGAAATAAAAACAAGAGGAAATTTAAGTACATATTTTTATAGACATTGGCTTTACTGAAATGGATTTTTTAATGTAAAAAGTAATAATTAAAATGAAGACGTAAATATACGAATAATCAAGTTTATTAAGAATTAATTTCAGTTATATTAAAAAAGAAAATATACATAAATAAGTGTAAAATGTAATTACTTCGTTAAGATAACTAAAAATTAAAAAAAAATTAATATTTTAAACTTATTTCTCCTTTAGAGTTAGCATAGTGTAGTATTCATGGTAAATAGGTGGTATATAAGGCAGTAAACTCATCATATCGCTGTATTTCTCTCTTGTTATAGGTCTTGACGTTTTATACAGTGGCAACATAGTAATTTTGCTGAGATGTTTGTGTCTTTGTTGTTTTCCAAATAAAAAATTACTTTAAATGGAGCATTTTCTTCCATACTAGTTTTGTAAAAAATGTTGTGCGGTTCATCCCTTTTAAACCTCATCCAGCGTATTTTCAGCCATTTTATAATTTCTCCGTCCGTATTTTTTTTTCTGTTTGATATTGAATCTATTTTTTTTTCGGCAATTCTTTATTGTATTAGAACAGTATTATAATACTTTTTCAATTTTCAAAAGTATGTATAACTACAATCTCTGGCTGATCCTTTAACATTTCTACGTCGTCTCCTTTTTACTGGCGTACGATGAATAGATGCATACAAGAATGTATTTTTTCAAAATCCCCATTTCCCCAAAAAAAGTAAAAAGGGATATACGATCTTCCTCTGTAATACGATTCTTGACGACACTTTCACACATTTGCAATCCTTATTTTCGACTTTTTTTGCAGGAATAATATTTCCAGCTTTTGTATAATATTTTTCGCCTCTATTTCGTTTGACTTTCCCAGTCTTCTAATCATTATTTTCATAATGTGTGTAATTGTCGAAAATTAGTAACGTCGTCTTCGCCAGTGGTTGAATCTGTTAATTCCAAAATTCTAATCCTCTTCTTAATTTGGAGCAATCTTGAATTAATATTGCTCAAACTGCTTTCATCATCTGAATCACAATTTCCTCTTCTTTTGCTAATATTCATGGGTCTTATTTCTATAATAAAAAAAACTCCAATATTCCCGCGAAAAAATGTATTACTCTTACTTACCAACATCACTATCAGACCAAATTGAGATATTATCGTCTTTTTGATAGGTATGCGAACTCATTGTAATAACTGTATGAAATATTATTTATCTAAAACTTTGATTCTCTGCTTTGATAACAATTATATTTAAATAATACTCACGCTGCAATCGATTAGTATAAGAAACACAAAGCAAACAGTAGGATTTGCGAAAGAAAACTAAACAAAATCAGTGAAATTACTTCTCACCACATCATCATGGCAATAATACCGTTATCTTGTTTACGATGTTGTTTTTAAGGCACTAGCTAATTTTTGCTAAAGGACAGTGCACACTGAAGTCGCAATAATCAATAATAATTGCAATTTGAAAGTTGTTTCAACTATGATTATTAGAAATAGACTTATTCCACTTTCAAAAAACATATTTTTGCAATAACATTTTATAGCTAAAATTCTTTGATTACTTTATCAATAAATTGTGCTCCATTGAATGTATGCTTATAAATATAAAAAGAGGATATCTATATCTTACTCAAATTACCATTAACTCATTTTTTTCCAAAAGTGGACTTATACCACTTTCAAAAAAAAAAAACGACTCATATGTACAGTGGAGGGCAGACGCCTTTATAATTTCATAACGATTCTACAATAATAAGACCTTGAAAGCATTAATAGTGCAAGTTAATTTTTTTATGTATTTCAGTTAATATCATAAGAAGATAGTCTTAACGTCATTCTGTTTTGTGCGTAAATGGTGTACACTCCCGCTCTTAAGTGTTAGAAGACTTATCGAGTATGCGATGAGATACATGTTACATAGAAGGCATTATGAAATTACTGAAAGTTTTATGATTTTTCATACATAAATGTATGATTTTGGATTGGCGGTATAGTCGGAAGTAATAGTGTTTAATATAATAAAAAGCGTTCAATAGTAAATATAAAATATTGAAGAATAAAAAGATGCTACGCGTGTCGTGGTAGTGATGGGACACCAAGCCGGTTCAAGCTGACCAAGTCAGATTACGTCACGGGGCCTCGGCTCACGGCGACGGTATTTAATCCCTATAAGCCTTCGGCGACTGATGCACGGGTTACAATGTAACACGCACAACGAATCATCCGTGAATAAAAATTTAAACTTTTACTCCTTTCAGTGTACTTTCTTAGAAATGTCATGAATAAATGTAGAAGATTCTTCTGATGAAAATAAGTCCAAACCCGACATAAATCGGACTATATTTAATGACAATACAATTCGTATCGCGACATTCAGGGAAATAAAAGGTGGGTTAATTGGTCACAGTTTTGCCTTTTCGTTGAAGTAAAAATAATTGTTTATTTTATTCATATCTCATCATTTGCATAAAGGTTCTTAGTATCGTTGCAGTATTCTAACTTGCAAACATTCGGTAATGAAATACTACTTTTAAGAATTGAAGTTGGTGTCATTCGTGCATTGTTTTACTATGCTGATACAATATTGGATGTTCCACTTATTCCTTGAAACAAAATTTAGGTATTTTACTGCTGGTGATATCTTGTGAAATGTGATTGCAAGCATCTTACATTTGATTGTATACGTAATTATTTATTTATGCAATTATATAATACAATTTTGTATTTTAACTACAGTTAAATAAATTATTTGGAATTATTCATAAATAATGTTTCGAATAATGTTCAATCCGTATACATAAAAGAAGAAGTTTTACTTACTTCTTTAATTATAATTTTGTTTACAAAAAATTTTACCAAGTCTCGAAATCTACGCGAGCGAAACCGCGAGAAAAAAGCTAGTAGATCAATAAGCGGCTTATCGATTTCCAATTCATTACTATCGAATGTGTATGGAATTGGTCATGCTGTATTTCCCAATTAAAATGATTGCATTAAGTTTATGTCTTAATGTTAGATAGCATTATATTATTTTATGCATTTTACTGTACACTTGCTTCTGTACCGTATTTAGTATTAATTAATTTCTTATCATTGTTTCTTATATTATCCTTGGAATATGTTTGAATTAAAATAATTGTATTATGTTTATGTGTTAAGCTGCATATCATGTTATGTTTTTTACAATATATTGGTCCACAATGTTACTGTATGTACTTTACCATGTTTACTTATAATTCATTTCATTAAGAAATTCGCATTTGTTATCATTTTTTTAGGGGTTTTAAATTTTCCACCTAGAATTTTCAACCGAAAAATTGAAGAAAATTCTGTAATAGGTGCCCCGGTACTTGCAACGTATGCAATGTTTTATCAACATTTTTGCGTGCCTCTGAATAGAGAAATGCAGCGAAAACAATTTTTATTCATACGTTATGTTGCGATACGAATTATATTGTTATTAAATGTAGTCAGATTTATGTCGGGTTTGGACGTATTTTCATCAACAGAATCATCTACATTTATTCATAACATTTTTAAGGAAATACAATGAAAGAAGTAAAAGTTTAAATTTGTATTCATGAGTGATTCGCTCTGTCTACCAGAAGTTCTTTTACATCATCTTCGAATGTTAATCGATTTTTATGAAAATTTTTTCTTCTAGCTGAGGAAATTGAAGATATTAAAGGATCAGATGATATACATAATATTTGAAACAAATTAATTTTGTTTTTTATATTAAAATTAATATTATAATAAAATCAGATAAAGAAAATTAATTTTGTATTTCTCTTTATAGAAAATTAGTATTGAATAAATATTATATACTAATTTTGTACTTTTATTATTATTTACTATTATTTCTTTGTTTTATGAGAATCAGTGATTGTCACTTCAGTATGTATTACTTGCTAGGCTGATAGAACTTAAAACAAAAATATTATTATTTAGGCGCAAAATGGCGCACTCGAAATTAATCGTAATTCAATAAATAAGAGTTAAAGTAACATTTAAATCAAAAATCAAGTCCGGCAATAGCCGGCATCAATAGTTATTTACCGCTAAATCTCAATTCTGCAAAACCTTTGCAAATAAACTTTTTTTTTCAACATAATTTCGAATTTTAAGGCTATGTGGAACACAGTGAATACATCTAATTTTCATACAAATTTATAAAAAATTGTCCTGAACTAAAACAATTACTGATTTGTTCCATACATTACTAGCACTCTCTGATTGTTTAATATCCGCAATTTCGTTATCCAGAAGAAAAATTTTGAAAAAAGTCCATTAATTTTCGAGAATAATATACGAGAAGTTGTAATTGACAATGATAAATTCGTGAAAAAAAATTTTTTCTTTATTTTGTTTATAAAAAAGTTATCATTAACAAACATTAAATACATGCTCACAACTATTTTCCGAGCTTAAGCGACATTCAGGTCTAATTCACCAGGCTAGCGGCGCCGAAGATCTTGAAAGGTTGCCAGTCAGCAGCGTAGATACTTTACTTGAGGTGAACAAAAATCACATGTCGGTGTTTTTTACTAGTTACTTTATTTACATGTATCCAAAGAAATGGGAACGTGCTCTTCTAGCACAATTACCTTCAATAGGTCCCTGCTAATAAGTAATCCACAAATCCAATTTCATGGTTAGCAAAGAAAAGCTTTGTCTTCTACACTTTCCAATCGTCCTGTAATTTTAAACGTAAGTTTACTAGAACGTGCTTGCCCAGTTAAATCATCCTCCATATGTCCGAGTTAAGGGGTCATGCTCAGTCAGGAGGCCGAAAAAAGAGTGTTCTTTAGGAATGTTTTTCTCGAAAATTATAAGACCTTCTTCAAAAATGTGTTTGTGTTTCAAAGATTGCAGTTTCTAGATTATAAGGTAATTTTTTTATTTAAAAATATTTATTAGTAAATAAATGGTGACCGATCTCCCGGATGTCACTTCACAAAAAGTGGTCTGCCGTGTTCAGTGTAACTTCGTAACGGTTCATCTGAAATTAAAAATTCAGTAAGATTTATGTAATGGAAGAACCAATCTTGTCCTTGAACGTGGGGTTTTTCGAAATATTGATTAGGAACAAAATAGCGGACATTTTCCTGAAAAAGTGCGATTTTCACCTAAAAAATCACTCGTCTTCGGTCAATTAAAAAAAAAGTATGGAACGAACAAAAGAATCCTTCGTTCAAGGACAAGTTTTTCTGATTTGAAATAAGGCGCAAAAGGCTTCATATAAATCGGCACAGTAGTTTTCGTGACATATTGATCACCGATTTGAAAAATGTAGTTTCAAGGAAAACGCGTTTAAAGTTTCAAGTCAAGCTCACACTTTATACAATGTTCATTTTTTAACGCCTGTAACTCTGTCATTTTTATTAGGATTACCTTGAAACTTGTACAGAATATTCTCGAGATGTACTTAAAGAAAATGTAGAAAGTGAAAAATCGATTTTTTGAAAATTTCTGACTGATCATGACCCCTAAGTAAGGATAAATCTAACTGTATGTCTGGTAGACAAAAGCTTTCACATTTCGTTCCAACGTAAAGCGCTCTTATGACTGATACTTTACCGGTAATGAGCGGTTATGAAATCCAGATTCGCATCGGAGAAAATTCATGCAGGTTTTGGGACAGGCTCACCTCTTTTGGTCCAAAAAATTCCGAACTGTATTCTGATCCCTTATTCACCTGCGGTCGAGCGTGGCTTTCCATGACCAATGGGGCTGCCTTTTTGAAACTCTCTACCGGAGACCCATGGACACTGGACTGAAACACTCGCTTTTTACGTGCACAGAAATCAAACTAATGCCGTTTTCAATTCTACGAGAGAAGCATGGAAAAATCTTAAACCAGGAGAAACTGATCCTGAATATTTTCACTGCTCGCCACCAGCTTGAACATTCAAGGTACAAGATATTTATCTGTTCACGGTTCACATTAAGTACTCACTTAGTACTTAGCGTTTAGTATTCCCATAAATTCTTGTCGATTTTTAAAAACTACTTTTAACACGTTGATTGGCATGACGGTCACAAATGATCGACGCTATTAAATTATACGAAGAAGCATTGAATTTGTAAACACAGGAGCATTTAACATTTTATACATATAATTACCAGTAGAGTAAAAATGAAGGTAATGAGTATTTAAGACAACGCGTAAATACTTATATTGTTAATAAGACTTAAAGAACGTGTATTATGATACTGTCCAAAGAATAATGTACCTAATTGTGGCATTAAACGTGTTAAGAGTTAAAGACGCCTAGTTGATCATTTTATTTTAGAACATTATCATCTTTGAAGTTCCCTTGGATATTCATTGAAATATTCTTGGAGGATGTTTCTTATGGTGTTAAACTTAAAACTTTAATGTATCATGGCCCTCGTCAATATGACGATGGGTGTATTATTTTTTTAGTAATCGAAGATAGAGTTCTTTCGTTTGAATGATTCTAAATATCACATCAATGCATAAATAATTTGGGATCCTTTTTTGGGGGCTCTAAAGTGCTTTTTTATTTTATATGACAGCATGTCGGTAATAGTCATCAAACGTTGGTAAGAATAGTGTAAACGAGAAAATCTATCCTTTCCTCGGTCACTGGAACAAATATTTAACTTCTCTGCATATGGAGCTTGACAAAATACGATAACGCATTTATTTCCTAGTCCACGACGAAAAACCAGGTGCAGAAAAAACTGGAATTATTCGTGAGATCTATGGTAAAAAATCTTTCATTTAGGTTACGTAAAAATTGATTTCAAAGATTTGAAAGTAACAATTTCGATAATATAATAAAGTAGTTCAATTAGCATTACGTTCTGAAGAAATTTACAATTCTATGCAATAAAACACTAAGGATATTCAGAATACGAAAAAGGAACCTTCGATAAATTATTTGTTGCACGCTATTTCTTTAAAAACCGTAGTATGTAGTGGACATCAATTTTATAAACTAAAAAAACTATTTACTAAATTCTAACTTCAAAAAATGTTTGAACCGAAATTTTGAGTTTCATTACATTAATGGAAAAAAAACTGAACACCTTCATAGTATTAGTTTGCGAGACAGTCGAATGGTGGTGTCTTTAGCAGTAACACGACGTTTAAAAATATTAATACACAACATTAATTTTAAAAAATTGAATTGCTTTTGCACCGGCCCACCGTGGTTCGAGTCCCATATGCTAGGTGGACAAAACTAATTTTCAAATGAACAAAAACTAATTGTTTCAATGTAATCTATAATAACCATATATTAAGAATATTACACAATAAAACCTTAAATCTTTTTTTTTAATTTGTACAGACTGGGCAAACTATGCTTTAAAGGCAGACAATAAAGCGGTAGTTAATCGATTACGTTTCAGGCATCTATGTATAGAAATATCCTGTAAGCTTATCAAGGTGCGCTTAAATTTCAAATTAATGATGGATATAGCATCTCAAAGTATGTATTTTAGTTTTAATAACCTTAAATTATCAATAACTATTTTTTATTTTTGTAAATCACACTTCGAATCAAATAATAAATTCTTGTTAGAAATTTGCACTATGTAAAGATTTGTCAATGTTTTAATATATGCTCCACGTCGCTCCACGCGACAAGAGTTAAATGTACGAAAAGTAGAGACTTTCTAGTTTATTTTAATGGCAAATTGGACTTACAAAACATTGCAAAACTATATGTACTGTTAAAATTAATCTTAACGTTCACGTCCGTGACATATACTGGCGCGCCTGATACACTCGCCACTTGGCGGTTTATTTAGTCTAGTCGCTGATACTTATGGACCAGTTCTATGGTATCCTATACTAAAACACATTTCTATCCCCTGTCGCTTGTTTCCTCGAATTTTTCAACATAAACAATGATAAAATCCCCAGCTTTTTCCGTCAACTCTTATTCGTTTCTTCAGTATTTGAGCGACCAGTGTACAGTATACGTCTCCTTGCAGTCTTTTTCTTTTTATAATTTTCAGTTTTGTTGTGTTTAGTGTGGTTGTTATTATTTTTTTATACCTCTTGTTATTATTATCGTCATTGTTGTTGCTGCTGTTGCTCTTGCCGTTATTGTTATTTTGTTACATGATCACGTTATATGTATATCTCTTACATAATCAGGTATGTTGAATGAACCATTTTATTTTTCATAAAAATTATGAAAAATCTAAAAGGAAATCAAAATTTCGAGATAAATCTAAATGCATTTACATAAAATTTTAAAGACTTAAACTTCAGGTTAAAACTTCACTTCTTAAAATGAATCCAGGTAGGCTATTGTACCATTTTTTTCACGAAATTATTCTACTTCAAAAATCGACAATTTTTCGGTCAAAATTAAGTGATCTTTTAATATTGACGCGTAGTGTATGTTTATAATTTCTTTTAGTTACTATACTAATTAATGAACTTTGCCAACAAATTTTTGTTAAAATTGGATGTATTGATGTACGTGATGTAACTAGACATCAGATAAGGTATAACACATCTAAAATAGTTAGCCGAATCAATGATCGTTGGGACAAAAGTGGTAGACAGCGAAAGTATGTTTCAAATAGATTTAAATAGAACAATGAAATGTTATATTTGCGGATCAAGCCCCAAATATATGAATAATGTGCATGCACAAGAAAATATGAACATAGGAAATTATCGTTTAGGCTTATCAACATTATATTTATGGATTAGGACTTTCGAATGTATATTGTACATTAGCTATCGTATTAATATAAAAAAATGGCAAATAAGAAACGATACAGATAAAGCTAATTTTAAACAAAGGAAACATAACATACAGGATCGAAATGGGTTTAATTGTTGATAAACCAAAACCAGGTTTTGATTCTAGCAGTGACGGAAACACGGCCAGAACATTTTTTAAACTTTCAGAAAAAACTCACAAATTACTCAAATAGATGTAAAATTAAAACAAAACTTAGGAATTTTATTGCAAACTTTGTCGTGCGGCCATTCTATTAACATAGAAACATTTGTGGATTTTTGCTCCTTAGCAAGGAATTTATATACAAATCTATACCCGTGGTATAACATGCCAGTAACTTTACATAAATTATTTTACCATGCTGAAGGTATAGTTACATGTTTTATAATTCCTATTGGTCTAATGTCAGAAGAGGCTCAAGAAGCACGCCGTAATGATTGTCGCAGATTTAGAGAGAACACACTCGCAAAACATCCAGATTGAACACTAATTTTGTTGATCCATTAATAAATAGTTTTCGTGAAATGCCTAAAAAGAAACTAAGCTCATTAAATCCTGAAGTAATCGATTTATTAGAAAAGATACAGAAGAAGGTGATTTTCAAAGAGGAGTTACTAGCACTGCTGCTGATAAAGATGAGCAATCAGACTCAACCGAATGTTTTTCGAGCATTGATGACTCGAGTAGTGAGTAAGATTAGTATCTAATATAGTTTAAATAAGTACAGTTATAGTGCATAGTTAAGGTAAAATACTATAGTTCTGTTTTTCCTTTTCTTTTTTAAAAATATTTATTGATTATTGTTTATTTTCCTTTTTAGTTTGTTTTGAGTTATATTTTTGTTTTCATTTTTTAAGTATCTATTGATTATTATGTATTTTCCTTTTTATTTTATTTTATAGCTAATGTGCAATACTGTAATCTTGTTTTTTTCTTTCATTTAATTAGTCATATTTTTTTGTTATTAATATTTTTAGTGAAATAATAAACTGTGATACGAAAGGGGGTCGTTTTCTTAAAGTTACAATCCCGTGTAAACTCAATACCGCGAAAAAATAGTTTTGTCCAGCTAGCATATAGGATTCGAACCAATGTGGCGGCCTATTGTATCCATAATACATTTTCTGTAAGAAATTTTTCCAGGCTCGAAATGTGTCTATAGAATCAGGATTCAAAAGATGGTTACTTTTATTCAGTGCACGATATTCAGGGTAACGTGGCTACAAGGATTAAGGTAGCAAAGCCAGAAAAATGTTCAAAGTCCCTTTGAGAATTATACCAGCATATGGGCATTTTATTGACTCCCTTGGAGACTGCTGTGAATGTAATAAATAGAAACAGTATGTTACTTTATGCAACGTTTTCAACCATATTTTGTTGACTTCAAATCTTCTTCATTTCCTTTCGTTACATTCATTACGTTTTCACTTCATCACGTATACAGGTTCACAGTTCGCAGTTTTTCAGTGCAATGTATAAGGTATTCTGTGATGAAAGCGACAAATTTCTTCAGCATATTTAATAACTTATATTTCGAGGTAAAATTTTCACATATTTTAGAGGATCTTACCAAAGAAGAAACGAATATATTTATTATTATTACAATAAAAGTATACACATGTCATCAAACTTTCATAGATCACACAGTTCAATTTATTTTTCAGATGTCATTGTTACGTAGTAATATTCAAACACTATTCACTATTTTACATTCACTTGCGCAATATACACCGTCGAGCAATGCAGTGTAATATTAATATGAACAACGCTATCTCCAACAAACTTATTACAGTTACGTTATACAATTTGTTAGAACGTCACGCCAAAAATACAATACAACATGCACATTCTTGTAGGGTATCGTTTTCTTAATGTTTCATGTCTTTTACTTTCTTGTCATTTTCCTGTATGTTTTTTTAAAATTCTACACGAACTGTTCAAGTTGGCGTTAAACTTATTAACAAACGCGGATTAAATGTATGCCTAAATAATATTTATTTCAAGAATGAGTAGTGACAGATCTATGCTCACTTTGAAATACTAATTGATTATTTTTTTAATGTTATAATAATGCATGATTCCTGATGTAATAAATTATCGTTGGAAAGTGGAACGGAAAACTCGAGGAATTAATCGTGCGATTCTAACCGGAAATCCGACAAATCCTGTCGACAAATTCCGCGATTTTTTAAAGCAGCTTTACAGTCTTAAATTTTATAAATACTCGTACGAGTTACATTTAAATCAGAGTGTATATTTACCGGTGTTTATTTGTGCGACTGCTTGAAATACACACAGAGATTTAAAAAATTATTCAATAATCGTCTCGCCAAAGCAAATATCGCAGTACGTAATCATGGTCTCTGTGACTTCGGGTCGGATTTGGTGCGTATTAAATTTAATATTTATCAGCAAATATGTATATTCATTTTATATATTATAGTTCATCAGCAACCAATATTTCCGTTTGTTGTACGCAAACGACTCTTTCCTGTGAAACATCTGCCAATCTCCGTGCAAATAAAAACCTTACAAGTTACTTACTTTACTCAAACTATTATAAATACCTTACGAGCAGGAAACAAATTTTCATTTTTCTTACATTATTATTACATAACAGCATATCATTATGAACGTTTTCGTTTCCACTGTAGATATTGTATATGGATACGTATTATAAATTACGAAATGAAATATTAGTATACCGTGTATTTTTTCAAATTTCTGACCATACATATAATAGTTTCTTATAGTCTTATAAAAGTTCTGTGTCAAAAGCTTATCGGTAACATAAGACAATATTGTCTCGTGTTTCTTTGATTTGCTGACATTCAAGCATTGCATATGGTTAGCAATACAATAAAAACTTATAAAGCCTTAATTTCTTTCAAATATTTCAAGAGGGTGTATTAATCAAAGGTAGGAAAGTGAGTTCTATTATGTATAATTACATTATAATGTAAATTATTATAGATAAATGTGATTAAAGTAAAACACTTGTCAAATGGCAACAAATGAAGAATAGTGTATTACACGCTCCCAAAATGTTAAAATGTTTTTGTGAATCATTTATATGTCGTGTACTAAAGACAAAAATACAAAAAAATATTGTGTTTGTAATTGTTAAATAATTTCGGAGTAAAAAGGTTAAATCTGTGTTGAAAGTGTGGCTTGGCACACACATATGTATCGGTCACACGTGCTACATTCTCAAATGTTTCCAAGTGCACGACGAAACAATCTGTTTTTGTTTATCTATCTTATTATTAGGTTTTTGCACATAGAACGATCGTTTTATTACTGGAATTTGGTATTATATTGAACATGATACAAAGTTTATTAGCCAAAGTAAGATTAAATAGATTCTGTACGCGTTTATCACTGATATACAAGCGTTACATATATGTTACTACATGTATTACATAATTATTATACTGAATTTGAAGATGACTATTCAAAGAAACTTTTAGCTGCCATCTTGCATGCTGCCATTTTTCTGGCATCACATGCACCTTTATAAAATTTATTTATGACTTTGTCTTATCTAGTTTATTTATGAATTTGTCTCATCTTTTAATGCACGTGGAGGAAATTGGCCGAACTTAACTGAGATTGATTCTCTATCCGAACCTTTAGAGAACGGACAGGTTTTTTCATGACTTCTTATATTTTTGTGTTGGATCTTTTATATGTATAATATATTTGTCATAATGTTATATTACGCAAAATAAACGATCCCTTTGCTTAACATAATTGATTTTATTCTTTATATTGAACAGTACCTTAAAATGAATAGAGTACCTGCACTGTGTAATTTTTTCAATAAAGAAGAGAGTTTTCTTAATAATTTTCATTCGCAGAAATATTGTCAAATATACCTGTCAGTAAAGTTGTCGATTTCGTGTGCAACGACCTCATAGAAACGGAAATTGAGGATACCGCAAATTTTTTTCCGTGATACGAAAGAAATCGTGATCTCTGCGGGAAGCCGGAGTACAGGATCGAGCGAAAATTCATCGCAACGGAATCCCGACATTCGGTAAGCTTCACCAATTATCGACTTGTTACGTTCTTGCCGCGGCGCCGCGCTGGTAGCGGTGTTTTGTATTTCGAACAGCTTAAACCGGGGAAAAACTTTTGATAGCTCGGTAATAGATTCTTAAAGGAAAACTTCTAGCTTCCTAGAAAATTGTTTTCTCTGTTCGAAGATGGTAGAACCTTGGTAGCGTCGTAATAATGAATCCTTACGCCTAGTCTTTATCGAGGTTCATCTACCGTAATTATTGTAAATAATCATTATTCGTAAATATTTCGTTCTGCTTCGGTCTAAATTTGAAAAATCTAACCTTATAATAATTGTCCATTTAAACTAACAAATTAAAAAAATAATTACCATTTTTCAAGATTTTTCGGAATGTTTGGAGCTTCACATGATTCATCACTTTTTAATTAACGTTGGAATGCCATTAATGCTTTGTAGGCCTCTAGGAACAGTACAATTTGTTTCTTCCAACTGCACTTCAGATGATATTATTACTTTAACTAAGTTATTAATTATTAATTTAACTTATAAAATTGTCTGAAGTGTAGTTCGGACAAATAAACTGACCTGTTTCTAAACCCCTACAAACCATGAAGGGCAATCCAGCGTTAAGTAAATGGTCATAAAACATGTGGTTCTCCAAATACTTTAAAAATTTGGAAAAATGATAATTTGTCTTTTTACCTAACATCTACTAGGTTAGATAGTCCTAACTTATTACTTGCATGTATGTCTGAGTTGTTTATATTTAAGTTCTATGTAAAAAAAATGAAACGAGTATGATTAACCCTTTCGCAATCAGTGGGGGTAGTCTGCCAGTATGCTAATGTTGTACGAACCAGCGAACCAGAAACTTGACCTCGATGAAAACAATCGACACTGAATTAGTGCCTTCCTATGTAACATAATTTATTATTTTTATAAATATTATTTCACGATGTAGAATTCCAGTATCGAGACAAAGAACAGTGGAATTTACCTAAAGTTAACATCTATCTCCACAGTATGTGGGAACCTTTTCGAGGATGACAGATGTATCCGACACCGATATCTATGGACCTACTCGCGGTTGACGAATATATCTGACACTGATATCTTTGGACCCTTTCATGGTTCAGAGGTATATCCGACACTGGGAGTGAAAGGATTAAACTGTTCCTTCTTGTTGCGTCGATTTTAATGATCGACGTTGTGTCGCACGCCAAATTAATATATTGTGCGACTGATGAAAAATTTTCTTTTTCAAATAACTGATTACTCATTGACGGTACTATGTAATTTAATTTCTGTAAGATATGATCACAATTGACAGGTTTTATATCGTCTGTGGTGGGTCGTGCGAATAATGCTATATACAGGGTGTAACAAAAATGTTGTCCGACCCGGAAATGGGGAACTCGGGGGGTGAATTGGAACAAGTTTTTCCTTAGCAACAATGTAATCTGAGGCTTCGTTACCGAGATATTAACGAAAAACCCCGACCAATCAGAACGCAAGTTTACCAGCCGAGTTCCCGCAGTAACGCTGCCTACCAGTCGCAGCGCGCAGCTACCGCTAGCACGGGAACTCGGCTGGCAAACTCGCGCTCTGATTGGTCGGGGTTTTTCGTTAATATCTCGGTAACGAAGCCTCAGATTAGATTGTTGCTAAGGAAAAACTTGTTCCAATTCACGGCCCGAGTGCCCCATTTCCGGGCCGGAAAACATTTTTGTTACATTCTGTATACGTTCGTCAATACTTTCTTTCTCTCCCTTTCACTCTTTCTGTAGGTCGCGAGTTGCCGATAGATCGCTGGTTTGAATTTCTTACTGGGCCATTGGCCCTTCGTTCTTTGGTGATCTATCGGCCAGCTGTCGATACAAACACTCCACTTACAGACGGAAGCATACGGGACACATACGACTAAACCGAGCGACTGACCTCCGAAATGATTTCATTTTAGGTCTTTGACATGTCGCTCGGTCAGCTGCGCCTACAAAACATAGCTAAAGTTGCGGACGACATTTTTCGTATTATAGGACGGAGTTTCGCTGTTCCGTCGTATAATTATACGACGGAATACTTCTCTTAAAATGTCCTATGATGAAAAACAAGGACGGTACAAAGAAAATACTAAAATATTATTTTTCTTGCATGTTTGAAAAATGTTATGTATGACAATTATTGAGGTAAGGAGGGCAGCATGGTTCGCAGGCAAAAAAACAATATGCAGTTTAAATGCGTCACATTGTCATAGTATTGTAGCGACCTTGTCACTACCATTCCCCGTGTTTTAGGTAGTGTGCGTAAGCGGCGATTTACCGGGTTTTTCCGGAAGGTCCTGCTCGGTGCTGGCATTTATCGATGTACCCATCTGGCAACCAGACTCGTGCAGGCCTATAGTTTTTAACGTTAAGGGTGAAAGTCAGCGAACGTTGTGACCATTTTGTTCGATTATCTTTCCTACGTTGTTCCTCAAGGTTTTCGGTCTTGGAGGGCATTCTGCAAGGACTCACGGAAGTTCACTTCGTACCGCGTCAGCGCACAATTTCCAGTACATCTTGTATTCGCGTTTCATTATATATTTAGTATTTATGTATCTCACGATTTCAATTGTGTAACGTTCGCGTCACATTATTAAACGATTGTGGACGAATATTGACTGCGAATTATTATACCTATTGTCCCCTCAGTATTTTACAGCAATTTTTGTTCATCTGCTTGAGAATTATGAGTCTACAAAATCTTAGATCTCCTTTTTTTGTACTAGACATTAACGGTCTGTCGAACTTAATTACAAATTACTAAGTTGATTCATCTCTGAGTATTCACAGCTTGAGAACCCAGAATCGACACCGCATCGAGTGGAAAGCGATTGCAGGAGCGAACACGAAGACTTTTCAGATCGAAAAGATCCTCCTCAAGTGTTTCAACCTTCCCCCAACCCCCTTTCCACCAATCCCCCACCTTCGTTTCGTCGAAGACGAACCACTCTTCGCATTTTCGAGGCTTCCGGCGTAGACCGCGGAACGGCGGGGTCGAGCTGTAATTCAACCAAAGTTCCCTAATTAATCAGGCTCCCAATTAGTTGAAGTAACGAAGGGTCCGATGGTTAGAGCGTTCGCCGTCGTGGGACGAGCGAGAAAGGGAGGACGAGAGAAAAAGAGAGAGAGAGCGACGCTATCGGAAGAAAAGAGAGCAATAGGAACACAGGAAATTGGAGAGTGGTACAGTGAGTCACGTCGAAGTCGATCGACAAACGGGTTGCCCGATTTCCCTCGAAATTACGTTTTGCGTCCCAATTCGAAGCGCGCGAGGGGGCGAATGCGAAGAAATGGAAGGTAGAAGCGACGAATTTTCCCTTTAAAGCGCGAAAAAAAATGCAATCCTCTTGATCGACGAAGATAAGTGGATGCCTCATGATCGGTAGATCTCGGTCGATTGTGGGTGGGAAATTTCTTTGTTTTTGTGATTTCAGTGAACGCAACTGGGGTGGCTGTTGAGAGGCTGAAATGTTGACGCAATAAGGAATGACGTAACCAAAAAAATGTATTCTTGTTAGATGAATGTAATATTCGTGGAATAATTTATTGAATGTAATACGCGGTACGTTTGGGATCAATTACCCGAATCATTGCTTTCTTTGGAATAGAAATGTTAATATTTAACGAGGAGCAAGTTCATAGGAGCAAAATAAATTTGATTGTTTCTGGAAATTTGGCACTTTTCTAGGTGTAAACTAGCTATTCTTGACATTTCATTAATTCTTATGTTCGTATAGTCGCGAATAATGGACAAATGGAAGATCAAGTATTGAAATATAAATCAATTGTGCAATTTCTGCTATTTCGAAAATATTTTCCATATATTTTTAGAAGGTTATACTTTTTTGTCTGCTTTACGTCATTTTTATTAAGTATAATCCTGCGTGTTATTGAACAATTGTTAACAAGGTTACTGATTTTTAACATTCAAGGTCATTACAAGGTCAGGATGTTGTAGGTCGTTGAATTCGTCTTGATATGCACTACGTTATGAAAGACAAATGTTAACGTGCCAATAATATCCATGACTTTCGAGACACGGAAAAATTGACCTTCAGAGCAAAATTCATGAATCACAATATTCATCAATTTACACCAAACAATTACATATGTCCTGGCAAAATTGTTCCTGTTGATAAAAGCAACGAAGATAGTAAGGAATCGAAGATGAACGAAGCACCCTATATTTCTCTAAAAAAACTATTCGGAGATCATACGTCACATTGACGAACAGTGTCACTGGAATACATGATCCTCTAATTGTGTCGAGCAGCCAAATATCTATACTAATCGATAAGAGCAACATTACGATTCTCCCGAAGGTCTCGAACCATTAAAAATTCACAGAACCATTAAAGACCGACCCGAAGAGGTCCAGCATAACGGTTTCCAGCATAACCAGATTACTTTCGGCATCATTCCTGTTCCCTGATCCTCCATATCGTGGAGGACACAACTGATCAGGGAAATCTAATCATTGACGATTCTCTTTTTCGTAGATACACGATATCGAGGATATCGCCGAACATTTTAAGATCGCCAGCTCGTACGTCGACTCCGCGTATGATCCCATGCGACGATGTAAATAAAGAACTCGATCCTCTATCTGCTCGGAAAGGGGAACGAAATAGGAAAAAAAGGTACAGGTGAAAAAAGTAAAAACGGAGGGGGGGGGGAGCAGAGGAAAGACTTGATAAGAGGGTACACGGTGGTTGAAAAGGGACGGACGCAGAGGAAGGCTGTATTACCATACCGCGATATCGGGAACGAGATATCGAGGCCGGTTGCTCGTAGACCGTCGAGGCTTCGAAGCGATATACAGAGATATCGACGCAACCTCGGGGGACCACGGGGAGGCCAGCGTGGCTAATAGGTATGTCATTTCGCGAATCTACGAGCGCATAAAACCGGGCGGAACTCTTTTCGGTTGTATTCCAATTCCCGCGACGTCCCATTTGACCTGGTATCCTATATAAAACGATGACTTTCTTTTAGACCTAGCTTTAGACCAACTTAGCGAGTTTTCCAAGTTCAGGCGACTTTCTTTGGGCGTTTACGCACCACAATCTCCCCGGCGTAATGTGTTCGATCGAGTAAATTGATTATGGACGAAGTTGGTTTGTACACCGACGTTTCAAAGAGGCGGAACCAGCCATGGTAGAAAAGTTTTGGTGATACTTTGACAGGGAACAGAAACGCGGGTAGCATGGAAGGCTTTCCTTATTCCCAAATAGCACAAAAACGTCCTTTGTACGTCCGATGGACGTACGTTCCGGACGTTCTGTACATTCGCAGGATGTTCCGAAAAGGTCCATATGTCCCCGTTAGGTCCTCGTTAAGATCTTTAAATGTACTAGGAAGGTCCTGTTTACAAAGTGAAACGTCCTGAGGACGTCCTGTGTAAACATTCCCAGAACGTTTCCCGAATGTGTAAAATTAACATTCTCTGTACGTTTTGGGAACGTTTAAAGAGATTATAAAAACGCTATGGCAATGTCTTCAAAAACGTATAAGAAATGTTTCTGAAATGTTTAAAATTGCGGTTGGGTTTCATTCTGTGCAAGGTGACAGGAGTTAGGTTAGGTTGGTGTGTGTTCAACAAATAAAAGATGAACTTCCCTGCGATTTCCGCACTTAGTAGAAATTAAATCTAGTTAGTTCCTGCTAATAAATAAAAGGTTAAATTTCCTATAAGGAATTGTAATGGAAATATAGGTCTGGGGATTATGATCTCCAAGTACATTGTGTTTATTTCTATTTTCACAGCAAAACTCTGATTCGGTGTTGGTTAGAGACAGTTTAAGAAAAAACATGTTTTTCAACTTTCTTGAGGTTTTTGCACTAAACCACTAGTGTCGTTACACTTCTCTATTGATTCTTTAAAGACTTGTTCATGGGGTTCCATCACCTTGCACGGAATGACATTGGCAAAAATACTAAACGAAACCATCCAAAATTTAAGTCTTGAGGACATCCGTAGGACTTTTGGGACGGACGTTTCTAGAACATCTGAAATTTAAGTCTTGAGAACATGGGTAGGACTTTTGGGGCGGATGTTTCTAGAACATCCGAAATTTAAGTCTTGCGAACGTCCTAGGAATGTCCAAAATGGACGTAGGACATTCGGATATCAACTGGACATGAAACGGATGTCTTTAAGATGTACGGTGCTATCTGGGTTGTTAGTCAAACCTGTGTCTTCCTTGTATTTTGCTTACTTATGTATACTGTACGGTAGTTACTTTAGTTTATTGTTAATAACTGTTTGGTATTTGGCGCTTAGCACCTTGACTGCATGTCACCGAAATATGGGTGACACGAATATTGCAAAGTGGCTAGATTATTCAAATATTGTTACAAAAGTTTTGCGTGAAATTAACATCGCAGTACATTTAAGACAATACCAACAGCTTCGATTATTTAAATACATACATTTTCGACAAGTTATGGCTTAGAAAACGAAATAAAGCATGTCTGGCTACGTATGGCCTTTTTCACTGTAGCAGTCAAAGTGTTAAGGGGGGATTCTCGTGTAATAGCTCTAAAAACAAGTGATCTTTGCGAATTTTTTTTTGAGAAAACTATTGGCAATATGAGTGTAAATGATCTTGAAGTATAAGAAGCCATCTTTATATTATACAATACAATTATTTTTATTTCAATTCCTCTTATTGTTTATTGGGTATTGCGCAAGGCTTGTCATCCTCTTCGACGATGTAACCATTGCTGGTGTATAGTGCAGCATCTGTGAGTATCACGAGAGTGCAGAAACTAAGAAAATTTCTTCAAGTTACATAGTTTACGCTAGGATGACGCCTCTTGTGAGAGGAAAATATGAAAATCAGGAAAGTTAGCGTTTAGTAGAAAAATTTGCTTTCTTTGACAGATAAGTTGAGTTTATTTGTTCAAAAGAGGATTATAAATTACATGCAGAATAAAATTTAAAGGCATAATCCTTGGAGAAATATGTAACGAATGGAATGAGCTGTGTTTAAAATTGATCAGAAAAACGCGTTTAAATTTATGTTGCTTGCCGTGTCGAATTCTGGCGCGACACATTGAATAGGCTATAATTTCTTTATTTTTTGGAATTCTTTTGGAAAAATTTTTTGAATCTATTCTACGAAAATCCTTCTTAAACGAAATGATCGATATAACTGTGATTCCATTTATCTCCTTCGTTTAAATATTAGTTTTTGCGTTGTGTTTAGTTGCAGTTATTAGTTCTGAGATTAGTTTTTAGCTGCTTAAAGAATATGCACAGTGAGAAAATTCAACTTTCTTTTATAGGTTTAGGTATAGGCTCAAAAAAGAAAGTCATCCGCAGAGATATTTTAGTATTTAGGTTTAAGTTAGTCATAAGGTTAATTGTAAAAGGTGGATAGATGGAACTAGTGATTCCGTTTAACTTCCTTGGGTCTCCACTCGCAGCGATCTCCTCGTGATGAGACCCGGGCAATCGGTGTTATCATAATTATATTCTAAATCGAGGGTAATACCGAGCTAATGGCTGCGAACTTGAAATTAGTTTCAAAGAAAGCCCTTCTATGTTATATCGAACTTTGATTAATATAAAACTAGATTTGGGATATGAAGTTGTGTTAGAATGTATAGTACTTTCAGTATGTTCATAATTTTATACAGATAAAGATATACATATAAAACTAAATATTACTTTTGATTCCATCCCTTAGTCTGTAAGGTTTTGGGTCGAGATATAAAAACTGATGGGACTATGAACATTTTGATAGGATGCTGGAATAAATGAAACTTTGATACTTGTAATTTGATACTGTAATGGTACAATTGGAAGTGTAATAGGATCTACAAGATCCGCCATGGATCTGATATTGATGTGGCAAATTGAATCAGTTAAATTGCGAGAAATTTTAGAGAAAATAATTCCACAAAGACACGGCACAGCTTACACTCGAAATCCCTAATAGTGAACTATTATAATATAGTCAGAAGTAAGTAGTTTTGTAACTCACTGTTATTATAAAAACCGTATTATCAATTGACAATAAGTATTATCAGTTGAATCCTCTTTTTTCCCAATGTAAGCATCGTTAAACAGGTTCGAAGGGGTTGTTCGAAATAGCGTTTACGAAACTTCCTTTCAAGAACATGTGTACACATAAATACTTACCTGTAAGAGGATAACATTTGTTGCTTATTCGACAGTGATTATTAGATTACGGGTGCCTGTGTAGAATTAAAGTTTTATAGTTTCTTTTAAATAATAAAAAAATACGGGTGTCCCACGCAACTGAGCCAAGCTTAGCGTTAATATGGCAGAAGGTAGAACAAAATTTAAAAAAAAATTAAATGGTTTCGAGTAATGTATAACACGGTGCATGTGTCTTCTCTGAAAATGGAGGAGTTTCAAAGATTTCAAGGTGACTTCTATTTTTTTTAAATAAAACTATATATTTTTTACAGACCGTCCGATGCATTAGTTATTTCTCTACAAAAAGGTATTAGAGTATTTGGGTAGAAAACTGATTAATTTAAAAGATATTTCAGCCTCAGTTTTTCAATGTTGCGTAGTATTTGGACCTAGGCTTGAACGTTTGTTCTCTACGTCTTCGCTCGTGTTTACTAATTCTACGAATTTTACTCTCTGAAACTAATAATTTTCGACGCAAGTACCTCAAACCATTTTTGTCAAGAATTTAAAAAAAATGCATCGAATTGTGTATAAAAAAAATATATAGTTCCGTTTGAAAAACAGAGGTGACATTGAAATCGTTGAAACGCCTCCATTTTCAGAAAAGACACATACCCAACACGATGCATCATTCGCAACCATTTAATTTTTCCTAAAAAAACTTTTTTCTATCTTCTACCGTTTGAAGGTTATGTCTAGGCTCAGTTGCATGGGACACCCTGTATATCTAATTTGTTTCTATCGAAGATAGCAGGATGTTACAAACGGATTGAAAATGACATTATTTTATTCCATTTTGCAGAATTACAAACACTGCAATTACGCAAAATTCACAATACAATGTCCACCATTCGATAAAATTTTCAATGTTCAGTTGAAAAACAATTTTCCCAGCTGTGATTTTGCCCGGTCAGAAGCGTTTCGGGATTATCGTGAATTTCTGATTTCTGACTAGTTAGACATAGAAGCCAAATCTTAATCCCCGAGGAAGGTGCAAAAACGGGTTTGTTTGCCAACCAATGCATCGATAAAGATTCTCAGTTCGGTTCGTTGGGCCGAGGTTCTCGTACCTACCATTGTTTTTCCCATTCAAGAACGGTTGCTGATCTGTTTGGCCGGATTCCGATGCTTTTTATCCGCGAGCGTGTAAAAGGCCTGGTAAATTTGCAGAGTGAGGAGCCGTGCCCCGACGTTCACCGTACTTTTTGGTGGGGGCGACATCAGAGTCTGGCTGTTGTCCAGGCTTCGGAAGACTCAGCCGCATTGATTTTGTTAAAAACACCACAAATTGTTCGGCATCGTCCGGACGACGTACAACTGGGTCGACTTCCCGACTGGAATCGTTCTTTGCCCCGTCGTGATTTCTACGCCGAAAACTCTCCCGAGTTCCTTTCGCGCCGCCATTTTGTATTCCACGACTAATTGGGTTTTACAACGAGAGTACGATATTGTAAGTAAGGTAAATTTTTAATTAAACTCTTGGCTTATAAACTGATGCCAACCTCTTGTTGACTATTGTAAATTGGATTTAATAAATACGAATGTTATACGGTTTCTTCAAGTGGAATTGGAATATTGGTATTTATTAATGCTTATCTTTTAAAGTGAATGTATAGTTGCAACGACTGTAGAATTCCTTTTATTTAGAGGAAATACTGGCAGTAATATTTAAATTTTAGACTGAATTGAACACTTGCAATAAATGTAGAATTTCTTTTTCTTAGGGAAACGCATTAACAATTAAGTAATACTGGTGACTATTGTCGTCAAAAAATTGTAAGGTTATGGGTTAAATGCTATCAACGTTTGAAATAAAATCATTACCAACGTAATATTCTCATAATATTGCAACTATTGTTTTTTGCGTATAGTGTAATGAGTATAGGTCAGAATCAGTGAGGAATTTCATTGGGTTTTCTATGTGGTCCTTGGATGTTGGTGTCGTGTCTTGTTTTATGTCGTTTCTTCGTCTCAGTTATTCAATTTTCTGCATCAATATATAGTACGTGATTGGACATCAATGATTGGTTTTCCCAAAAGGTGCAGTACGATGGGTCTAAACAGTAATTTGTTTTATCTGGCTATGGCTTTAAAAGCGAAAATTTAAAAACGTGTATTTATTTTATATTATTTTAGACATTTGTACATGTCATAAATGCTCGAAATCACCAGCCATTTAATAAGTAGATTGAACATTTCTCTCCAAATGGAATTCCTTCTAAATAGATTATCGATTCCTTCTCATAGAATTTTCGAAATGTATTTCTTAAAGTAAACACTTCAGAAGACTAGGAATGAAATAACATATTTTCTGAAAACGGTTTGAACGATCTTATAATTTATTTTACAATTGCATGCCATAAAGGACTACACAGATATAGGTAACATTTTATTTTAATAAGTGATGTACCAAAGGTACTCTTCCTTTGGAACGCTTTATATTCCAGTCCACTGGATGGTTGAATTTCAACGGTCTATCGAATCTCCTGTAACAGTATCGTTTTACATCAGGTACTATGTAATAACTGCGCGATAGCATTACAGGAGCGAGAGAAATCTACCAGGATGATGTGTCCCGATGCTTTCGCGAAGACCAGAGGGAATAGTATTGACAGTACGAATATAGAAAATAATTGCAATGATCCTGTATAGGCAGTGCTATTGCAAACTGGATGACGACAGTTTAATATGAAATTTAATACATGAATTTTTTTTATTTGATGTTACTGACGCGTCTAATTCAAGATGTTCGTGATTTTCCAGTGAACCTTTAAACGGTTACTACGATATCAATATTAATGACTGGGCAGTGAATTTTTATGTAAATTTACATTTTCTAAAGTAGTTTACAAAAACAAGACCAAATGTAAGTATTCGTTGCATCTGATGAAAGTTTTGTATTTTACTACATTTCATAAAGCTGTATAAGCTATAATTGCATAAAATCTGTTGTGTATTAACCCCTTGCCTTACGATTTTTTTAACGACTGTACGCTCGAAAATTACTTTACCGTTAATAATTTCCCAGATACAAAAGGAATTTTATTCTTAGGGCAAGTGTAACATTTACTCTAACTCTCAAATATTAATACCAATGAAACAGAATTTCAAAACAAAATTAGTAGCCCTGCCATTAATAATGGATGATCCTACATGAAAAAAGTCGAAAATATACAATAACATATTTTCATTTGAGATTTCGTTTTCGAGAAAATTGACTTTGAAAAGTAATCTAAAACACGTCTGTTCGTAAGGATAGTGAATAGAAACGGAATTCAATGAACAGACGCGAAAACGAGACCTATTCAATTGCACGCGTATCCGACTGTCTCGAAAACAGCTTCTCAAATGAGAAAATGTTATCCTATATTTTTGACTTATTTTGTTATGTAGAATCGCCAGTTACCGACCACCCAGTATATTGGATACATCTCAGAACATCTTCGAACGAATAATGCTAATTGACGAAATTATTACATCTTCGGTCATGAAAGATGCGTAAAGTAAATAAGGCGTGAATACAAGAACATGCTGCATGTGATGAGATGAGACGGTAAGGCCGCAGATGTGTAATCTTAGGTGACGAAGTTTTGGTGAACTACAAGTAGTTGACTAAATGCTGGCCTGCAATGAGCGAAGAGAAACACCGTGGCTGGTTCCAGCCACAGGAGTATCAAATTAACGCGCCACTTGAGTTTGCCCCGACGAGTTCACTCTATCTATTCTATCAACTGTTTCCTTTTACCATTTCTCACACTAATGCTTCACTGGTACAACATAGTCGAATTAATGGAAAAACTAATTTCCACTTATAGTTCTTCATTTCTTCACTGTAACCTTTGATTTAAATCGCTACAAAAAGAAAAAATACGTATAATGTCGACGAAGATCTAGATTTCGAGCAAGGACTGATTCTTATGAAGGACATTCTTTTTTCGATCAAATAATTTTTTATGGCGTTTCACGTGTAGATCTTCGTTGATCAATTAATCTCTGTTTCAGGAGTGTAGGGCAATCAGAATAGGGTATGCAGCGGAATTATTCGTATATTAGTCACTGATTGTGAGTAATCGTCGTTAAACTCAGAAACATACAGGTGTTTACTTATCAATAAACAGAAAACTTGCGTATTACCTAGCACATAGTAATAAAAAAAAAGTAATATCAGGTCTAGAGAAGTAATGAGTCCGTTATGAATGAGTGAAATTTACTCCTTGTATATATGTTATTGTTTATAGGTGTTTGATCATATAAGGTATTAGATTGGACTAAAAACTGTGTCCAAATTTTCAAAACAACTAGTTTCTTTTACACTGAGGGCTAAAAATATACCTTCCTTCGATGGGGATGCTCTTTATGTATATGTATTTATGATTGGTAATACTCTGTAGTAATAGATAAGTACCTGCGTTGCCTTAATTTAATTTCAACTTTGCTCCAAATTTTTGTAAAAATCGACAAGAAGTGCCAATTTCGAGGGTCTATATTGTCTTAACCCGTTAACGGTGAAATTTTGTTTTCGAAATATGCATCAGCGCGCGTAATTAATTCGATTCCTTCATCTAAGAAAACAAACATATTTTTCCAATTTTGCTTAGACTTCAATTTTTATAGCAAAAGGTATTTTGTTTCTTCACATGACGAGTATACTCATCATTACCCAAAAAGTGGTAATTTCCTCATGACGGATATACTCGTCAAATACCGTTAAAAGGGTTAATGATTTGGACACCAGACTTACACTCTCCATAATTTCATATGGACAACCAAATATTTCAATTTGAATAAAATCCCAGACATCGAATGCCGAAAGTGATCCAATCGGCTTCAAACTATCCGTACAATTTTTTCATGTATCGCACCCCCGCGAAAAAAATGATCAGAAGTAAAAATTTTCAATTTTCGTTTTATTGCTTAAAATGCCTTCTAATACGTAGCTCCCACCATCCAGAAATGTATGAATGAGTGTCTAGAAGAAGGGCGTATGTTTCAAATTTATCGAAACGAGATTTCGTGGAACAAGGGCCAGTATGATGTAGAAGACGCTTTGTCAAAGTTTCTAGTACTCGACAATGACACTGAAGATCAAGTGTTGCACAGACAAAATGAATTACTGTGGGATTTAATGAGGAAATGTTAAGTTTGATGTGAATATCATTTAATTAACAACACTTTTACAACGCTTTCAATATAATAACACGAATATGATTTGATTACAATAACACAATACGACAACTCAGAGTAACAACACGGAATGAATAATTTCGTTCTCAAGACTTAAAATTTGGATGGTTTCGTTTAGTAATTTTGCCAATGTCATTCCGTGCAAGGTGATGGAACCCCATGAACAAGGTGTCAGTCTTTAAAGAATCAATAGTGAAGTGTAACGACACTAGTGGTCTTGTTCGGACGTACATAGGACGTTTTTGTGCTATTTGGGTACCGAGTGACACTATCTTTCATATCCCACATTACTATTATTCTTTAATTTCTACAGTGAACAACGAATTGTTCTTAAGTTTTCCTATAAAC
The DNA here is from genome assembly GCF_001272555.1 of Dufourea novaeangliae. Lineage (NCBI taxonomy): Eukaryota > Metazoa > Arthropoda > Insecta > Hymenoptera > Halictidae > Dufourea > Dufourea novaeangliae. Next base: position 2,188,330 of record NW_015373959.1, on the reverse strand, counting down.
TTTATAAAAAGTACGATACGCCCTTCTCCTAGACACCTATTCATCCCAAATAGCACAAAAACGTCCTATGGACGTACGTTCCGGACGTTCTGTACATTCGGAGGATGTCCCGGAAAGGTCCATATGTCCCTGTTAGGTCCTCGTTAAGATCTTCAAATGTCCTAGGGAGGTCCTATTTACAAAGTGGAACGTCCTGAGGACGTCCTGTGTCAACATTCTCAGAACGTTTCCCGAATGTGTAAAATTAACATTCTCTGTACGTTTTGGGAACGTTTAAAGAGATTTTAAAAACGCTATGGTAATGTCTTCAAAAACGTATAAGAAATGTTTCTCAAATGTTTCAAATTGCGGTTGGGTTTCATTCTCTGCAAGGTGATAGGAGTTAGGTTAGGTTGGTTTGAGTTTAACAAATAAAAGATGAACTTCCCTGCGATTTCCGCACTTAGTAGAAATTAAATCTAGTTAGTTCCTGCTAATAAATAAAAGGTTAAATTTCCTATAAGGAATTGTAATGGAAATATAGGTCTGGGGATTATGATCTCCAAGTACATTGTGTTTATTTATATTTTTACAGCAAAACTCTGATTCGGTGTTGGTTAGAGACTGTTTAAGAAAAAACATGTTTTTTCAACTTTTTTGAGGTTTTTGCACAAAACTACTAGTGTCGTTACACTTCTCTATTGATTCTTTAAAGATTGATACCTTGTTCATAAGGGTTCCATCACCTTGCACGGAATGACATAGGCAAAAATATTAAACGAAACCATCCAAAATTTAAGTCTTGAGAACATTCGTAGGACTTTTGGGACGGACGTTTCTAGAACATCCGAAATTTAAGTCTTACGAACGTCCTAGGGATGTCCAAAATGGACGTAGGACATTCGGATATAAACTGAACATGAAACGGACGTCCTTAGGATGTACGGTGCTATCTGGGATATGTCATAAGTTGAAGTCCAATACTATAAGCGCTAGTGTCGCTTTGTTCAATATACCTAAGTATGAAACGCTACGCAATGTGTCAGTTTATTTTCCTTCTCCTGAAAGATTATATGTTTTCGACTTGTGACACTTTTCTCGCGGCAGTGTCATATATTAATGGACACACGAGCTGCCCGTGCATATTTACGTCTTTGGTATCCAAAGGCTCGAAGACCAAAGTGCCGTAGAAGTGGGCCGACTGCAGGAAGGAGGACGCGGTGCACGGTGCACGTGGAAACTCTCATTGCGTTCGAACGACATTAGGGATTTGCGTGACTGCGCAGGAAGAGGGATGCCGGGGTAGGGGATGGAGTCACGGGAGAATGATATGGCGGACAGGAAACATCCGTGCCAGATAGAGTGAATCGGTCCGTTTCGAGGGATTAGTATGTGTAGCAGAACAGAGGCATATTGCGTTGTGTACCTCGGGAGTATCAGGCTGCTCGATCGCCGGTAGGCTTACCCTACATCGCTTGATTCATGATCAGACACATTCCCGGGCCAATTCCCGGACGTTCTAACGGCCGTTCTGCCAAAAATCATGCACACAACGTACAGCTGTCCCGGCAATTCGTTTTGAGCTATCGCTTGTGTCCTACGATGATCTAGGAGTTTTAGGGACAGATAAGCGACACCTGGGAAATCGACGTTCGACTGGACCGATCTCTTTACGGTTTTATAAATTCCAGCAACTGGTCTCGCCACTCGTTGACATGTATATCGATGTTCTGGATCCCTATCTGCTTCCAATGGCTGGGTTTAGACACCTCTGGTCTCTTTGTTCGACGTTCTGGGTGTTTACAGTGGTCGTCTTAACCCTACCATGCATGAGTCTGACGTTCATCAGATTTACATATCATGGGTGAAAGAACACAGTGTGAAACAACTTTTTGTATTCATAAATCAGCACTATTATAAAAATACAGATGGTACATTAGTATAAAAACTTACTAATTACAGTTTTTTACATAGTCGGTAGAAAAGTTCAAATCAAGTACATACAGGGTGTAACAAAAATGTTGTCCGATCCGAAAATGGGGTACTCGGGGGGTGAATTGGAACAAGTTTTTCTTTAGCAACAATGTAATCTGAGGGCTTAGTTACCGAGATATTAACGAAAAACCCCGACCAATCAGAGCGCGAGTTTGCCAGCTGAGTTCCCGCGCTAGCTCGTACTAAACGCATTTCGATGATAACAGTAATACATATACAAACAGTATTAAATTTTATTACAATTGTCATTTCAATATTCTTGAGTTGTTGTATAAAAAATCAGATTTTTTCATTAAATAAGATAGACATAATTTGTATATACAAAATACTTAAGATTTACGAAGTTCATCCCTTATAAAGTTAAGAAGCGGTAAGTTGTTTTCTCATGGGATATTCATAGCTTCAAATGCACTAAAACTGGAGATGTGAAGTTTACAGTATAGGTTCTTCACAAAAACCCGCAGATGGTGATTTCTTAAAATTCAACTCCAATGGATATGAAAATAATATTAGAAGCTAACGTTGTCATAGCCGCTGGAAACGGCTAGTTGAAAATAAACTTTTAACAGAGTATTAATCGTCATCATTTACTACCTAAGTAACGTGTATTATTAATTTATCTTTACGCATAGGCTTAAGTAACGAATTTATCCAGGATTAAATTATTTCTTCTGATCTCGACGATGACAAGTAAAATTAAGTGTTGTCATAGTATACATTTTGTAATATTTATCAGCGTAATAAGGGGAATAAGAAACAGATAGAAACTCGGTTGAAGTTAGCAGGACAGTAGCTGTCACGATAATTGGCGACATCAAACTCGAAGACTTCGGCTTAAACTTCATAAACATTTATGCATCCGCCAGTTGGACGCGGAGGCAGTTATGAACTTTGTGCAAACATCAAGTGCAATGGGTTCAACAACTTTTCGTTAAGTTCAGTTTGTTGGATGTTCCAGGTGCGATGGGTTATTCAAGAGAACGTTATCAGAGTGACTTCGCTGCTTTTCAATTTAAATATCCCCATGTACGCTGAAAAGAACGGTCGACATATTAAACAATCAATTAAACAATGGAACTTTTATATCTCTTAGACTTATAAACAGCTTATTTCTTGTACCTATCGCAATTGACAAAGCATGCTTCGCTACAATAAAATTCACTTTCATTAAAATGTAATTAAAGAAAATTAAAAGTTGGATCATCAACAAAATATTCGAAATTATCGAAATTTGAATGTTTTCACGTATCAGAATTATAAAATTTCACTTTATGAATTACAATTTTTGATTCTGAGTAGAAGTGTAAATAAATATGTAATAAAAACTATTAACAAGAACAAATTTTTATTTCTTTTTTATGGCTATGTAATAACAGAGAATTGAAAGGTACTAATGAAATAAATAAGCATTAATGAAATACTTAAACTAATGAAATTTTACTTTACCAATTATGCTTACTCTATGGTAGCCAAATTAATTTGTATGTTGATATCATTTAAGAAAATTGGAGGAATGGAACATAAACGAAATACACACCCGAATTGTTAAACCAAACAATGCTGCCGGAATTATGCTCCAGGCTGATACAAGAATTGAAATGGATGATTATCGATCGGCGAATACACGATGTCATCTGCTTTAGCGGAATTAATATGATTACTGTCCGAGGAATATGATCTACGAGATAATAGACTCCAGCGTATTATTCAGGATGTTCTCGTTTTGAATTTTAAAAAGACTAATTATAATGATAATTGTTTCCTGGGTCATTAAGAGCTTCATCTCATTTCGAGAGATATGTATGTTTATATTATCGCGTGTATTATGGAACAAAATAGTTGGTAACAAGAAATTGATTCGAAAATAACAAGTAGAGGACGGATGTTTATGTGAATTTATATTTTCAAATTCTTTCACGAAAACCGGAGTCTATGGAAAAGTTTGTTTTAACACCTAAGAAGTTTGTCAAATTGAGCGGTAAAATAAAAAATTCTCTAGATATAAAATTTGTTTCATTTCATAGCGTTTTCTGTACTTCTATATGCCATAAATACATAAAATCTACAGTATAATGATGAGAAACGTTGATGGTAAGTCGCTAAGGTGAAGGACATTGAAATCTGCAATATTTCATGTTTAATTTTAAAGAAATATGTACAGCATATTCGTATTAACATGTGTGCCTCAGGAAATTCAAAACGTTACGTATTTATTTTATTGGATTAAATTTAGTTTCGTAAAATTTATCACGTCGGAGTGTCCTTGATGTCTATGTTTGCCAGTATCGAGTAACCATTAATTTATCTTTCTTCTATTTGAATATCAAGATGAATGAATCGACATACTATTTCACTTCCAATGAAATTGTATCTGTATTTAGTAACAGAAAACTGTTCTTTAAATAATTTCTGCCATGTGTCTGTTTCGTAGTAAAAGAATACGATTCGTGGAAAATAACTTATCAATCAGAGTTCAAATAATTAACGTGTACATAATATACAGTACCGGTCAGAATTATTCGAACGATATGACTTTTGAAGTTTATGGTAATATTTAAACTCAGGTATATATAGGTATTCATACGATAGTATGTATTATTTAGGGAACAGCCTAATCATAACGTACCAGAGAAATGTTTTTTATTCTAATGTTTCTTTCCGACCATATCCCTACCATGAGTCTTATAAATACGGAGGTCCCTTTTTTCTTAACCATTCCTTGTTGGTCCCTCGGCAAAGCAACATTCGCTCCAACGTACTGAAAATTCTGAAAGTTGCAGAGATTTCAATTGAAAAACGTTCGGCACTGTATGTGTTCTTAGTGGTGAAGACTATTCGATCAGTGATATTGCAAATAAATTAAAGATATCGAAGAGCAATGTGTTGAATATTATCAAGAACAAAGAAACTTCCGGTAGTGTAGTGAATAGAAAGTGGTTTGGAAGAAGGGAATGTAATTCCCAATACAGGCGTTCGAATACTTTGGAACAGTAGGTACAGTATATGCTTTTTATATTAAATTTCAAGTTTGCATAGCGTAATATTAATCACGGTATAAGAAAATTGAAAAAAGCAACAGTCTTTATTACAGTACGAAAAAAATGACATAAAATCTATTTTATATCAAGGGACTTTGAACATTTCTGCATATATTTTTCGAAAATTGATACATAATACATCATTCATTCTGTGTTCATACAGTGCATTCTGAGCATTTGTTATAATATCACACTGAACTGTAAACGAATAATTTTCCATATTCTTCTTTTTTAATTAAAGATCATTGGGTATCAATCCCTCGATTTCACTGTAATAATGGTGAAGAGAGTTTTCTTTCTGTTTGTAGTTTATCGTGACGTTACAAAAGTTCTGCCTTACGAAGTGTTTACTATTAGTCGGACGCTAGTTTTCATAAAATTTACATAAAGATACCTACATATGTATTACAAAATATAATATTAGTTTCACGTATATTTCGCAGAACAGATGTATTCGGACGTTTCATTTACAAGCATAAATTATAATTTGCATATGAATCTCATGAGAACATTATACTGTATCTTTATTTTATCCAGTCTACGATGTTACGAGGTAAAAGTTTGCCAAAACTGTCAAAACACAAATCATAGACTGCTGAAATGAAGCGTCAGTATCCATAGTCGATAGTGTCGCGACATGTGTACAACCGAAAATATACCATTTGTTCAACTTAGAAAATATATCCAAGTACGGTCGACCCGAGGAAACTAGAATTAGTCCCGCCCAGCGTTGCTTACTAATTCAAATACTAAAACCATAGATGTTTGTCCGAAAACATTTGTGCTCGGTACTGTATCTAATAATAAGTTTCCAAAATAATAGAATCTATAATATAGGGTTTTCATTAAGTCCTCGACAACTGTGATTCAAAATACAAAAGTAGCACTAAAAGAAATCAAAAGAATGTTGAAAAATGTTCAAGAAGACTCAACAAGGTATTTATGAGGTTTTCAAACTGTTTGCCTTGAGAAGGAACACAATAAGTGTTACATGACTTGGTGGCTCGACATAGCCGACATCACTCGATGCCGCATTACTCGTACACAACAGAGACGAAACATATGTCAAAGTTTCATGAAACTCGATCTCCTACATTTCGATTAATTAAATTCAATACACTTCAGTCTGTTATCGATAATTTTGAGGCCAGACCACGATATCGTGTTACTCCTTAGGGTAAACATTTTCCAAATGTCCTCGATTAAATATCTTCTTCAGTCACAGTTATCAAGGACTCATTGGTCACCATGTATTTTCTACGGAATAACCTTCAAAAACAATATATCAAAGATTTTTTCTACTCATTTTGAATTATCCTGTGTATCAACCACAGCATGCCTTATTTGGCTTTCTACACAAAGACATTACCTCCACGTGAAACTGTTATCCATTATTCTATACTTACCTCGAAGTCCTTAGTATACACAGATCACTCAAAACAAACCGTCCCGCCAAAGGAGAAAATACATGTAATTCCATTAGTGGCACACGACAGGTCAATAACTTAACTGCTGAATATTCAAAACCGTTCCGGCTATATCCGGATCGCTGATCAGGGCAATTATTGAGCCGCCAGGGTGGAAGGGAATCGCCGATAAGCCGGTGTGTCCGTAAAATTCAGCGTCACGATCTCCAAGGACTTTATCCCGTCCCTCTTAAATCCCATTTTTCTCCTCGGTACATTGCTCGCTTTCTATTCTTTTCGGCCAAGTAACGCGTAAATCCGAGGTTGGGTGAAAATCGGCGTCGACAACGAGAAAAAAAATGAAGAAGAATAAGAAAGCGATTTTCAATGCGCATGTATACAAATTTAATTTGATTCTTATTTTTTTTTATTTTAATGAAACTTATATGGGAGATAGTTCTCCAAACAATACATGTTAAGGGAGTGATAACAACCCCCAAAATTGAGGGATGTTAATATATTTTTTGGAATATTTCGAAAACTAGAGGGAGTAGGCGAAAGTTGTTTGTTTTTAAATTCTGTGATTTCGAATGGAGAAATTAGTCACATAAGGAAAGTAAACAAACAGTTCAATTGTTTTGTATATTATTTAAACAAATAATTTTTTCATACATTTCCTGATGTGATTAAATTTTCCATTAAAAAAAACGGAATTTAAAAATAAAAACTTTTTCCTACTCCGTCTGGTTTCTGAGACATTCCAAAAAATATATTTTCATCCACAAACTTTGGGGGCTGTTGTCACCCTTAATATGGACGATGACCGATAAAAATGTACGTGTCACATATTTTTTGGAGAACCATCTCCCATATAACCTTTATTAAAATCTGCGTATGCGAGTTCGATATGTTTTTTTTTGTAATACAAAGATCAAGAATGACGAAATAGCGTTCGAGGCTCCGTTTCTGTGTTATTAATTCTTGAAAATACGGGTAAAATACGCGTGAAGTGCGTCTGGCCCGATTGGTTATACTGCTTACAGTACTCGGCTCCCAGTTGATACACGGTATCGATCAATAGCCTATTTAATTGTCTGAATGAAATAAAAACTAATGCAACCAACTGGTGAAACAGTTGAAGAACGCCTCTCGCAAGTAGAATAACCGGCCGTGTCAGATGTATTTTCCGCGTATTTCACCCTTATTTGTTACAATTATTATTTCGAAAAGGAAGCCTCGAACGTAATTTCGTCATTCTTAATTTTCGTTTTAGTTTTGCGTATAAAATCAACCCTGTTTAAGTGTCTTAGATGTTTCTTAACACCTTATACAGGGTGTCCCGTAACTGATGGTACAACCAGATAGGGGGTGATTCTACGTGAAAAAATAAGTCGAAAATGTAGAATAACATTTTTTTATTCGAGACTTCGTTTTCGAGGAAATCTAGTGTGAAGATTCATCTGTAACCTGTGTATTCGTGCTGGCGATAAGTAGAAACAGAATGCAATGAACAGACACACTAGCAGATTCCTATTCAATTGCACGCGTATCCAGCAGATTTTCAAACTTAACATGATCGTGCAATGCAATTCGGCAGCTCGTTCGAAATCTCTTACGAGGCGATGGTGAACGAGCGCTCGCCATCTTTATTGATATCGAAAACCTTCCGCCAGTTTGGCAAAAAAACCGAGCATAACCGTGTGATCGATGTTGTCGCCGAGCGATATCGAGCGGAGTTCGATCAGCGATGTTAGAGCATGGAAATCATGGCGTTCGAGTCTACGTAGTCGCTAGGCAAGCAGAAGTGAGAAGGGAGTAAGCGCTCCGAGGTGGTGGTGTAAGTGGATACGAGAATGTAGAAAATATCGGGGTAGTTTAAAGGGGTGTTGCCAGGAAAGGATTTAGATTGCAAGTTTTAATCTTCTAATTGCTGGGCTCGTTCCTCGACGGCGTTATTTAGGGAGGAACAGCGTCCTAAATGTTATTCGATGGGATGGAATGAATTAGCGCCACTGATGTGATTGGTTTGTCTGTATCGTTTGTCTTGATAAAAAAAGAAATGCACCGTAATATTCGTAATTCTACAGTCATATGTATAGTCGTTGTAATATGGTTTTTAATCAGTATTTCTCTCGAATATTTAACCAAATATGAATTAGGTAAAACTATAAGTATCTATTTAACGTGAATATTACGATTTCAAGAAATTCTAAAAGGCGTAACGTTGCTAAAAATATACTTTCGTATGTGACTACATACTCAGTTGTAAGTAGGGTCATATATCAGTCAGTCAGGGGCAAAATTGATCTAAACGTAAATTTCATAATGTTACTTTAAATGGACATTAGATATATATAAAACTTTCCTCTTCTAGTGTGGGAAAAATCCATTTGTTTTCTCTAGGATAGGGTCAAGGTCAATTTTCCCCCTCTTGGGGGAAGTTGCACCTGCCCCATTTAATACTGTATACATATGTGAATAAACTTCTAGTGAAAATCGTTGAGGTGACGGGACCATCAACAAGTAATTTGGTGGGTGTACAAGGGGATAGATCAAATAATTAGGGTTTATTACTAAGACAATGAAAATTTGTGAGCTGCAAAAGCAGAATATTCAATTCATATTTTCATTCTTAATGCTTTAATATCCTGAGCTAAAGTGACTAAACTTCTAGTGACAACAATTCGAATGGCAATTCCGACGCACAGGTGTTTGGGGACGGTACATAATGTTTTAAGCACACGATTACGCGTGACATAAATGGTTGGTCTGTGTATATGTGTGTATAATCTTTAAGAAAGCAGCTTGATTGAAGAACAAGCAACGTGGAAACATTGGTCAAAGTCGGAGTAACGTGTTTTGAGAACTTTATGATTTCAGTAATTGTAAAATATATGTAGAACCCAAAATTCGTTTTGAACGGTTTTGACAGTTCTAGTGTTAATGTAAATTACAGACCATAATAAAAAATATTTATTAGTTTTATTTCCACTTCTTACATGGTATTTAATGTACTTTCTTTCGACAATATCATCGTACAACAAAATCAAATAAACATAATAAAAACATACTATTATTGGGTTCATGCAAAAGTTTTGATGGATTTTTTACAAATAATTTCGTGAAAACAACAAATAATTACGTTAATATATTATTTGTCGATGTCAATGCGATACTGTGAATTATTGTTTCGAACAAGAATCGACGCGATTGAGTGTTTTATTGCTTAAAATAAAATTGACATTATACTCGTGAAAAAAATTAAAAAAGCGAAATTAATAGATGTTAGAAGCACCGCAACAATATTTGTGATCTGTTTGGAAAATCTGTTATGTCAATCTCACTCTGTGGTGAACTGTAAATTTATTAATACAATTTAAATAATACTATTCCAAAAGATTGTTTATTAAAGTAATAATCCTTTCTCAAAAATATACATGTTATAAAAGAATCATTATATACTTTATTAAATTATATTTAAAATTATGATTAGTTTATTCTTTTCGAACGAAACCCATAAAACTTTCGCACTGACTTAATATTATCACAATGAAGGAAGGAATACTATTATCGTCAGTATTATGACAAAACGACTTATGGATTAGAAATAGAAAATAGACAAGTAAGATCTCAGCAGTCATTGAACCAGTCCACGTGTTCGATAACAGAAGCAAAAGACTAAAAACGGCAAGAAGGAAAATCGAAACGGATTTAACGGTTGAAACAAGGCATCGTAAAATCGGAAGTTAGCAAGGTACACCTTATTCGGGGGTGAGTTTCGCGGTGGAGGGGCGGGAGGAGGAGGGGGGAGTGGTAGGAAAGAAAAAATAGGAGTAAAGCCACGCAAGGATGGCAGATTGCCCCGCGGGGATAGAAGTCGGCGTAACAGTGGCTTGGTGATTCAATAAAGCAGATAACATATAGGGAACAAGGTTGCGGAAACCGGCTTGCACAGCTGACTGTTGGAAGTCGTCCAGGAATCCTCTAGGAAACTGGCTGCCTTAAGTCACTCCCCTGTACGCAACGCGAACGTAGACAACGTTTGCGGAGGGGTCGAAACGTTGGAATAAAGATTGGAACTTGAAAAGTTTCGGGACATGTGGACGGAGAGTGTACTATCGCTGTATTACTTGTTCCTCTATCAGGAAACATTTGTTTAGTCGATTCCTGGAGTTTTGGACACTTTTACTGGGGCCGTTCGAGAACATGTTCGAAGGAGTTCAAGGGGAACGTTTTATTGTCGGCTATGGAATATGATTAGATTAAATATTGAGATGGTTAGATATGGTGGGACTACTCCTCTTATATGAGGATTTGTATCTTGGATTTTTATCACGTATACTGGCGGCTGAAAGTATAGGACCAGAGTTCAAGGTTGATGGAACAGTAACTCGTTATTCTGTTACGATATAATAAATGTTACGGTATCTTTACATATATAAATCATTTCTAATCAGTTTACTATATTACTTTTTCTCAAATCTTTGTAGAATAATATCTCTCTGTTTCTTTAATTGTCAGACTTGGTTCTATATTTTTGGCTGGTCGTGTGTATCATATATCATATTTCTAACCCTTAAGGCTACCATGGGTGAAGTTTCACCCCATGCAAATTTTATTTTAATACCGTTAAAGAACGTAGGAACTGGTATCACTAATTTTTTACGTATTTATTTATATTATCAATAATGATAATATGTTTAACATTAACCTGTTTTCTCTTATAGTTTGTAATAAACTTAACAAATACAGTTAGTGTGGGGTTACTTTCATGGTAGCTTTTCAGAGTTAAACCTATATTGTCGTCGATAGTTAATTTTTCTCAACCGATGACTGAATGTTGACAAAAAGATTTGATATTTATTAGCTGTACGGGTTAGCAATTTGTTTTTTGTTTTAAGACGGTGACGATATAGTTTAAATTAAAAATACCCTTTTGATTTTTTGCTGGTAGTCAAAGATGGCGAGAGATGTTGAATATCAGTTGTGAGTATTGCTGAAATATGTATAATAGATTTTTTATTTTCTTGAGGATGAACACTAATTGTAAGTTTGTCAAATGTAGGTAATCAATCATTAGCACATCGAATACAAAGGGTTAAGGGAATTGAATTATCAGGTGTACATTATTATCGTAAAAGATTGGCGAGCTTTCTTTGTTTAAATGAATTAAATTTTTTTCTGTACAAGCATTATGAGGAAAAAGCTCTCAGGTGTATTTTAAATCTTGTTTGGAAAGGAAGCTTTGTAAAGACCGACGGATGCTCCAACGTCACGAACGGTAGTGTACCATTCTGTAATTCTTTAACCCCTTTTTAAACGTTGTCCGAACCGTTCAAAACACATTATGTCTAGATTTTATGCATTCATAGCATACACGATTGTCTAGAAACACGTATAATGAAAAGTTTGATAAAGTTTAAGATGGTCTTCTTTCTTTCGAAAGTGATAGAAAAGTAAAACAAGCAAACAAATTTCGAAAGCAGTTTCGTTAACTGTAAGTTATAATATAAAAGTATATATTTGCATAAACATCCGCAATCTACTAATTATACACGTGAAATATACCTACTTATTATCAATTACAAACTTGCAATAAGAATCACATTAACCCTTTAGAGTGATACTAATATACAGGATTTCATGCATTTCCAAGCTCCTGGGAATGTATAAATCGAAATAAAATAGGGATTACAACGACATTCTATACAATCTTCTGACTCTTCCGGTTTTCATAAAACGTTTCATACAAGAAATATTATAAATCCTCTTTCACGTTCAAGCATGAAGCTTTCCATTTAAAAATGTAAATTTGCATAAACACCCACAGTCGACTAAGAATAAATATAACAATAGGGCAAAAATGTTCCAGTCAGGAAATTAATGTAGATACGAAAAGGGTAAAAAATGTATACACTTGCAATTCGAATAATCTTGTGGATCTTTTACTTGATAAAAATAGAACAGTGCGTGCCGCAGAACAATGGGGTGTGTCGAAAAGATAGCGGGGACTTTTATTTCCGTAAGAAATGAGCGGTGAATTCGATAAAAAATAGTGGATCACATCTCATTGCAGCCAATATAGCAAAAAAATGATATGTGTCTCTCGGAAGCACATAAGGATGATCTCTTAAGCGCGCTCACAAAACAAGGCTGAAGGGATCACGGTGAGAAACGGCATCCTTTTCGGTAAATCTTCCGATCGGCAATTCCGCGGGTTTGTTCAGCAGAAAATTCCATTCCCGTAAATTGGGAAATTGGTCCACGAAGCAGGGTGGGTGCGTAAACGGGGAACTCCAAAAGGATAATAATTCTACGCACGGCCGTTCTTGCCGATAGATGGGGCCACGAACGTCATCATCGACGCTGACGAATAATACATATAATTCATCGTGCAAGTGTACTGTGATATATGAATGAATGTAGCGTGGATCGACCGTGGGTATGTTTGTAGCCGAGTATGAAAGATTTCCGAGAGCAAAGTGAGAATGAAATTTGTTTAGTTACGTGCGGAAGAGTTTCGTGTGACTGTTTATACTGGGTACTGGGTGATTGAAATTTTTAGGAATGGTTGCGTAGTTCGAGAGCGAGGGATGCAAGGCTTGGGTGTGTGTTGTAGGTATGGTTGCTTAAGAGAGGCCAGAGTGCGTGGTTTCGGGTCAGTCTGTTGGATGAAAGTCAAGTTGTCAGTCGTTGTCGTAGATTAGTTGTTTGTCGTGTGTTCTAATTTAGTCGTTTTATGTTATAGTTTTATATTAAATATAGTTTCCAATACTGTTATTTGTTGTGTGTCAACTGTTTTATCACTTGCATCCGTATAAAATCCCTACAGTATGAAGAGTGTATCCTACATTAATATGGTTCAGTGTTAGGCATTATTCAAGTAAAATATGTTAGAAATGATTATTTAAGTAATGTGTCTTATTTGGCTAGAAGTTATTTTAAAATAATTATACGTGAATGTATTTGAACAAGCAAATAATTTTTCTTTGAATAATTTCATTGTTTGGCTATCGAATGAAGTTGTTTTTCCTTTTGTTTAGCGTTTATGTATTTACTTATGTAAGTAAATTAATCATCAATGCTGCTAAACACATGAATAAATTATCAAACGCAATTAGTAACAATTGAATGATTATATTATTGAGAAATATTGTGCGGATCTCTGTGGTGTATATTCTATACATATAATATATTGATTATGATTGTAACGTTTCTGTGTTTTGATACAGAATTATCCTACATTTATCGAACTGGCGGGGCAAAATTAATGTAACCGCGAAAGTTTTAAGCACATTATTGAAGTATAGGGTAATATTACGTTATGTTTGAAATGATAAAATGATGTGGAAGTAAAAAATTAATTATTCTGTTGTCTACTTACTTTTCTTTATAAAGAATACACATACATGGGGACAGAATATAGGAGAATGTAGTTGTAAAAATAAACTAAAAGCTATTGTTTAGTAGAAAGTTTTAAATCGTGGTCCTCGAATGAGCCGATTTTCGCCGTGGAAGTGTTCATAATATAGCAAAGTGGATTAAATTTCAAATACCTTCAGGTATCTTTCGGTTGGTAAAAGTGATATCGGATTTTAATAATAGAACTCTAATTCTTCAATTTTCCTAAAATCAACACTAAATAGTGACTAAACAGTGACGTACTTCTCATACATTTAATACTCAATAAAAACTCTTTTAAAATTTGTATTAATAAAATACTGTGTTTACTATCATTATTTCTGTTTCAATTTGAATCGTGGATACTTCCTTTCGCAGGACACCGAGAAAATATCGCATTAAGTGTAAATTCTGGTGTAAACGCTGTAAAAGAACGATTAAGATTTTTGTAAAAGAAAACTATAACACATTAATATATATTTTAAAATATGGAAAAAAGGTTTTTAATCTATTTTGTTGAATGTATACTGCAAAAGTCAAAAATGGCTTTGACGTTGAAAAACGGATGCCCATATAGTGTACCTAAAATCTCGAGATCCACTCATTTGAAATCAAGAAACCAAAGTTTCTTTTAAAACATACAGGGCTGGTTATTGTATCAAGCACTTGTATCGAAATATAATGAAACTTCGCTTATTGGTACCTGTTTCTGTAAGTGTTCCAAAAATAGATAATCATTTCATTAAAAAAAGTTAAGTAAAAAATGTATTCGTTAACCATAACTTCTGAATTTGTTTAAAACAGTAACCATGCTTGTATGTTTTAAGTAAGATTTTGGTTTCATGATTTCAGATGTGTGTAACATAAAACAAATTTCTTTCATATCTTAAAATCCATATTAATAAACCTCATACTGATTGTTTACTCTGTGTATTGTAGTTTTCTTTCACAAAAATCCTAAAAAAAATACTTTTTTTCAGCGTTTACACCAGAATGCACCCATAAAGTCCATTTTTTTTATCCAGTTCTCGAAATTTAATAATGAAACAATAATTTAATACTAAATAAAAGATTTTTGTTAATATTAATATCAATACAATATCGCGTTTGGTGTGTCGATCATTATTTTGGTATCAACTAAGAAACGAGAACACATCTTGTCGCGGGACACCGAAAATATCGCTTTAAAGTGCGCTTGCATTCGTCGATCCTGGAAACGCTTGGAAGGCCTCAGGGAATGGGGCGACTGGTTAAGTTTCACGCAATCGATTCCCGCACGGTTTATTGGAAACACGGCACTTCGAGGGCGCAATAACGGTTGGGATTTCGGGGGAATTGGCGGGTTCGTGCGATCCCGACGACGACTTGGAAACGAGCTAACGAGTGCGGAATTAGGAAATCGGCGAATAAATCGTCAATTATTAGCTCATACACACCATCCTGCGATTTTAATCCCATTTATGGATATCGGGAACATTGTTAAATTTCGAAGAGGTTCGAATGGTGCAACGTGCATCATTTAAATGAAATGAATAGTATCTTTTATTGAACAAACGGTTATTGGAGTTCCTGCTTCCTCTGTGTCTATTCGTATTGCTTCTTTTTACTGAATATTAACTTCCTCAGATTTAATTTATAGCGAGCAATTCAGGTATTCGAACGATGGATGAGTTGTGAATTCATTGTGTGAAAAGCACAATATGTATTTTATTCATTATGTAAAAGTAAAAGCAAATGTCAATTAGAGGTAAGAAAACATTACATAGGTATTGTTTTGTACCTATTTCGTAAACATAGGTAAATGTGAGAAGAAATTAAAACATACATTTTAATGATAGGAAACTATTAATTACAGTTAAAACATTATTAATAGTTTTCTTTCATTCGAATGCATATTACTTTATATTTAAAATATTGTGAACAGTTTTCTATTACTAGAGCGCATACTATTTTTATTTCTTTAGGAATATAAAAATGAAACTCTACTATAAAAATGAACATAGTGCATTATACAATATATAAAAATACTTTTGCCACCTACTCTATGTAACATAATCGGTGTAACTGGAATGCACTTCATAGTCAGTTCTCTCTGTCAACATTTAGATTTTTCGTGCAATTTCATAATTTATCTTGCAAAACTTTGTCGAATGCATTGTGTCCTAAGTAATCGAGCGCTGCTTAAAATTCACCTGTTCGTATTTCATAAAACAAATGAGCAAATAAAAAGCATTTCACGAAACAGATTTCTGAAGGATAAGGCAACGTCCTGGGCACTCGAAGAAATAAATGAAACTCCCTCTTGTTTGAAATTACTTCAAGATTACCATTGCGGATGGAAAGGACGGCAGGCGGGGGGTTGCAAGACGAATGAAAAAGGACCGGGCTGCGATGTGGCTGGCGGAAAGGCGAAAAAGGAAGAAGGGGGTGGGGCAGGTGAGGCTAAAAAGGAGCAGGAAAACAAAGGTGTCAAAGGGGAAAGGAAACGGAAGGGTTGAGTAATTGGAGGAAGAAATGTAGGGAGGATAAATAACTCCAGGAGGATAATGAATAGAAGTAATGAGAAGAAAAAGATGAGAGGATAAGCAATGAATGCGTGACGAATAAAAAAAGTAAAAGTGCGAATGACGATGAATAGAATATTAAAAATGCTTATTTTCTTTTGTGAATTAACTTTGACACGTGTTTTGTGTCGATGGTAGGTGGTAGAAGATCTACAACATTATCATTGTTCACAATTCTGCTGATTAGGTTGTCCCACGTGAAGTGGCGAATATTCGAATAATCGACAGTCAACAGCGAATAGTAAATTAAATATTATCTACAGTCCTTATTGTACCACTGAGAACTTGCAGTGGCCCACAAAGTTTACGGAACATTGTCAAATTTATTTGACCAAAGCACGTACCAAACTGTGAACTTTATTTGAAGAAGAATTTATCAGGAAGGGTCTACGAAGGTAAAGATAAAGAAGACACATAAATAGGAATATCATCAAAATTGAAACACTTAGTTGTTATTTCGAAGGTATTTGTTAGGGTTTTTGTTAGGTTTGAAGGGTTGGTTTTTTATCAAGAACTAACAGATTCGTTAACATACTTTCGAAATAACAATTAAGTGAACAAATTTTTATGCAATTACTGTTCATGTATCTTTATTACTTTTAGTTCTATCGTGCTCTTCTGGTAAATTTTGTCTTAATTTTAGAGTAAACTTGACACTTTGATGATCTGATCACTTAACAGATTTTTGAGTCACTATATAATAATGCTGTGCTCCCCTATTCCCTGTAATTATCGAATTCGGTTTGAGATTGCTTAACCCTAAAACAACACCATTCCATTTTTTGGCATCAGTAACTCCGTAGAGTCGCGGGCGACTTAAAATGAAATTTAAATATTTGA
This sequence comes from Dufourea novaeangliae, assembly GCF_001272555.1. NCBI lineage: Eukaryota > Metazoa > Arthropoda > Insecta > Hymenoptera > Halictidae > Dufourea > Dufourea novaeangliae. Next base: position 2,171,107 of record NW_015373959.1, on the reverse strand, counting down.
AATACTATTTAATACTTTTAAACTATTATTCTTTAATTCTTCTTTATACACCTTAGGAAATAATAACTGCACAGTGTGATTTCTTTTAAAAAAAGAAAAAGGAATGGTAAAGAAAAGCTGAATGTTCTAATGTTTATTTTTACGTTTTTAGACAACATTCAAAGCGGGGTCGCCGGTAACGCCAGTGTGGTGTTCCAGGGTTAACTATTGTACTGAAGTAAACAATCTGGTATCGATACAATAATACCTGATACATACTCACTACGAATTTGAATCGAACGGTAGAAAAGTCAACTGAATTAAATGATGAAATCTTGTGTCCTTTAGAATATACATTAAACGTTTGAAAATTCTCCAAGTGAAGTAAAAAATAAAAAACAGCGTACCATATGTTGGGGTATCTCTGAGTCAGCCAGGGTAACTTTGTCTGAAGTTAGAAAATGATAAATGAAATTCATTTTCACATGAGAAGGTATTTCACGTAAAAGTACCTGCAAGAGAGCTGCAATATCGAGAATGATTATTTTCTGACGTTGGTACAAAGTTACCCTTGACTGAGTGAAAGTTATGACTGAACAAATACTTGCTGTACACATCTGTATTCGCTGCAAAATCTTCTTCAAATAAGAAATTCTAACAATTCATGTCCGGTTCCATTATCGCACGCGTTACACGCAGTACAATGGTAGCATAAAGGAGTTTATCCCCGGCGGTGGAAAGGTCGCGATTTCATTTATTTCGCGAACACGCCGTGATTTCATAAAATGTCGAGCCTGTCGTAATCGTTCCAAGGAGGAATAAAACCGTGAAGGGGTAAGTCGCGCGAGGGCTACAATAACAGAGCGTAGAAGAGAGGAGAACGGAAAAAAGAATGAGGTCGAAGGAAACAGACCGGGGCGAAGGGGGGGGGGGAGAGGGATCGAGAATGGAGATGGAAGGCTCAGAATTTGGAGCAGAAAGAAGGGGGCACAGGCCGGGTGCAAGGCACGGGCCGCATCCAAGCGAGCTTTCAGCGTGAAAGCTGCCGTAAAGCCAGCCGTTTCAACGAATGTTAGGAATATCAATCTCCGCGAGCTAAAACCAGCATACACATCGTAAGAATAGGTTGAATGGGGTGGGAGTAGTGGGTAGTGAAGGGGGGTTAGGGGTGAGTTTTCTGAAGGGTATCGAATACTGCGAAATATCCCGGTTACTAGGTAAACTGAAAGCGCCCAGGCCTGCTCCGTTTGTACTCGGTGTCCATTAGCAACCGTCGGCGAAGAAAAAAAAAACGGAAATAGTTCTATTCGAGTTTTTCTTCCCGAAGCTCCTTTTGTCGATGGGAAAATTCTACCGGTGGCGACGCTTGTTTCGGACGCAATGAAATGCAACCGAGGAACACTCTGAAAATTTAAATTTTGTCCAAACGTCACTAGTGAGGGCCGATACCGGTACATATTGTTGATGTTCAACATATACGTGAGTACTCTATAGGAAGTGTCGATGGTACGGAAATTTTAGATACTCGGTACCAATTTTCGATACCGATATTTTTTTAAGCGATACCTAACCAGTACAAGTACCATACTAGTGATCGGACTGATACTGACACATACTGGTGATAGTCGAACAATTTATTACCAAGTAACTCAATAGGAAGTCTCGAATGGTATCGAAATTTTAGGTACTTGGTATCTAAAGTATTATACTATAACAATACCCTTTTGATGCCAGCGAAATTATCGATACCCATTTGATACTTCACGAAATTGTCGATACTAATTTAATATTTCACCTAAACATTCATGTTTGGCGGATATTACTTCGAAATTATTTATACGCGTGCATTACAAAACATGTGGTAGGTACTATATTCCTTCAGGACTGATTAAGTACGTGAAATAATAAATTGTTGAGGCAATACAAATTTATTTTTACATCACTTTTGCTTAATCAATACAATGTATCTCCTTTAGTACCTATAACTTTGAAAGGTGTCAATTAGATTTCGACACATTTGTGAAGTATCAAATGGGTATTGATAGTATCGTAAAAGTATCAAATATGTATCGATTATGTTTCATACCTACATTTTTACTAGAATCGATAGTACTGATTCGGTATCATTCTGATCACTAGTTACCAAATAAATGAACAAATTAATTTATAATGGGAGAAAACGATTTACAAGCTGAAGGATTTATTATGCATACCTTACGTGTAGAAATTGATATGTTGAACCATAAGGAACTTATGGATACGTATGCACATGGGAAAGAGGTTTTACGAATCTATGTTTATGTCCTTTTTATTTGAGAGGATTTATGCCGCATGTCTTTGTGATATTCTATGTTCATCTCAAACTAAACTTTACCGAATGAGATGGATTCTCTGAGGTATTTTCATTGTGTTTATAATTCCTTTTAGTGATGCAAAGACTGTAGTGGAATTTAGGTTGTATTTACTTGATCTCGATTCGTGTATAACGTATTCAAAAGGGAACTGGTTAAAATATTCTTATCACTATACATGCACATTTTATGCATTTATAGTATTATATTATACGATCGTGTAGAATTCAATATGGTTACGAGTTTAATAATATTTGCTGAGGTTTTTATTTTATTTAGCATGTGGTAGAATAATGTTTACTTTCAGTTCGTATAAATTAGTTCATAAAAATCGATGTTTGCATAAATACGCACACTCTACTTATTACAATATTGGTAGTCAGAATAGTAACTTTTTTTAAGTAAATATTCGTATGTACTTTTTTAGTGTTTTGTTGGTATTTAGTTAGTAGTGGCTCTACTCTACATTCTGAGTTTGAATACACTTTTCCATTAGCCATCTTTCATCCAATTCTTCTAGTATAATACTACAGGTGTTGTACCTTCGATTACGCCCAACATGCTACACAAAAGTAGAAAATGATAGTCATCTCCCTAGTAGCAATTACTGTTGGCATTTTGATGGGACTTTGGCACACTATTCGTTGGCCAACAGTTAGAATTATCACCCCTTTGTGCAACTGGGCCAACAATCATACTCAACGTTAGGCCCACGTCACTATACTAGGAAGTGCCAACTGTTGAATATCTACAATGAACCAACAATAGGAAGACAGTTGGCTATATTACACTTCCATAAAATCCTTTACCAATATTTGAAGGAGTATAACACTGGAAATAATATTTATAATAATTACTTGTTATAATAATTATATATATGTATAAATTGTACATGTATATTAAACGGGTAAACAAGTGTCTTACCAGCAAAATTACTTCTAAAATTTATTATGTGCAATTTATACGTGTAGGAGCGTTGGATGGAGGTCCCCATCCCACATTCTGCCATCCAGCACTGACATTCGCCCTCGAATGTCTTCTGCGTGCGTCTTCTTTCCTCGTTTTTTTCGGGTAACACTTTTCCACTTTTCAACTTCTGGGAGACGTGCCCTTCTTTTCGTCATCGTCGTCGCCTCGTGTGGTCGTAAGATGCCTCCATCCCGGACGAGCTCCCAAATGTAGCAGCGTTGGAAAAATGAGAGGGCCCAAGCGGGATTCGAACCGATAACATATATCCGAAAATCGAGTCTAAAAGTAATGGGGGACACGCCTGTTCTCAACGGAAAACTGTTTTCCAAGAAAATCTGGCCACGTCATAACACCCCGTGGGCAATTACGTAGTCTGGCCGGATGCATTCCAACTCCCGATAGGGTTAAGAGGTCACGAGAGTGTCTTGGTACGTAAGAAACTACTCTACTTCATGTGCGTATAAACAATTTATCCATATCGAACTAAAATGTAATTCATAAACTAAGCATCCCGCGAAAGAACGGGTACGTCAGCTAGTTTAGATATTAATCGTAAAAATATAAATACTCCTCTTTATGGTTTCTACCTGAATTACGTCTATCATAAGAAAGTCTAAAGCGTGAGACGATTGTTCTGCAACGACGTAAAACCGAACACTTCAAATTCTACGAGGATGTTGGATCCGAGGATACATTCGAAGTTACTGACATTTATGACACATAAATACCCGACAATAACGACACTTTTAGAACCGGGGCCTCCCTTTTATCTTTACGAACTGATAGACGGTCTGTTCCACGGCCGGTAAGTTTATACTTGTTTAGGATACGAGCAGTTCTAAAATGGGAACGCGGTAGCACCATTCAACTAGAGTGGTTTGATTTCGAACACGGTTACTTTTTTCACTATCACGATGGCGAGATTTACGAGAATCGATCGTGTTCCGCTGGAACGTCCCCCCGTGGCGTGTATCTCCATTTACACGGTGTCGTATATTGTAATAAGTTCTAATAAGTAATAAATGTCCTAGCATGCAGAGAGATGCGCCACTTGATTGATACAAAGCCGCCCGGAATGCTATCGGGGCAGGATTCGTACGTGTACAGGGAGGGTACGTGGAATTCCGGCTGACTATACCGTCGAGTTACATTACTTTCCCGTTTCCTGACTGCATGGCGAATCACATTGGCTCCTCCGAGTGGGACTGTATATTGTGTTGTACCACTGGTTAGCTGCGCGACCGTGTGCCGGATCAGACTGCCTCACCAATATCGAACAACGTAAGTAACGTCTGACGATCGTTTCTTCTCTGCTTCAGTGAAATGAATACCGCGAATTCAAAATACAATAGTTATTAAGGTATAATTTAATGAAATTAAGGGGTCATGCTCAGTCAGAAATTTTCAAAAAATCGATTTTTCACTTTCTACATTTTCTTCGAGTACAACACCTCGAGAATATTCTGTGCAAGTTTCAAGGTAATCCAATTAAAAATTGCAGAGTTACAGGCGTTAAAAAATGAACATTTTATACAAGTGTAAGCTTGACTTGAAACTTTAAACGCGTATTTCTCGAAACTACATTTTTCAAATCGGTGATCAATATTTCTCGAAAATTACTGTGTCGATTTACATGAAGCCTTTTGCGCCTTATTTAAAATTAGAAACACTTGTCCTTGAACGAAGGATTCTTTTGTTCGTTCCATACTTTTTTTTTAATTGACCAAAAACGAGTGATTTTTTAGGTGAAAATCGCACTTTTTCAGGAAAATGTCCGCTATTTTGTTCCTAATCAATCTTTCCAAAAACCCCACGTTCAAGGACAAAATTGGTTCTTCCATTACATAAATCTTACTAAATTTTTAATTTTAGATGAACCGTTACGAAGTTACAGTGATCACGGCAGATCACATTTTGTGAAGAGACATCCGGGAGATCGCTCACCATTTGTTTACTAATAAATATTTTTAAATACAATAATTACCTCATAATCTATAAATTGCAATCTTTGAAACACAAACAGATTTTTTAAAAAAGGTCTTATAGTTTTCGAGAAAAAAAATTCCCGAGGAACACTCGTTTTTCGGCCTCCTGACTGAGCATGACCCCTTAAGGATGTCAAAACGAAATTATACTGATAGTTCATCGGCATTATGCATGTTACTCGACAAACGTACAGAATCCGACCGAATAATATTGTAAAAGCGGGTACCACGTGATTACTTATGAAAAAGTAAGACAAAAATATGGAATGAAATTTTGTCATCCTCAGCTTAGTTTTCGAGACAATCGAATTTGAAAACTAATCTGAAAGCGTGTATTTCATCATAGTAGTAAGTAGAAACGAAATACAATGACCAGACGTGCTGGCTAATATTATTGTAAGTTTTACTATTGAATTGCACGCGTATGCAGGAAATATTCAAAGTCGATTTTATCGAAAACTAAGCTTAAAGTGATAAAATTTTACTCTATCTGTTTTTCTTATTCTTTCACAAGGAATCACGTGGTGCCCGTTTTTAGATACTATTCAGCCGGACCCTGTATATTTTGGTGATTTTTAAATTTCCGTAGTGCTTCCCTCATGCACAGTTGAGTGACTGTTTTTCTAGAATGGGAATAATTTCTTTACATACTGTCACTTTGACTAGTGTCTACAGAATCATATATAGAGTGTTCTAAAAGATGGTCTAATACTTTAGAGGCTTATAGTATTCACCGATTGGAGTAAAAAATGTCTAATCAACGTACATCCTAATCTGAATCCTTTAAAAGAAAAATACAAAAGTTAGTTTTGTTACAGGTGTTCCATTTGTCTTCTTTTCATTTCGGTACAAAACTTAGATCTGCGGATCATTGATCGACGTAAATTTAAAAATTTTCCTTCCACACCTTGTATTACCTACTATCATACAATTTTGAATTAATTTACTTCTAAACGAATTTTTCTAGTTGTATTCATTATGTCGCGAAGAAACTCACTTGCGATATAGAACGCTCGCCAATATAGTAATTAATTGTACACCGAAGGGATTGACTTTAGGGCCTATGCTGATTACACATTCTTTCCTCCACTTGATGAGTACTAGAAGCACCTAAAGTCCCGTAGACCCTTATTGCTTGAACATTCAGTACACTCACCTATAATTTCCAGGACATCATCAGCACGATACACAGTCTCGCAATTACCTTTTCCGTTTAGCTTTGCTTATCACGTACAATGTTTCTCGAATCAGCAATTATTAAATTCCGCCCATTTAAAATGCCCACCCAGCGGCGAAAAGTGAAGGGGGCCACGAGGTTGTTCGGTTAATAACACTTTTAATTGCCGCGATGCCTGGTTTAATACGCAGGCTACAGGAATAATTGCGCAGGCCCCCGTATCCAGTCGGAAATAGGCGTTTAAACGAATTGTTTCGACGTACCAGCGACGCGGAAGAGGGCGTGATTGGAATCAGGAGTTGCGGGATACAATTTCCGGACGCATATCGTCGAGCATACACTGCCGTTATTGTCCCCCAGACAGTTATCCGACCGTTTTGTCGCCCCACACCGTAACGGTTTATACTAAATAATGCACGCGGAACCACTGCAAATGACCAGCGTGCTTCGAGTCCATGGAAAATGCCGTTCGAATATTTTCTTTTTTCTTCGTGTTTATATTCGATCGGGGAACACCGATGTGTTGGATAACCAGTCATTGTCAGCTTTGAATCACCAACGATAAGAATTCGTTCAAAATATATCGGTCATTGCTACGTTGACTTCCGATCACTCGAACATTATCTAGTTAGTCACCTGTTATAAGTTTCATCCACTATCAAATAGGCCTGAATCGTCCTCATATATCATCCCTCACTTAAGGCTCAGACTGTGACAGATTGGAGCCAGTCGAAATCTGAAGACTCGATTCTAATCATCATGTAAAAAGTTTATTCCATTGTTTCGTTGGAACTCCTCAGCCGAATGCCTTGGTCTGTCGCGACTTCACACGATGTTGGATTATTATCTTGTGAGGGGTATTAGGAAATAAGATTTTTAATACTAATAATTAAGTTTAATAATAACTGTTACGCGCTGCGTATCATAAACATCCACAATTAAAATCTTTTACGCATGAAAGACCTTTAGGAAATAACTTCCCTAATTTTATATATTTCAGCCCAGTCACAGCGGCTATTGCTTTCGAACAAAACTTCTTTTCACCCATTATATACATTTTTTTCCCTGTTTAATCTCCTCTTCAAAATGAATAACATTTGGTCGACGGCCGTTGTCGTCCGCGCGGTACCAGCAAATATCGGAACAAAAGGGCCATAAACCTGTACCCTTCGAAAACGCGCACAAATTCAGCCCGGTCAAGTCAAACCTTGACCGACCAACTTAATGGTTTGCACGTGTACACGTCACCCTGAAGGAGAGGTTTTCTTCTCGCACGATGTCCTGGAAAATCCAACGGATTTCTCCTCCTTCAGGGCAACCAATCAACAGACAGTAATTTTAGGAACCGCCTTCAGCCAATCAGGCACAACTTATATTTTCATGGCTTTTTCAATTCCATTTGAAAGGCAGCCTACCAGCAACAGCTAAAGAGTCAACAACAACTTGTACTCTGTATACACTTACATATAAGACTCCGGAGTAACCGCATAACCTGTATCGCGTATTATACTTCGTCATTTTATTCATTATTCAATAGTTGTATCAATAGTTTATTTTGTTATTTGTTATCATTAAATCCACATATACTATTTTCATTTTTACTTTATACAAACTACTATCCTGATCACGTTAATTCGTATTAGGAAACGCCGAACTTTGGTGTCGATATCAATCGTGTCGGAGATTTACGACTTTCGTTGACTATCACAGTCTCATCGTGAGTTCGCGCGTAAACAATAACTGACTAATAGAGATGGCGTGCAAAATCACTAACGGTGATTTATCACAGTGATCACCGAATCACGATCACGGTTGTGATTTAACTTCATTTACGACCGTGATTGCGATTTTTTTATCCTGAGTGAAGTTGCTCGCTGCGATCGTAAGTCCTTGATCTTTAAACAGAAAAACGTATTCAATATGATTTTATGATGAATTATATTGGATTATGTGGCTATGAAATAAACTGGTGAACACTATATTCGTATGGTTACACAATTTATTTTAAAGCACTCGGAAGGCGCGTCTTTATACTCTCGAGGAAACTTCCAGAAGTGGCGAGCAACGCGACGCGATCAGAAAACGACATCACGTTTTTCAAGGACGATCGGACCCGCTCGTAACGAAACAACGTATCGTTAGGAATAAAGTCGAATCTTTTCAAGCATTGAACAAAATTTATAATAGATCTTTTTGCACATATATATATTCATTAATATTATAAAACCAACAAATTACATTACTATTTGTGTTTGTAAAAATCAGTAGAAAAAACAAGCTATTCTAAAAGAATGATTTGCTAGGTAACATGTAGATTATAATTTATAATCATTAATTTATTCATTATTCTTCATTGTTTCTAATTATTCCTTCACTTTATACGATGTAACTCGAATTTTTGTTTTCATGTCGTTAATATAAAATATACAGATTATGTGTCGCGTGTAAAGAACTGTTACGTTCGTATATTGTTGCTGATTTTTTTTTATCTTGGGATAAAAATGAAAAGCGTTTCATATAGATCATTTTAGATAGAGACTTGGATGGTGTGGGGAGAAATAAATTGTTGAATTGTAGGTTAGAAACAGAAACCTTTGCTATGAACTTGACTCGGTGTCGCTAAGAACATCACTGACTGTGATGATTGACAAAGCGACGGTTCACTGTTGTGACGTCTGACAATGCCACGGCTGACTGTTGTGACGACTGTTACGTATGAAGAATTTTCTATAATACATCTCGCTCTAATATTCGGAGCACGCACCCAGCAAAGGAAAACGCCCTTACGGTTTCGTTATCTCTTGAGTAAGCGAGGGAGTAAAACCCGTTCCCACGGCGTGGTAACCGAAAAACTAGGAAGCGTGACGCAACTTCAACCGTCAAAAATTTCCTTATATGGAAATTTCATAGCATCCCCACCAATTTCTAGGCCTATATAAACCCGTTGATTTCAACCCTCGGGGGATCAGATCTGTACCGTCACCTTTAGAGTCACGTCGCGTCACGTTCTTGTGAGTTGGTCATTACGTTAGTGAGATCGGGCTAAAGTTCCTTTTCGAATCCAGTTAACCTTGTAGTAAACCGTAAACACTTTATTTGTGTTCCGGCTACAATTATTACTTTGGCATGACTCCGTAAAATCCACTCGCAACCCCCGCATCGTCAGTGCGTTAACTCCGAGCACCTATTTATTTCGGTAATAGTCATTATATCATTATTACTTACTACTACGCGACAACACTACACAACACATTTGTAATTAAAGACTGATTAATTATATTGTTATTCTTTAAATCTGTGTAGTTCATTCTGAATCCATGACACGATCCAGAAATCTGTAGTATTATCGATATACTAGTTTCCTCTAGTTTAGAATAATATCAGGTCGACCGTTTCCACACTAATACAACTTTCCCGCCCGAGTTGTATTAATTATAAATTCAAAGGTTACGAGGCACTAACTAACATTTCCTAACGGCTCCCTGATTTCGCATCAGGTTCGTCCGTGCATTACACTTTTCCAAGAGTATTTCCAACCCAGTGGCTCTCCGATTTCGCATCGGATTCGTCCACGAAACTTGGCCAATCCTGCGGCTGATTTCGCATCAGGTTCGTCCGCTAGTGACTCCATTCCTAGAGGCTCCCTGATTTCGCATCAAGTTCGTCCTCGTTTTCAAACATCCTAGCGGCTCTCTGGCTACGCGTCAGATTCGTCTGCGCACCTTACTAATAAACTGATACCATATTCCTTGGAGAATCTAACTCGTAACACGACTGACATTGCCACAACAGACTGCTGTGACGGCTGACAATAACTCGATGGACTGACTCTAGGATTTCTAACGCGAGAATATTTAAAATGCTCCTTTGCACCCCCTGTCTTCGTTGTGGTTGACATAAGGTGCAATATCGAACGTCTCCGGGTCACTTCCCAATCAGTACCACATGCTTAGGGAACTCCAGTCACAAGTGCAACTCCAATGTCGTGCGAAAACGCCGGAGACACGCACAAGGCGCAAAACTCCGATGTCTAGAAGTCTTTGAAGGTCACGTCCTTAAAGATTTCTGCGTTTCAAGTAAGACATCCCGTTTTATACTCAATTTATTATAGTGGCCCTACGTGGTTCAAGCATGCACCGTCTGGAAACGTTCGACCAATTTTCAAGGACAGTGTCTGGGTTTTTTTCCATCACTTTAATAGGTACTTTCCTCGAAAACAGATGGTGGTCGTTGCAATCACGGACATAAACGTAACAATATATTGGGTTGGTCAAAAAGGGATCTCAGATTCCCGCAGTAAATAATGCTTTTTTTATTTCAGTATAAAGCACTGCTCCCAATTTATAAATTATATATGTCGGAGGCGGAACGAAATCCTTCATCATCGGACCCGTCGGAGTTTGATCGGCGACGTTCTCCATCGGATCACCCCCTTAGGACTCAAGCGATGCACAAAACTCTACGCAAACGCAACGCTCGACCTTGTAGCGCAACACGAGACACGTCAACGAGCCCACGGGCTTGACAGAATGTTCGCGTACGTCTTTACGTTTTCTCACTCTGTACCCACAAAAATACGACTTTTCTCGAAGCTGGTGTTTTCTCTACCGTAGTCGAAACTATTCTTCCGCCCGTGGTCACGTTCAACAGGGTCCCAGCCCATTTTCTTCAAGGGACCCTATCTCGCATCTCGTTTTGCGCCGTGCGCGAAGAGGAGTAAGAACGGTAAACGGGGACTGTTTTATTGCCCCATCGCAGGGCAATTACGAGGGTACGTCCAAGCTCCAGACTCTAAACTATCCTATGGTCAACGCATAAACTAAATGCCTAAATTGTTATTTTACAACTAGACTTAATCCTACACAGACGTGTAATGCCAAAAGTTTACAAATGTTTTTGTAGAATAATCGCGCCCGACATATACATATTTCGAAAACTGACTCTTCAACGCATCGTTTAAAACATAAATTATTACTATTGCGTTAAATTTTCTTGAATTAACCTTGTTTCGAAAATGAGCGACGAGACGGTATGGTTTCGAGCAGTTATGCTTTTTCTTATGTCCATTTGTTTGTGGCACCATCGGTAAGTATAAGAAGTCATTTTTTGTTCTTTGCACTGCGTTTATCTCTTCTCGGAAATAAAGAAGCTTTAATTGTTCGAAAGTACACCTTTTGGTCACTCATTTTCCAAATAAGGTCAACTAAAGAAATTTGAATATTTTATTAATTAAGAGCAGAGTTTTTTATTGAAAAATAAAAAAATCATAAACTGCTACAGAAATCCAAGATTACTTCTTAACCAACCTAATATTTATATTGATAAATTATTTTCGTTACGATGTACGAACGATTATTATGCGGACATCTAACACATGTGTCGTTCCAGCTTTTACGGTCAAACCCTTTCTTTCTCGATGTTTCTTTTACCGTGAGTTACGAAAGAGAGAGAGAGAGAACGTTAAACGGGAAGACGAATATTGCCACGGGGAATTTAACAGTGAATTCACGGGGAGAAATTGTTGCTGAGAAACCGACAATAAGAAAAAGTTCGCCGGACTCGGGCGGTTGGACGAGTTAAATGTATGAAGTCCGTAGGGTCAAGTAATACGTTAAAATCCTTCGTTAGTGGAGCATTTATTATGTGCACTTTTAATGGCGGCCGCAACGAAGGATTATTAAAAAGACTTTTTACCCCGTTCGCGTGTTACGGGAATAACGGGAAATGAAAAGAGAACCGGGGATATTGATGAAATTTTTCGTTATTTCCGCGGGGGATGGGATTTTTAGCGAGCATCGTTTTTAAAATATTGCTTTCGATTCTCCGTTGCACGTGGACGTACGTTAGCTATTTCACTAAAAACTGCGCGAAATTTTTCAAGAGAACTAGTTTTCTACACAACAGGGGCCACAAAGCAGGCAATATTCACGATCATTTATTGTAAATTCCCAAAGTGGGCTATATTAATTTGCCGCAAAAGTTCTCACCGTTTTTATGATACACCAGACAGCAATTTGACTTCATCTGAAAAAAGTTTTCATTCTGCGTTACATATTTGTTAATTAGATTTTATACCCTTAAGATTATATTTGTGAGAAAAGTTTCTCACGGTGCACGAAACTTGTTCGTTTTGACTGTGGAAGAGCAGATGGGCATGGTTTATTCAGGAATTTAATAAAATAGAAAGGGGTAAGCCTTTAATACTAGAAATAACCGAACATGAACCTGTTTCTATTTCTATCAGGTTAACAAAAAGGGCAATTTATGGAAAATATGCAAATCGATAAATTAACGAACTTTGTTACTTATATATATTGATTGTTACTATTATATATATATTGCAATAAAAGTTAGGAAGAATTTCAGAAACTGCACTGTCAAGACATTTTAATCATTTTTATAAGAGTTTACGAACCAGCTATTTTGACTGGTTTGGTAGTTCTAGCGTTAATGGAAGAACAAATAGACTGCATGGCGTAATTATAAAACCACCCTAAAATTTTCAATTCTTATGTATTGTGGTTAAAATAATAACGAACCACGTATGCCATGTTTGAAATCGTGTTGAGAAATAATGTTTCTCCAGAAATAGATAAAAAATCCGTAGAAAAAGTGGTTCCGTTTTATTTTAATCGCAATACATAAGGTTGAAATTTTTGAGGTGGTTTTATAATCATGCCATGCAGTGTATTTATAAGCTGCAGTGTACGTTATATTAATTCTTCTATACATTGTTTTTTAGACCCAAAAGAAGTGCTCGAGTCATTTACGTTTCAAGATACCCTTGTTTCGTTTTTATTCGAGACTGTATCAATTGCACGTGGATGTTAAGGGTGTGCAGACAATGAATAATAGAGTTGTTCCGCTCGAGGTATAGTTGACAAATTGACTGCACTACGCTTTTTCTCCCATTTCTTCGCAATCAATTTACTGTCGCAGCTTGTAAGAGACAACCTTTCCCAGACAATTGCAGTTATATCAAAGTGTCGTTTCGTAAGAAATATTGCGTCAGATTACCTCGAACTCTTAGAGAAGGAAAAATGGTGGAAAGGGTTCAGTGAATACGGAGAATCCTTGAGATCTCGCTGAAATAAAATGAAACGGAGTTACTCGTGTGGAATTCAGTTAATTTCTATGGTAAATGTTTCTTGCTATCGATGCACTGTTCTCGCGAATTTATTTCATTCTTTGTGGATCCGTCTCATAATCGTAAAAAAAAGGTATTGCTGAAAGCACTTGGTTAGTTTTGGTGACCAAAAGTGGAATCAAAGTTGGAAGATTCAACCCTTAGACTTTCGAATTTCTATTCTGATTGATTTGTGGTATATGGATATTTATAAAATTCTCAGTTTCGGGAAATATCTTGCGAGAACCGAAATCATTATTATATTGCATACATAAATGAGGTAAAAACTTTATTAATCTTCGGTTGAAGGTTTGGTTTGTGTTTTACGTAGTCATAGTTTGTATTTATATAAGTATAAAGTTTGTAATCCAGTAGTAACTATTATTCAAATTTTCGTAGAAGTTTGTTCGTGAAGTAACGAGTTCCGAGAATACTAAATGCAATGTTTATTCCATGTTGTTAATGAACATTCTATTTGTCGAACAACAGATCACATGCTCTACTTGTTTGACCTGATATTGTTCCCTTTTATTTATCTGGCACCATTTCAGTTGCCTGATGATTTACATTAAGTAACGTTGTAAACATTTTATTATATTTTTTACTGTTTTGACCCTGTTTTGATTATATGTTCCATTATTTATGTACTGTGATATTATTATATACCATTATTGTGCAGTTGCAGTGGAACTTCCCTTAATCTGTCTCATTATTTTGAGATCTTATGTTCTGATTACCTTATTATTTTATCTTCAGATACTTATTGGAGTCTACATTTATCAAAATTCACATTTGACAGAAGAATACATTAGTAGCATGTAATGTAAATAACATTTTTTTTACTAATTTCTTGTCACAAAGGAACAATATAGTAAAATCAATTCTTATTGAAAATTATAATTTGTTATTAAATTACTAAGAATTTGTTATACGTGTGATTACTGAGGAATACATATGAGTTTACATGTACTATTTTAATGAGTAAACCAAAGAATACGTACTTTTTATCATGGATCACTAAAAATGTAAGAAATAAGGTTACCTTATAATTTGGGATTCTTAAGTTCTTAGCATTAGAACTATTACGATTAACGAACATATACCTATTTACATGAGATCAGTAAAAATTATCAGTCCATTACCCAAAAATCCGCTTATGTATATGCTTCTGTCTCCAACATTAAGACTCAACTGACCAGTACCCCATTAATAGGCTTTCTGATTTCTAATGCATATCGATAAAATAACTTAATAATTTACCTTCAAATCAGGATCAAAGAAGTGATCGTAACATTATGTTATTATTTTGTGTTCATTATTTACCGTAATTTGCTACTGTGATTTATTTAATAATAGAACCCTGGAGGTTGATCGGTGGATCTAAGGAACCTATTAAATAGTCACTACATACGTCCTTAAGATGTTAATTTGGATACCGTTCTAGTCTATATGATTTCGAGTGTAGAAATCGAAGAACCTGCAGTCATGATTGCCGTAATTATTATGTGATAGTTAAGGGCCTGTGAAAAGAAATAGTCACATCCGTTTGCTCCCTAAACGTTAACGAGAACAATGAATTCAATTGTCCCGAGAATGTTTCAGTCTTAAACGAGCCGTAGATTTACTCCACTTGTTCGCTATCTCGCTCCTCCTCCTCCCTTCTTCCGTCTTCTGTGTCTTCGAGCTGACAGTGATAAACCGGGGCGTGTCTCTTCTCCCGATGCTGCTTAAAGTAAATATGTACGCGGATACGGCAACACTTCTCAGCTCTATGAACCCCGTAAAGGTCTCTATGTATACTATGTGGACCTTAGCTATACTTGGTGAACATTTTTTTGCGAGATTTTTTTCACGCCGCCCCCTAAAATTGTTCCATTGGGTCAAATAATAAGTGCTGTACAAGATGAAATTAATCGGATAACGGAAGACGTGATATATCCATGTTTAAGTTCGAAATAAATATGAAATTTGGTATGAATGGAAATATGTGAAGAAATGTCTTATAATTATGTTTGAACGTTCTTCCTGTGCACAATATTGACAATAATAGTACCACAATATAATTGTTTCAATATAGTAATTAAGTAATACTTATGTTATTTTTAATTATGTATGTTAAATATTATATTTTACGCATTTTACTGAAAGTACCAGTTCTTTTAGCTATTTTCTTTTATTATTGGTAAATTAGTAATAGTATTAATTTAAAAAGTTGATGAGCGATTGTTCGACATTAGTATTTCATATTTAATAATAATATATATATGTTTAACTTGAAGTGGTGAATATTATACCATAAGGAGGCGAAGAAAAGAAATACGGTTATTGAGTTTCAACACTTTTTAATAGACGCAAAACAACAATTCTAAAAACAAATTACTAATTTTTAATTGGAGTACTTTTTTTGTGTCCGGATAGCGCTTTCTATAATCTGATATTGTACAATTTGCATTATAAATTGTTGCTCCTCTTCATTACGTGATAGTGCGTCACTAAACTCTTGCATGAGTTTGACTCCTCGTTCTGCCGAATCATTAACTACAGCTAAATTACGTACTATATTTAAGCCAACATTATAATTAGGATTACTTAACAAGTTATAAAAATATTTTGTAGAACAAAATTTCAACTAAAACTTTGTTAACAATGTTTTGTTATATAATGTAGACGCGGCTTAACAACAATAAAGAAAAATGGTAATCGCATGAGACGAGAATTGCAGTGAAATTTCTGATCTCGTTAATTTTATCTAATAAAAGGGTACAAATTTCATCGTCTTCTCTAATCACATTCACTGGTTACTGTTTCTTCAAATTATACTCATCTCTTCCATTTTATTTTATTTATTCATATAGAACAGTATTATTTTTAGAACCTACGTAAATAATTTCTGCAGCAATTATATTAACCCCATTTATTTTAATACTTTCTCGCAGAGGTAGTACAATTCACAACTAAATATTATATCGAGTAAAAACAGAATTAAAACGTGTATTCTATGGATTAATTCACGGGTTCAATGCAAGAGGGAACTATACCACAGAATGTTGAAAAATGTGATTTTTAGTAATTTTGCCACTTTGGGTGCCAAATTCTTACCTGTACTATGATTCTACATATATGTATGTGTACTATCATAGAATAATATGATGTACAGTACTTTCTATAAAAGCCTTGATATCTCACACCGCTACTATTGGTGGCATAACTCCCTCAATTACACGATCGTATCTTCACAAAATTGTAAAAAAAGCTCAATTATCCAAATCGATTCCATGTACCTTCTGATTTTCACCCAGTGTACGATTGCCCAATTACCGCTACACAATCTGAATAACTTTAATCATCGATCACCAAACAAAACTTGGCGAACGTACCATCCCGTTCGTAAAACTTTCATCGAAGTTGCCTGCAAACAGCTATTCGAAGCTACAAGATCGTTACCTTTGAATCGATACACTTGTTATTCCGGGTCAGCAAAGCTTCTCCAGTGATCGATCAGAAACTCTCGGGCTTAATTTATAATTTTTCAAACAGCGTCTCTCTCTTTCAAGGAGTACTTGCAACCAGTGATATTTCCGTAAATGTTATCCAACGTTCGACCTGTGCGAATCGAAAAGGGGCCTGGGCCTAGGAACTGTAAAAGCGCAATTATTTGAGTCCCCCCCCCCCCCCCCTCCACACGCCACGACGACGAATCGAAACGCTCAGCGGTGCCGTCCTCGCCGCGGTCTACACGTCGAGCGTAAAGCGTATTTGCCCGCGAATTTGCGGTGTATTGGAACAAACCGCGTCTGAGTTTACTATCCCATCCGCAGCGCAAACGGCGCCTCCGTGAAAGAGTAAGCTAAACAAGACGCGTAAGACCACATCGGGGCTGTTACTTGGAATACGACTTAGGAAGACTTGCACCGCCCTCGAAAACGATCTCAGTAACTCGCGACAGCCGTCACGGGATTTCCCATCTTCGAATGTATTTGCGTCAACGTTTGATCTGCTGTTTGATTGATTGTGGAAATATCACTTCTGCCTTTGGAATTTCGTTAAGAGCAGAGAAATGAGGGGAATTTCATATTATTAGGTTGTCTGTGGAATGTCGGCTTTTTCAGGGGTACTATATGTTTTATTCAACTTCAGAGAATTTTATTCGGTTAAGAAATCATTGCTTATCGTCCACAACAAAATACACGTAGTACGTAGAAATAATTTTTTGTTTGAAATTGATTTTTGAAAGACATTGTTTTCTGTTGTCTTGTTTGCTGGACGCTTCTGATCTTGGGAAGTAGTTTGTATAGAAACCGTAATTACACTTTTATGGAAATTATCTTCGAGTCTGTATTAATATTTTCAGGTGTAGACGTACACAGATTTTTAGTTATTGTTCATACTTTTAAGTAATGTTACTGGTACAGCCTAGGTGTGCTACGAAACCTGTAAGATGACTTGTGATAAGTGCAAACCGAGCTTTCAATATTTTGTGTTTATTCAATGGTTACTTAAGGGGTCATGCTCAGTCAGGAAACCGAAAAAAGAGTGTTCTTTGGGAATTTTTTTCTCAAAAACTATAAGACCTTTTTCAAGAAATGTGTTTGCGTTTCAAAGACTGCAGTTTCTAGATTATAAGGTAATTTTTTTATTTAAAAATATGTATTAGTAAATAAATGGTGAGCGATCTCCCGGGTGTATTTTCACAAAAAGTGGTCTGCCGTGATCACTGTAATTTCGTAACGGTTCATTTGAAATTAAAAATTCAGTAAGATTTATGTAATGGAAGAACCAATCTTGTCCTTGAACGTGGGGTTTTTCGAAGTATTGATTAGGAACAAAATGGCGGACATTTTCCTGAAAAAGTGCAATTTTCACCTAAAAATCACTCGTTTTTGGTCAATTAAAAAAAAAGTATGGAACGAACAAACGAATCCTTCGTTCAAGGACAAGCTTTTCTGATTTGAAATAAGGCGCAAAAGGCTTCATGTAAATCGACACAGTAATTTTCGAGAAATATTGATCACCGATTTGAAAAATGTAGTTTCGAGAAAAACGCACTTAAAGTTTCAAGTCAAGCTTACACTTATATAAAATGTTCATTTTTTAACGCTTGTAACTCTGTCAGTTTTAATTCGATTACCTTGAAACTTTCACAGAATATTCTCGAGATGTTGTACTCAAAGAAAATGTAGAAAGTGAAAAATCGATTTTTTGAAAATTTCTGACTGAGCATGACCCCTTAAAGCAATGCTTGTTTATTTCGATGTTTTCTTATATGAGAATGGAAAGCAACCAGCTGTCTAATAAGTACAGTAGAGTTTTCCGAATCTGAATTAATAGGGAGATACAAGTGTTCGGATAATAGAACAATCACTTTGCACATACTAAACCTGATTTGTTTAAACAGAGGTCAAGAAAATTGACAGATTGTTTAAATATTTATAGATCCCATATCTTCTTGGCTGCCACATTACAGACATTTTTCAACATAAGTAACTGTGTAGAATTGGATCGAGCAGGGGAAAGTACAGATTCTATGTGTGTGAGTATTGTATATTTGCATCAGCAGAAGACATCTCTTACTGGGAGATACTCAGTTCGGAAAACAAAAGGTCTGGATAGTACAACGTTCGAATAATAGGTTAGTATAAGGTATAAGCAGTACGGCTTTTGTAATAAGTAGACTCCGGATGTTTATGCAAATGCATATTTTTATAAAAAACAGATAGAGCAATAGGATCTGAACAGAAATATGTTTTAAGATTAAAGAATTCTGAAAATATATTTTTTATTTTGCATTTTTTGCAGAATGCATATGTTTTTATGTTTTATATTTATTTGCCCTGTATGTATCTTCCGTGTTTTAAAAAAAAAGTTTCTCGAGAAATCAATTTAGTCTATCAGGAAACTATCGCACTATAACTGTAAATTACTATTAAATGTCGACAACGTAAACATATACATCGTGGTAATTATAGACAAACATCGAAACATACTTGCATAGGCTTCAGTTGTTCGTTGAGCATTAGATATGGCAGTACTTGTATCTACTAGAGTGTTTTTAGTAACGCCGAAAACTCGGAGTAGTAGAATATCACTAATGAAACATTGGATCGAAGGCGACTGCAATTTTGTCATCGATGAGAGTAATGAAAGAAGTCTATATTGTAAAACTTATAATAAAACTTCAAAATGCGAAAGAAAATCGCAGTTATTGCAACATAAATACTGCTACACACAAAAGATACGTTGAAGAAGCAGCTAATACGTGCAAAAGGGATATCTACTTCTGAGCAGCTACAAACGAGTTTTAAAAAAAATGAATTTTACGTGAATTTAACGCGAGCACTGGTTGCTGTTAATATGCGTGTATTAATTAGTGTGTCTTAAATAACGATGTATGGAGGAATTTCCTAACAAAATATACAGACCGCATTGTTCAGGATAAATCGACACTACGAAAAAATTACTTGGACGATTGCTATGATTCAAGTATTCGAAATTCAATATTAGGGAAGACATTACGGATCATTTTATGTGGATTTCTGTGAATAAAACCACTAATGCAATAGGCCAGTGCATTGCACACATAGTGGTAGAAAATCTCTGCGATATCTCGGTTTGTGAAGTCAGCCCTGCAAATATTACTACCGAATGGTCGTGAGGAAAGAATTCTTTTACTGGTCACAGATACATAAATCGCAAAATGTATTGTTCATCTTGAATATTTTCCTTGCAAATTTGCATATTTTTCGTGCATAAATCGCATATGTTTATCACATATTTATTGTGCATTAACATCCGGAGTCTAGTAATAAGTATTAAGATTTCCACCTCACCAGTTAAGGGTTGACCATTCAGCTTGACTATTCGTGAGAAGAAGTAATCTAAAACGTTTGAGTAGTAGCGTATACTTGGCTTAAATTAACTCTTCCGTGTCACACCTACTTTGTACAACGTAGTTATCACACTGGGTTTACTTGACCCAAGCTAATATTCAATCAGCTGTTGTTTAAAAATTATTTGTTGTTAAAAAGAAATTCTTAAAAAAAACAAACTTGTGAAAAATGTTTTTTACATATCTAAAGTTAACACTACATGGCGCCAGTGGTACCATTTTCAATGATATTTCAAAGTCAGATTCTGGGTCAATTTGACACAGTGCGACAATGGAGGGTTAATGGTAGCCAATCTTCCACTTACAACCCAGGTCAAGAAGTTGGTAACTCCCTACACTTGTTTTCTCAAAAGTGTATGGCTATAAACGTATAATGCATCACCAATGCTTTCCATACATCTGTACACCTACAACCCCGGCACAATTTCATTGAAATCCGATCAGGACAGTCGAGAACCTCTGCCCCACGTAAAATCCGAGATATCCCCGGATATCGAAAAAGGAATCGCTGCTGTTCCTTAACTTCCGAGAATCAAACAAACGTCTGGGAATTCCTACGCAAACCATAAAAACGTCCCTGTTTAGGAGGCTCCGTATGCTACCCGTTTTCGTAGTGCTTCCGGGAACCATCAGCCTCCCTCCCCGCCTCCTACCTGGTTTACCAGAATAGAGTTTTCCCCGGGTGGAACAGGGGTTGCTCGAGAGATTTCACTGGATTCGTCGAAGTCGCATATTTTCCGATCCTCTTTGCTTTTCACCCCACCTTTCCCCGATCCCCTTTCTTCGGCAGGAAATCCGCGAACGCGTATGCGCATACGCGTGTGTGTCCTATGTGTATAGGTGATCTCTCGCGGCTGTCTCCGGGGCCCGTCCGAGGCCGTTCCTAGGGTTGTATATCGGGAAGGGGCGGCGAAGGAAGGGGTGGTGGAAGGTATCGCAATGCCTGGAATGTTTAATACCGGCGGCAACGACACGGCACGGAGAAATGGCCGGCTTCAGCCACGGAATAAATCTCGCGGAATCATACCTACCTGCCTCGCCATTTCTTGTCTGCCAGCAGACGCCCGCCGGAGAATTTTTCAGCTGGCCGCCAGTGCAAGGGTGGGGGGACGCTTATTGCGGCGGCAAGGGCTGAGAAGTGTCCTCCTTTTTTGTCCACCCACCCCCAGGTCGAGTAGATCCCGCAGTGGTACCATCAGGTTGCTCCGTTGGTCGTTCTGATTACGCGTGGAATGGGATTAAAGGGGGTGCACAAATATTCGAGCTCGTTCGCCAGTGTCATTCAATATGAGATTTATTACCGAACGGCGGAATTGTTGGGTGATGTGTAGTAATGTACGATTTTGTTTGTTTTCCTTTTTGAGGGGGGCGGTTGGGATAGTTTATTTTTGTTTGTTTCAAGAATACAGGAGAAGTAGAGGTACAGTTGTGGGCAAAAGAAATTTTAACACGGTTACCGCCTCTAGGGTAGAGGTCGTACGTAGCGAGATGCACTTTATATTGTTTCGTGAGTCATAAATCGTCGGAAATATATGCTTTTAGTTAATAGAGGCTGTTGATCTCTTTTTTTTTTCAATTTCAAGGTAAAAGTCCCATCAACAGTGAAGATTATTATCGAGTAGAATAAAAAGTGGTTACAACATATAACAATACTTGATATACATATGGGTGATAATGTATAGTAGTAGAGAATATACAGGGTGTTCCACCTAACTCTGCCACTCTTAATTATTCTCCTGTTTGTCATGGTACAAAAAAATGGTTTAGGAGAAAGTTAGTGCATTTTAGGGGGAAAATTAGGCTATAAGATTGAAGGTCATCTAAAGGTCATATCTTCTCAGATTTCTCTAATGATAACGTTCTTGTTAAATGGAATGCCCTATTTCTTTGTTCGCCATTACAAAGAGATCAAAACGTATCCAACAATGTATCACACCATGGGGTGACAACAGTTTGAACATACACTAAAATAAAAACTAATGCGATTATGGCGTTTATTTTATTTCTGCAATTTATTTTCTGTGAGCTTCCACCTAAACCAGTTACGTACGAAATTTTCAGTCCAAGGTCATTTCAAGGTTATAGTGTGACACATTATTGGGTACGTTTTGATCTCCTCTTTGTAATGGCAAACACAAAAATAGGTCATTCTGTTTAAAAAAAACGTTACCATTACAGAAATTTTAGAAGATATGACCTTGAGATGACCTTCAATCTCAGCCTAATTTCCCCTAATTTGAAGGAGCACCTTCTTGATTTTGTACAACACAAACAGCTTATTGCGATAACAAAATG
Organism: Dufourea novaeangliae; assembly: GCF_001272555.1. Lineage (NCBI taxonomy): Eukaryota > Metazoa > Arthropoda > Insecta > Hymenoptera > Halictidae > Dufourea > Dufourea novaeangliae. Next base: position 2,148,339 of record NW_015373959.1, on the reverse strand, counting down.
TAGACGAATAAAGAAATATAATAAAACTATAACGATTACAAAACAATACATCGGAGCACCGAACAAACAGAAATACACTTATTAAGACCGAAGCGCCGGTAATAAAACTGTAATAATTAGGAAGCACCCATAACTAATTCGCACGTTTCACGGACAAAGGTTCGTCACGAGTAGATGGAGACAAAGGCTCGTTGCGGGTAGTTAGACAGTTATTGGAATAAAAACTAGTGCTAGCGGTCACGTAGGCACCTCGTACAGCAACAGTCCTTGTGGTAGGACTGAGAGCGCAACTGCCAGACAAAGTCCTGGCAGTGGCTAGAGAAGGATGCCGTTGTAACTGTACGAGGTGACCCACAGGTGTCGGTACTATGATTACCCGTGACGTAACGCTTAGTCTCCGGCGACAATGATCGAATCGGCACGATAATCATCGAACTTAGAGATGAGACGCGCTGTACGCGCTCGCCGGTCACGAGGCTGGCCTTTCGGCGCGCATGTCGTCATGCCGCGGCCGACCCAATCCTGAACAAACAGTTTTCTACTTTTTAGCGCATTTTGAAGTCGGTACACATTTTCTGAACAAAAATTTGGTATTTCGTACTTTCTAGTGTAGGAAGCAATACCGATAGGCCAATGAGCCAACGTAAGATGGTCTTCACTGTCATTACTAGACAATAATCGTAACGAAGAAAGCAAAGGGAACTACTTTCAACTATTTGGAAGGACACCATTTTGGGAATGAAAATAATAGTTTATAATAAACAAGAAAAATCAGAAATTTGTCACGAACACCCTCTACAAGGCACCAAAGGTTTCATATCGATTGGTCCATCCGTTGCAGAGTAATCGCTGGACACAAAAAAAAAGAAACATACACATCGAATTGTATGATCTCCTCCTTTTCGAAGTCGGTCAAAAAAATACGAATTTTTCCAGCGTATTAACACGTTACATGTAACGGGACTGGTCATTGTTTGTTCAGCTCCGAAGCGATGGACGGCCATTTTGTCAACGTTTTTTGTCGCGTACGGGGATTCATCGTCGCGGCACGTCGCCCGGTGAAAATCGGTGGTTTTTCCCACGGACGAGCAAAACAACCTGTTAATTACGCAGGACCGGCCTTACCCGCTGCCAGTCAAATACAAATGACCTTAGCATGCAAGCAGGCGGACGGACGGCGAGAGCCTTTAAGTGACGCAACGAGCCTGTCCCACCCTCCCCGGGGTAGGTGGTGTTTGCCAGAAACGTTTAATTGCGACCGCCCGGTGGACGTCGCGGCGTGGAACGTTCGTTAGAATTTCATTAGTAAGTTCAGGTCGCCGCTGAGTGATTTGCTTTGAAAGGACCATGTCTCGCACGTCCACGACCATTGTATTTGCTTCCGCGCCCGGTTTTTCACCCCCTCTTGAACCGACCACAATGGCAGCCGCCACTTGCCCCCCCCCCCATCGCGTGATTCTGAGGCGCTAAACACGCAACCGGCTATGAAAGAATGAAAGGCGCAAGGGCGGTCTTCTCTTTAATGGACCTGCGGTAAATTTATATAAGCTCTTACCTTCGCCATTCTTCTGTGAACCATGAGTACAGTTCACTTTAACCCAGGTAGCACCGTACATCTTAAGGACGGCCGTTTCATGTCCAGTTTATATCCAAATGTCCTACGACCATTTTGGACATCCCTAGGACGTTCGTAAGACTTAAATTTCGGATGTTCTAGAAACGTCCGTCTCAAAAGTCTTACGGATGTTTTCAAGACTTAAATTTTGGATAGTTTCGTTTAATATTTTTGTCAACGTCATTCCGTGCAAGGTGATGGAACCACATGAACAAGATGTCAGTCTTTAAAGAGTCAATAGGAAAGTGTAACGACACTAGTGGTTTTGTGCGAAAACCTCAAGAATGTTGAAAAAACATGTTTTCTCTGAAACTGTCTCTAACCAACACAAGAATTTATTCTGTTTCTTTCGAATGTTTGGAGTTCTAATTGTTTTGAGCGGTGTATTGTTGTGCTTACACCGGTTTTAAAAATATTCTGTGTGGAAAAAAAGGATACATTTGTGACAGAAAAAATGTTGTCAGATCGTCTACATAACCCGCGAAGTGCATTTGTCCACTACAGTAGACGCCTACTTTATCACTTTAGTGACAAAATTTCAAACATTTCATGTTGATTGGCAGTATGAAATTTCTTTAAATGACAACCAAACATTAGAAGAACGGTGTTACTGTGGCTACTACATTCGTTATTTATCATGAGCGACTACACTGTTTATAAAAAAACAGTGCTTAAAAACGGTTTCACATAGTCTTAAATGGACTATGGATTCTTGATTTTATGAAACAAAATTTTTGTACAAGATACCAAAAAGATACAGTCAACGGGATAAAGAGATAACGTTGCAGAACACATCCGTAGATCAAACTGTGTGTCGGTGTATTTGAATATTCGTAAATACATATTATCGATGAAATGTAGATTCGATGAATCGAAGCCGAAATATTGTTCGCTAACTTCATATGGTGTTGATCTACAAATGAATTCGACATACGTAACAGGAACTGGTTTGTCGAACGCTTACCCATCTCTGTCGACATGTCTATACAATCTTGGAAGATATACAAAAGCAATCTAATTGATCGAAGACTTATCCACATTTGTAATAATGAAAACTAACTAATTGTACTGATGCAAGGCAATTGTCATTGGAAAAACTATATTTCCCAAGAAAATCGTAACTCCGATCCACAAGTGGTCGCAATAGCGTCCGACTGAAAATAGAATAGAACGAAGCAACGCTACATTTTAGTAGGACGGTATTAATTACCCTCTTTTCTCCCTCTTTTTCTCTTTTTAATACATCCATTCGCTGGCAATTAAGCGAGTCGAACAAAAAATTAATGAATATACTGCTAGGTAAAGTACCAAAGAATAAAGACACGTATGAGAGAATATATATTTCGATATTGCCAGATGAGAAAGCATCAAAGAGGTACAAATCTTTATCTGTGTAATGGATAAACACGTGTTTGGTAGTTCTCATAATTCTTCTCGTTACAGGATATCCCGGTCACTTGATTTATGATACTATTGGTGTATTTCGATCGTGAGTTTGGCGCACCGAGGACAAACCGACCCTTCTCTTTCTTGTCTTTAGCCGTGTCCTTCATGTAAGGGTCGCTCTTGTATGTCGGGAATTTATCGAAACAGCCGGAATGATTTCCACCTGGTTTCTTTGGGAATGGAACGTAAATTCGACCGGGTGGTTTCATTTTTACTGTTACTTTCTCTGGACATGTGTACGTAGATCCCAGGGTTTTGACCTCGTAGGGATTCGGCGGGAAATAATCGAGTGGAGCGCTGGCATACAGAAATCGACCGACAGATTTTCCTATTATGGGCAGAGAAAAATTCAATTAGGTTACTGTTTACTGGGAAGCTTCTCGAGAAAGAGAAGTAAAGACGAATGGAAATAATCTTATGCATATTGCACAGTTGCAATTGCATATTGCAATAATTTTTCTAAATGAGTAGATGAATAATAATTTTAATTATAATTTAATGATATACATAATAATTCTTTTGTAATATGTGTAGTTTCGATAGAAATTTGTATATTAATGAACAAATTATCGAATTATTATTGTTTATTAAATTTCTGTAATTAAATTATATTAATGAATTTTCAGTTGGTATTGAAATAACAGCTTGTTGAAACAGATCACAAGTGTTTTTTACAATATAAAAGGTACTTAGTACCATCAGAATATAAAGGGTTAACACGCCAAATTAGTTTTAATGAGCCAACCTGTATAACATTCACCTGCCCTTTGAACAAAAAATTGCATGAAAAAGACTTTTGTCATCCTATACCGAGGCAGTATTCTTTTGTACGTGAATGTCGAATGAAATATGATGTAAAACAAAGACATTTTTCCGCTATTCGTTTAACTACACAGATATTCATCGTTTCATTATGAAACCATTTTTCAGTTACGCTGCGTTACGGAAGAAGATTTCCTAATTAACGCGTCTGTTTCGTAACAACCGGCCGAATAAAAACAATCGGTTCAGTTAATTTTGTTCTCTTAAAAATTTCTCGTATGTCCCTGCCTGAAATCCGTCTCGGGGTGAAATTTCGAGGTGTGCGCGCCGCGTGCATTTACACACCAGACGCAAGGAAAAAAGCTGTCCGAGTGGTAGCGAGCTTTCATTTTCCAGCGTTCCTTACGACAAAAATGTAATTAGTTGCGCCGGCTTGGGGAGAGCAAAATTCTACCGAAGAAGGAAGCGGAAACGGGGAAAACCGAGACTCCAATCTTCTTCCGCTTTACAAGCCCTCTTTATATTACCTTTTTGCTCGACGATATTGTCTGTCGTATCCACCGTTTCGCGGGACGGGGATAATGAACGAACAAAAATACGGAATAAGAAGCGGAGAAAACGAATGGAAAAATTAGAGCCTAACTGACAATGTACAAGTTTACACGTTTATTGTATACACACTATACAAGCTTCTGGCAAGGCAAGTGGTTTATTTCGGGAGTTTGCATCTGCTTGGTCAACTGGGATTAATACATATCTATTTCTGCATTTAATTTCTACGATTTTGTAGTTGCTGGTAGTTAAAGTTTAATCACATTTACGCGTTGATTGTAACCTGGAATTCTGTAGATGAAATTGGTATGACCATTGTGAGCGGTTGAACACGGTGGTTAAATTTGTTTGAGTTACATGAATTGGAATAACGGAATATATTTTTTAATATATTCCTCGTTTATTTGCAATCTGTTATAAAATAACAATGAAGAATAGTCATTACGTAGGAGAACAATGCGTACTAGTACAATAGATAATATGCTCATTGGTACATATTTTCTGCAGTCTCTTTATACATAGAATAGCTACGATTGCAAGGAGTTAAAAATGGGACAACAGAGTAAGGAATTCGAAATTGACAGAAGTTGAAAGCTTAGAGCTCAACTGACATGACGGTGCAATATATACGATTACGTATTTATTATTTACGCTTTTAGGGGGAAGAGCAATTTGTTGGGAGAGTCTGCATCACTTTTGTCAACTTTTATTGGTAATTCTACAGGGCGAGTTAATAAGAACAACTGTCTAAAATAACTCGTTACCTAGTGATTGTATCAGAAAACGTTTTAATGAGTTATGTGGCACCTTAAGGGATGCATCGGATGGGTACAGTTTGATTTTTTTGTATCTTATTTCTTTGACATATCAAGGTGACCTTGAGTTTTGTCAAGGTCACTGCATCTTTGTTTTAACGCCACCTTGTTGCCAATAGAAGGACGAATTCAACGACTTATAACATGATGGTATTCAAACAAACATGCCCTGACCTCGAGAAAACTCAAGGTCACCTTGGTGTCTAAAAAACAAATAAGATATAATGAAATCGAATTGTATCCGTAAAATGCTATATAATTCATTAAAACGATTTTTTATATAAGTAATAAGTAATGTGTTATTTTAGATAGTAGTTCTTATTGACCCACCCTGTATATGTATTTTCTTTTTAAGATTTTGTAGCTATCGATAGTCAAAGTTAGACGTTGTTAATCCTCTGCGGACGCAACATGTTGGGCACCAGTCAATGTGGATAGGAGTTTTAATAGAAATGATGAGCTTAAACTTATTTTACCGGCAAAGTATAAGATATAAGAAAATTCGCCATTTTTGCAGACAATACTACTGCCAGTGTCAGGAGGACTGTTCTCACTGCAACTGCCTTCATCAGACATTGCAAGTTAAAGCAGTTGCCCAGATAGCAAAAGCTGACTTCCTTCTACACCACATTATGGTTTCATATATTGCAATTGTATGGTGACTTTTTTAATACTAAATCTCCGTGCTTCACATAATTTATTATAGTGTGCATACCACATATTGTGAATGCTTGAAACAGCATTGAAATAGCGGCAACAAGACCCCGACGCGACGGTCTAAATTATTAATTTCTTGCCGTCAAACCTCGCGAACTTGGATTTTTGGACAGCTATCGACCGTATGCGTTGAAGTTAATATAGGTGCCTTTTAGTAGTTTTGAACAAAGGCTGATTTCTGAAATCCAGGAACAATGCACAAGGGACAAGCAAGGAAGCTTTCTTCTATATTTTTCTGATCCACTTGGATGTAACACAAAAAGACGTGGTTACCTATTAACCATGACGGAAACACCTACAGTTTTGTCAAGAGTTAGCCAATAGAGAAGAGTTTCTCTTCTTCACAATTTCTCTAGTCCTCACATTCAGCTGGAATCGTCAGTCGAAATTTAACCATCGAATAGGCCACCTCTGTAAAATACACTATGACACGAAATTAAAGGATCCCTAAATTTCGACCGACAAATTGGCGACATTTGATCTGCTGTTACGTCGTAAAAAATCGTACAACAGTCTCCTGGGTTCATTTTAAGGCGTAAAGCCTCTACGTTTTCACAGTCTTCAACTTTATTTTTTGGAAGTTGGTTTTTTTTGTTGTAGAGGGGGTGAAGAACTAAAGTTGCTTTTTGTCCTTTGAAATTTCACAAATTGAAACGTCTCTACGGAGTTTACCAAATTTTTTGGGGGATTTCTTTTGGCATGACGCTGTAAAGGGAAGTCTCATTTTCAACGGTCTCTAAACAGATGGCGTACGAGTTTTTTGCACTATTTTGTGCACTTAAAATGGAAAGTAGGCCGGCGGCATTAATATAATCCAAGTTACACCACAAAGTGATTGCACGGTCGGAATTGTAGTTTGTGTGTGGTATGTGCGTGTGGAGTGCGTGTTTAGTGTGTGTGGTGTGTGTATGCGTGTAGGACGTAGAACGTAGAGTCGTTTGAATTTGTAAAGCAGCTTCAGTTTTTCATTTCGTTCTACAACAAAAAACTAGCTTGGAAAACATCAAATTCAGGACTGTAAAAGTAGAGGTTTTACGCTTTACAGCAATTCAAATATCGACACTCTGTGGTCGAATTTTAGTGATTCTTTAAGCTTGTAGCGTAATGTAATTCCGCGGCTGTTTCCGTTAACTTCGTTGTTACTGCTTTCTTCTTTAATAAACCGTTACTTGTTGAAAGAAGTACTTTCTCAATTATCTTAATTGAGTTTATTTTTTCCAATTAACCAATTCGTTGCAATTTGAAGCTTCATATTTACTTGAATAAGTAACGCGAAGAAAAATGTACAATGGAGTAGCTAACTTTGATCGATCAACTGATGTTGTCGCGATTAAAATAAGTTATCACCTACAAACGAGGAAAATGTAGGCATCGGCACGAGGCTTCCTTGTGTGAACAGGGAGTGTGGGGTGAGAATCGGCACGTGGCTTCGCCGTGCCGACGAACGACCGTTTCTTAGATATTGCTGGTTTGGGCGGCGAGCCGTCGCTGCTGTCGTCGAGGTAACTTCGAATTAGGTTTTAATACGTTTTATTTAAGTATTATTTACAAATATGAATACAATTGAACAGAGTGACGTTGTGATGTTGCTGAAGTTCGGAAAGTGACTGTGTCATCCCCTGTTTAGGACCAGTATTTAAAGGGGTTCCGGTATGGAGGGGTGGACGTAAGTGTAAAGAATTTAGAAATGGATGACCTAGGAAATAGGGATATCATGGGAAGACATCTTCGCTACATTAGGAATTTGGAAAAGGGCTGTATGAGAAATCGGGATATCGCGGAAAGACGTCATGGCATCCTTAGAAATCCGAGTGAAAGTTGTCTCGGCGAACGGTCGGGTTTTTGAGGAGATTTGTATCGCAGGGTCGGTACATGGAAAAACCATCGGGGTAATGAAGGGTTCGTTGGCGACTACCGCGACACTACGACGCAGTCCGCGACTTTAAAGGCGGAAGCCGCCCCTGTGTGATCGGCGACGATCTCCGATGACGATCCGCCGAACGCTGAGGTCAGCGTGTGTGCGAGTGTGTGTGAGTAAGCCTTTTATATAAAGAACGAATGCGATGACGAGAGTCAGTCAGTCGCGATCCGTCGAAGTGAAACATTAAACAACCTTACCATTTAAACGTGTCAGATTCTTTCTCTCCCCGCTCGATATCCTACAAAGAGATAATTCATTTTACCGATTTTCTGTCTTGTTTCTTGATCATACGGGTCATGGGAATGAGGTGGGAAAGGATTCAGGCAGATATCCACGTATCCAGGCCCCCCACGAGGATTAGGCTTGATCTTCGCGTTCGGTGGCTCCGGTTCAGATTTCTTCTTCTCTCTCACCGCCGGATCGAAGTGACTAATTTTCTCGAAACACCCATGATAATCACCAGGAGTCGCGTGCCTCTTCGCCGGCGAGGGTGGCAACATGCGACCTCCGATGTTCTTCTTCTCGAGCTTCAGCTGCGAAAGGGTCGAGGTATCAGGTTGGCTTCTTTAGCTCGGTAATCGGGAACTGCAAAGATATGTTTTATCAGTTCCCGAACTGAAGTGTCGATTTTCATAGATTGTACGAGCTGAGGCTGCTCGTGAATGATGGTTATATTGATAAATATCGTTCCAGAAATATCGAAATAAAAGAGAAAAGCTAATGAAACTGTATTTTGGTAATCATGTGATCCTGTAACAGTGTTCACTGCCAAAGTTTTCATTCTTAGGATATAGAATGAAAATTAGGATAAATTAGATTATTAAGAAAAGGAACTATTAATAAATTATATAAAGAACAACCAAAATAGGAAATGTCAGGTTTTGGCTGTGGAAGAAATTCGATGCTTTGTTATTAGATAAAAATGAAAATAGTTTAAAAATGGACGTATCAAGTTCTCAAGAGCCAAGAATTAAAAAAAAACTAGAATAATCAACGTACGAGTGGAATGCGATTGTCACCCAATTGGTCAGACATTGTTATAAAAAATCTTGTTACAATTGATACTATAAGGAGGTGTGTTGATGTGCTATTGTAGATGAGTGGATACATTCATATTTATACACAATATATTATAATATCAATTGTCGTTACTCAAATAAGGAGACTTATTATGAGACTATGCGACAGCAAAAGCCACTGTTTCATGGAAAATTTTGTAATAATCCTGTTTTCTCCTCGAGCCTATATATCCTGAAATGAAGATTATGTTTCAATAAGTACCATATTTTTAAATATTTGTTTCTAGTATTCGACGTATTTTAATTTTGCGTCTACATTCTGTATATTTTGCAATTACAATACCGTTTAGAATTATTCGAACGATATGACTTCTGGAGTTTGTGACAATGTTTTGACTCAGGTATATATTTTATGATCTTTACCCAACGTGTGTATTATTTAGGAAAGAGGATCCATAATGTACCAACGCAATGTTTTCTGTTTTATTATTTCTTAAGGACCATGATTCCTACAAATACCAAAGGTCACCTGTTTCTTAATCATTCCTTGTTCGTCCCTTAGCGAAACAACATTCGCTTTAACATTCTGAAAAACGTTTCGCAGTTTGTGTTCCTCGTGGTGAAAGTTGTTCCATAGGCGATATTGCAACTAAACTAAATATACCGAAGAGCAGTGTGTGGAATATCGTCAAGAAGAAAGAAACGACCGGTAGTCTAATGGACAGAAAGTTCTTTGTGCTCTTCTAAACCAATCCAGGCGTCCGAGTACTTTTAAACGGTACGTACGGTTCATAGTTATTATCAGTTTCTATGATTTGTCATTATTCTGAAAAAAATTACCTTCCTCATCGACGAAATAAATGTCACTTTAACGCTATGATCATTGCTTTGCGTACACCTAAATATGGCGAACGCACCAATGAATGAACATATATAAGATTTTATAATTATTAAAGTCAAATTTTAAATGATAATAATGTTCATAAATTTTTGCACATGAAAATTAGATTTTTTAATACGTACACCTTTTCATAACGTATAGATTTCAGTTTGAAAAATTGGAAATATATAATTAATTAAATTAAAAGAACTACAGACTTCACCAGCAAATGATCAATATTAAGTACTGTATTTGCCGGCGTATAAGACGCACGTTTTTAGAACTCCTAGTTAGATTAGGTATTTATTGAAAGTAGACCTACGTATTACTTTATCCTTGAAATACTGTAAATTCATTATAATATTCAACGATAAAGTTTTCTTCCTTATAAATGTGTACAAAAAAGTCTTATAGGCCGGCAAATACGGTAAGTGATCATTTCAGGAAATACTTAGAATATGAAACAAAGAATTTAAAACAATCATTATTTAATCGTTTGCTTATTTTAATAACTTAATCTATTTGTTTTTACATGTAATGTCCATCCACTGGTACGTGTTCATTTACTATTGCGTCTAGCCTACATTGCAAAGATATTTTCCAGAACAACCCCCCCCCCCACCCTCAGAACCGTACCGTTTATCGGATTCCAACTTTCTATTCCCGTTTCAAAAGAGAATTTATAGGTTGGGGGGCCGTTTTCGTCGCGAAGGAACACATTCATCGGTAACTAAAAGTCTCAAAAGATTGTCGGGTGTGTAACAGAAATGTTTCTAAATCGCGTCACTCGATTACCCGATTTTCCGCCTCCAATCGCCATGGCTCATTCAACGCCTCCCCGTTGAAGATTCGCGTGAATTTCTCGTCGAATAGAGGGGTGGGTGGTCCGGGGTGCAGTTGACGTCCCTTCTCGATGCCCCGCCGAAACTTTACCGCTCCGCTGCCGCCACCGTACGTGTCGAAGGGCGCCGGCGATGGATCGTGAAAAAATCCTTTGGAAAATAAGGTTGTAACGGGGTAAATTTACAAGGCGCGAGAAGCAAGAGGTTTGTTCACTGCGACGGTGTATGTATACTTTACCGACTCGATCGAGATCCGTTTTTCCGAATCGTTTGCCGAGTGGCTCTGGCTCGTGACGATTCCGTTTCATGCTTCTGTTTGCTCGAGGAGATTCTTTTCGTTATTTCGACTCATCGAGTAACCTGTAATTTCAGCGGCTCCCCCCCTACAAAAGACAGACGGACGATTGTTTTTTTTCTTTTTCGTTTCGAACGTTAAGCAAACTTCAGGAGCGACGATCCCAGCTCACCGAGCATATAATAATCTTATTTACGCTCGTCGGCGCTCATTTAACGCCATCTTTAACGCCGAATAATTTCACGATAAAACCGGTGAGATGTTGTTTTAATGTGACACTGCTGAAAACTCTATTGAGTTTCGAGTACGAGACGGAAATTTCGCAATTAAATGTTCTGCTTCGTGAATATTTCATTCTCGAAAATGTGACCTGGCATTTATTTTAAAGCTTTCTTTTGTGCTTTCTCAGCTTATTTTGCTGAATTTCACGTTAATTTATTGGGTTTTGTAACGCTTAGTAATGAACATTATTGTTTTCTTGATCATACGTCTGATTTAGTAATGTATAAGCATGTTATTTCTTTCGCTGTATACTGTAATCAGATATGGGCAAGTGCATTATGTAGATAAACAGTTTCGAATAACGAATGAAAGATAAAAAAGTACCTACTTCCTTATTTTTAATCGATTAAACGTGAAAATTCCCATTTTTATAATAAAATAATACTACTTCTTGGATGCATCGATATTTCGGAAACAATTATTTAATCTTATTAAGTGTTTAAAGCTCAGAATGATCACCTTGATTACTGCAGTTTTTCACTATTTATTATTCGAATAAAATTGTGCCTAACTTTGACTGTAACTCCTAGACCTCTGGGATGCTTTTTCTAAACACATTGTATATTAATTTGAAACATCAGGTACAGTAACGCTCGAAAGTATGTAGAGACTTTTTTATTTCTGACAAAGTATAATTTTAATCACAGATAATAGGCCTTACAATGATATTATTTTCTCTTTACTAGTAATAGCTATGTATATACCTAGAATGGGATATACAGTGATTTCTCGACGAATGCGACACGAACAACGGCGTTATTCCCACCACTGGGGAGCTTCCCCTCTGGAACCGATCAAAACAGTGTAAACAGAAACTAAGCCGAGGCTTGATTTCGTGCAAAAAACAAATTTATGAGGGGCTGAAAACCTTTCCACCTTGTCAAGAATGCTCCGAAGCGGACTCGAGTTCGTCTCACTCATCGAGACATTACTGAGATTTGCTTCGAACATAGCTGTTATTGAGAGCTCTTGAATGAATGTGTCTCGAAATTAAATGATCGGGACGGTATGGTTAATAAGTCCGCTGAATTTGTCTCCCTCACGTTCCCTACGGACTTCAAAAAAGTAAACAGGATTTCATTTAAAAAAATTACCGGTGGCCTTAAAATTGCGTGACACAATAACTTTAAGAAAGAATTCTTTCCACCATTGCATGTGTCCCTTGAAACAGAGCAACTTTATCCTGAAAAGATTTTTTATATAAGAATAAATAAATCAGATATTTAGGTGATTCCATATACAGAGCTCTCGCGATTGTTGACTCTTTGTTGATATGCGATTATTGTCCAGGCGTCTCCCCCCCCCGGGGGGGGGGGGGAGTGTGGAACTCGGCAACCACATACTTTGTTGCCACAGCGCGCCGAGACGGCTTTCCGTTCACGAGCCGACGTCTGAACGTTGGGAGCCCACAAAAAGGTTACATTCCCGGGTGTCAGTGAGACAATACTAATGCAACGATCACACTTTTTTATTCTTTATTAATGAAACTTTTATAAACAAATGGTGAGCTTTTTTGATTAAAATGAAACCAAACACGACGCAATTTGGGTCATATTTACTTATGATTTATCAGAATCGATAATGAACTAATATGAACTATTAACTGTTTCTACATGAGTAAATATGATTCAAATTATGTCATATTTGGTATCATTTTAATCAGACAAATCTCATCAATATATTAGTAAATGTTTCATTAACAACGAATCAAAAATAAAAAAGTTTCATCGTTTCATTAACGTTGTCTCGCGCGCCGGTCAACAATATATGCGCTCGATAGTTTCGTCGGACGGAGCGGGGGAATGTACGACGATTAGTCGAAGCGTTCAATCGTCAGCGACTGCCCAGAGAGCTGTCGACGAATAAAATGTAGCTGGATCACTTCGATTCACACGTATTTGTATTATTGGCCGAAACGGTACACACACAATCGGACTATGTGGTCGACTATAATGTAACCATTGATCGGCGAGAGCGTCGCAGGAGGGCAGGTCGAGTCGAGTGGGAAAAGAAGCTTTCTCTCTGTTTTTTACTGGCTTGTCCTTTTCTATGTTCGGAATACTACAAAGGCGAGTGCTGATGCTCGAGCTTCGGGCAAAAAACGTATTCACGAGGGTCATAAGCGTTTCCCGTACTCCAGGATTATTGTCCCGGCGTGGACCCGAGTTTGGGACAATAATCGAGAGAGCTCTGTAGCTGGTCCACCCTGTATGTTACGTTCCGAACACAGAAATTCTTTGTTTGAATTTCGCGGGTTTGTAAATCCCACTTACGCGGCGCTAATACGGGAATATTGGCTTTGTCAAATTAATGAGAAGCCCTCGTTGAGAATGTAATGTGATGTTGAAATGACAGTGATTGAATGGTACCGAAACAATTTAATAACGAATTTAAAAATGTGTCATGTTACAAGTGTTTAACCCTCCAAGCACGGAAACATGGTCACCGATCCCTATGTCATTTATGACCCCACACCGATATTCTACTACTACACAGCGACGGCGAGACTCTAGCCCGAGGCCCTTACCGACACTGTACCAGTATGGCTCGAACTCGAGACCCTCACCGATATTACTACATAGTGACGGTTACAATGTAACGATTAGCTGGTTTCACATTACATTTGGATTTTCGTGGTTCTTATTATACTAACTAAAATAAGAATCTCGTGAATTATAAAACAAATTATATTTACTTGCTATTGGGTGTTGTTTTACACGAATTACATATAATCGTACTTGTTTTTCCGCTATGTGCAGTACATACATGTCTAGCACACAAATTGCATGTATTGGCATATTTATTATTATTACCAACGCAAAAGCAACAACTGCCACGCTTCTGAGTGGATTGTTTTTCATTTTTTCCCGTTCCACACGTTTCAAAGTCTTTTACCCGATTATCAATGTTTTCACAGTCAATTGTGTCGACAATTCTTCTAAAAGACGTAAGTCAATTCTGCGGCGTCTTGGCCCGGTCGTTCGCATGTAAACAAACATCGGTCGCTATGCGATTTCTACGAACAGCTCCATCACTGTGTGCGTGTCGCTCTCGAGACCGTGTGTCCCCACTCCTGACTCTGTTACTCTGTGCATGTCGCTCTTGCGAAAGCGTGACCCAGAGACCGTTCTCGGAGGGTTAAGCTGTATGAATATGATATCGCGTTGTGTAAGTTTAGACTCCAGTGACGTGATCGTGATATTGATGTTTTCGGTTCAAAATGTGTTTTCAAAATCTACGAAGCAGTTTGCTGTAAGTTGTGTGCGTTTGTGCTTATGTAGACTTGATTTGGTTATGATTGCTTCATTTCTGACTGTAAATCGTAGGTGATGTGTTCCGTGGTTAGTGTATTTAAGTGGTTATGGATGGTTTTTATGAACGGTTTGTTATGAATGTTGTGTTATTGTATACGAAATTCTGACGTAACGAACGGAACTTTAACCCCAAAATGCCTGCCGATATTTTTTCTTAAAAAAGTAGTCTTTGTTGGCCAAAAATTTATGTGTATATATATAACAAAAGCACTGGCTGAATTTTGAGTTCTGTAAATGCGCCACAAGGGATACTTCTGGTAGCCTAAAGGTTAAGAGAAGATGAATTGTCCCTTCGATCGATGCCCGACGCCCGTGGTGTTCAATTAAGTGTGTAGGTAGTCGTAAGGCTAGACGTCGAGTGGTCCTAAAACAATTATAACCGGGCCGTGAAGAGTTTCCTTGTCTCCTCCGTCTATGAAAATTGAACTTGTTAAAAAATTTAAAAATACGAACAATTAATTATTTTGCTCCACTCCCAGACTAATTCGTGTTCCTTAGTTAACTCTTTGGGACTGAACAATGTATAATTTGAATTTTTAGGGTGTTTGCATCATAGAAAGGTTATTAACATTCTTTATAATGATTAAAACAAATCTACCAAGTGCCCAGTTACTTTTGACGGGTAGTGTACATATCGTACTACCTCCAAGTACCCTCAAACTGAAACGATTACTCATCCAGGAGTAAGTAAAAGTGACACCAGAACGTTCTACATCGCAGTCGCGAACAAACGGAAGGAAAGGAATCGTCTCTATGTCCACGGTGATTTAGGACAGCCGCGCTCATAGAAGTCTGTAAGTACGTTGGCCGGGCCACGTATAAATCACGCGCAAGCAGGCAGACGGTGTCTGCAAACAACGCGGTAATGAAATGTTCCCACTGTTACCTCGACGAATCAGCTGTCCTGGCAGTATCAACTCGTTAAGAACAACTCATTACCTCACTGCTGGAACCGTTCGACAGCGTCAAACACTTTCTCGTCGTTCATGCTGACGGTATAAATCTCAGGAATTGGACGATGTTTCATTTGAAGCGCTGTTGACGTTCCTGAATGTGTAACTCACGCGGAAATTTCAGACAGCTAAGGGAAACGTGAAATCATACTGTGACTCGAGGAAAGTAATCAATACCTGTACCTTTTTAGCATTATGTACAAAAATTTATTTTTTCATAAAATTAAGAACCAGTTTAAGTTACAAAATTGAAGATTATATTAAACATTCTTTAAAATATTTTTCTTTTATAAACAGTGTGTTTGCTCACGATAAACCATGAACTAGTAATCATAGTAACACTGTCTTTCTAATGTTTGGATGCCATTTAATACTAAACCTAGCATGTCTGGTCAAATGACCGGTTTTGCCGTTCTAATTTCTGCCTTTTTGAAGGGTTCGGTAGGTTTAGTGTTAAAGAAGTGCAGTACTGTCGATCGTCAAGAAATTTTCCAGATATTGTCACTAAAGTGATAAAGCAGGCGTCTACTTCAAAGGATAAATGCAATTAGCGAGTTAAAAATTTAGTAAACACTATATCCAATTTTTTGTTATTAAGAAGGTTTAGTAGAGCTCAGAAAATGTTCAGCAGAGATCATGGTACTAGTGGGACGGTATATCTAACTATTTGGTTTATAAAATTTCCCACCAGAATTTGTTAACTGTTCACTGCAGTATAAACTACCGGCTAAAAGTATGGGACCAGAGTTCATGATTGATAGAACAATAACTCGTTATTTCTGTTACGTGGTAATAAAAGTTATGGAATTAGTTCATATACAGACAATTCCCAGTCAGTGTTAGCACATTACTTGTATCAAATCTTTGTGGAATAATAGGTTTCTCTTTCTTCAGTTACACTGTCCAACAAATTTAAACTTTTTTTCCGATCTGCAATATCCATTGGGAGATCCTTATAGACTTCCTCGTCAATGTCACGAATCCGGAAGCAGAATTTCTCGATCTCCCTCAGTTTTTGAAAAACATGAGCTTTTATAAAAACATCCGATGTTTGCCAAAAATGAGGTATTACGTGAAAACTAAAAACTAAAAAGCTTATTTTCTATGCACAATTTTTGCGTTTTTACGAAAAGTTCTTTACCTAGCGCGAATTTGTTACACAGTATCGAATTGTGTAGACATTTCTGAAGAAGAAACGATCCAGAAAAGGTGTCTGAACAGTTTTGAATTCGAAAACGTTAAGAACATATCCTTCGGGAACGTGTGCGTGGTGTTTTACCGCCACGCGGCCATTGCTCGTTTACCTGGGCTCTTCAGTGCCGTAGCTACGCATAGTCGACACTGAGAGTACCGATGGATAAATCAGGACCTGGATTTACATACTTGGAAACAAAATTCCCACTCGTATCTGGCAAACATCGGGAGTGTTTACAAAATCTCATGTTTTTCAAAAACTGAGGGAGATTGAGAAATTCTGCTTCTGGATTGTGACCTGGACGAGGAACTCTATAAGGATCTCCCAATGGATATTGCAGATTAAAAATCGTGTTGAACAGTGTTATCAGAACTGGTCCCATACATTTGACCAGTAGTATATATGTAAGTCCTATTGATATTGGTAGTGAAAGGGTTAAAATGGTGTTTTTCCGTTGGTAATCATAGAAAAATTTTCATACAATTTTGGAGCTTGATACTTCTGGTAGATTCAATTCATTCATTTCTTAATGTTGAAGTATCTGTTAGGATCTATAATTAACCTCTTGCGTTGGAATGACGTGCCACACACGTCGCGATTACACGCATCTGTGGATTGGCTTCCAGCGCAAGTGGTTAATCTTTCACGAAGGGATGATGGGTCCCAGAGTGTCGCGCGCTATGATGATTAATACATCAATAAAGCGACATCTAGCCCCCTATTATCTCCAAATTGGTTCAAAGTAACTGAAAACAACAGATGATCGTGTTGTCACAAAAATAGCGTGTTCCATTCCGATCGTTCGCATCGTTAACCCTCCGAGCACGGAAACATGGTCACCGGTCCTTATGTCATTTCTGACCCCATACCGATATTCTACTATTACACAGCGACGGCGAGGCTCGAGCTCGAAGCCCTCACCGACACTGTACTAACACAGTGCCAGTCTGGCTCGAGCTCGAGACCCTTACCGATATTACTACGCAGTGGCAGTTGCTTGAGTTCAAGCTCGAGCCACCGTCACCATTAGCTGGTTCGACATTACATTTGGATTTTCGTGGTTCTTATTACACTAACTAGAATAAAAATCTCGTGAATTATAAAACAAATTATATTTATTAGTCAATACTTCTGCAGCGTCTTGGCCCGTTCGTTCGCATGTAAACAAATATCGGTCGCTATGCGATTTACGCGACAGCTCCGTCACTGCGTGCGTGTCGCTTTCGAGACCGCGTGTCCCCACTCCTGACTCTGTCACTGTGTATGTCGCTCACGCTCACGCGTGACCCAGGGACCGTGCTCGGAGGGTTAACCTGGTCGTTCAGATGACCAAACAGTTATCACGAGTGATCGCATCAAACCAATCGAAGGTGTCGAAGAAAACCACTTGAACGCGCTGTATTTTAATTTTCAGTCCTTGGCCCAGTGTAACCGAGCTCCGTTTCGCGATAGAATCCACGGGAATCCCGGAGTAACTCCATTATCATAGCGCACCCCATGCAACACAACGTTACATTTCAGCATGGATTGTTCTCATCGGGATCACTGGGATTGGCTCGGCAGGGTCGGTGGTGACACATCGCAGGATCGGATACACGGGATCGTACCGGCAATTTCCCCCGTTCTATCTACCGCCATATTTTCATGGGATCTACCGGGCTGCTGGCAGCTCGCGAACCGTAGCGACAACGGCCGCGATAATAACTAAACTTTCGATTGCCAGGGCAAACCATTAAGATAAGACGGCAAAACGGGACGCCTGGCTTTAAAGGGGGCTAGGGAAGGGCTGGGTGAATGAGGAAAGACCAACACGTCGGAGGGGGACGGGTCTAGGAGGGTAGGGTCGGGGGAGGGTAGCGGTGAGAGAAGCGGATAATAAACGGAGAACAGAGACGCTGAGAGATCGGGAAAGAAGGTGTCGGAAAAAGGAAGTGGAACGAGAGACGGTCCTCCTGAAAGGGAGCCAAGATCGTGGATAGAGGGGAGGGAGCAGAGAAAAGTAGTAAAGGACGCGAATAGATATCTGCCGTTCGGGGAGATCGATTAAGATTAAACGCCTAGTTGCTGCGCTTAAGTCAGGGCACAATGGAAAAGCTGAGATTGGGTTTCACGGATTGAAATCAAGGACGCGACCATTTAATTTGCAAATGGATAGGGTCGTGCCCCCTGGCCCCATCGAATCACCAACCGCCCCACTCTCTCCACTCCCGC
>NW_015373959.1:2074112-2129498 GCF_001272555.1 Dufourea novaeangliae | reverse complement strand
CTCCCTCCACTTTGGAATCGGAGTAACATGCCGTTCGGTCGTTGGATATTCTCGCGTCGATGCGTTCCGGCCCGCTGGACAGCGAGATACGGGGCAAAGGGACGGAACGCCTGGGGATATCTTTGACGAGGCTCAGAGGATTCGGTTCATTACGATTGATGGGGTAAAGGGAGATCGCGTGAACTGCGGTCGAGGAGCATTTCTTTGTATCGATCCACGGCTGGTTGTCGGTTGTCGGTATTCATGGTCAGCAGAGCTTTTAGTAGCATGATCACTCTCGGAGTAGTTTCATACCTTAGGAGGAACAGTTTGTTTCGAGAATAACTGGGCGAATGAAACGGATCAAGAAGTGTGCCAATAACAGGTTGCTAACTCGATGGACGATCATGTTATACTTCTCTGATCGAGGATACACCTCTCCTTACTCGTTTCAGAACAAATGGACTCGATTCGACTCTAACTATTGTGCTTCTGACTGGGATCTGACAGTTTCTGAGACTTTAGTCTCTATCTGTATCTACGTGGTTCGATCGGCCGACATGTCCACAATTAGGAGGACAGTGGAAGAAGGAAAAACTCGTCGTCGGCATTTAAGGATCGTTAGTAAAGGAGGTTGTGGTGTTTAGCGAAGCCCACATGGAATGGGGACCCCATTCTTCTAGTCTAATGATAGATAGAGAAGTCCAAATAGAGAAATGAAAGAAGTATGGTTTCTCTAGTATAGTGTGGGCTTTGTGCTTGATTTCGCCACAGAAAGTGATATAATGTTCCTTTTATCACAGTATATACGCATATCTTAGTGCCTGGCATCAGATTAATGCATTACACTCTTATTCGGGACTCTGACATTGCCCACTGTCACTCTTTTCCAACTGTTACTGCTTTTCTTTCATGTCTCATCCTCTAACACAGACACACAACCCAACGCATTTATCTTGCATTCTTAGGAAAGATTCAGACCAATAAGTTTAGGTGATAATTAAATGAACATGCTATCCTTTTTCGTTGGTCTCATATTTAAAAAAAAAATGGAAAGTGTAGCGTGTGTGTAAGCCATTCTTATCTCTACCTGTTCAAACCTCCAATACTGAATTAACGTCGATTTTTACTAGGGGACAAAATATTTTAAATATTCTTGGATTTGCTCTTCGAGGTTGACCAGTTGAATATTTTACAAACATCGTTTTCTATGGATTCGTTGTGGTGTCGAGTGAAATTTATTGATTGCTTGTGAAAACATTGATCGGGTACTGTTTACTTCGTGGGTGTTGACATCCCGACTACTTGGAGAGAATGTAGCAACTAAAGTGAAAGAACTTACTCCTAAGGTTGAGGGGAGAGGCGCCCAGGATGACCGCGCGACTTTGAACTCATTATGGCTATAATCACCACAATATCTTAGTCTAAACATTCGCTTAGTTCCAAACATTCATCGTTCATACATAAAGTCCACAGACACGCACAAAATCCTCTCCTACACATTTAAATAACTGACTATGAATATTTCACAGGAAAACCTAGGCTACCAAGTGAATTATCCCAGAAAGTCAAGTTTATTCAAATTTATAGTGTAAAAGTGCCTCAGTGCTTTTTTAAAGTTGTGTATTTTACACGTTAGGTTCCGGTCGGTTTATACTCTGCTTATCTGACCGAAGATACCGTTCTACATATACCACCAGGGACTGGGCAGTTTCATTTCCCTGACTGGAGACTGCACTATTTCATTTGTCTGGCTAGAGCGTTACTATTCTACTTCCGTGACTTGGGTACGTTACTATCCTGCTCGTTGGACTGAATGTTCTTCTGCGTGTCTGGCCTCATACGGTTTTATTTCATTCGATTAATCACAATTAAATATTTACTCACTATTCAAAGAGATAAACTGATTGTGAACCTTCTGTAAAATTTTTCAGAACCTTATAAAACAAACGTCAATAGTATATGAATCTTGCAATAGACTAAGAAAACTCGTGTTACAATTTTCTTCTGCTATCTGCAGACTGCGGATTTTTATAGAAAATTACATCGTATAAAGTAATTCATAAAGACAAGAACGAAGGTGGGAATATACTTTTTCCCTTAAGTATCTAATTGAGCTAAGAATAAATTAGAAAACATGTTGTATTCGATGAAATTTTGGTCTAACACTATACATATTTCATAGAACCATGTATGCTATAAATGCATAATATCCGCAGTCTAACCATTTGATATACATTAGATACAACATTGATCTTATAAACTATAATAGAATTCACGCAACAATATAGTACGCTGATTCCCACGAAAAATATATCGACTTTTCCTATACCATCACGTCGTCGCGTTGATTTATCCATGAAATCTGCATGCTAGCTCACATCCGTTGACGTTACGGACAACGTGTTAACTATCAAACTGAATTACTTTAATTTAGCGAATTGTCAATTTATTAGTATACCACAATATTAAAGCGAGATATCTCGCCATGCATACGCAATGAGTTAATACCTACCCATGATTTATCATAGTGACTTGATCAGAGCTCAAATATTCGGTAGAAAAAATTACGAATAATTAAAGAGTTTTTAAATCTCGACCGTGTTTCGATTTGTTATATGATGATTTGCCACCATAAAAACGACTCTTTCGACGTCGTTATTATTTCAGCCTCCCCTTTCATGTTGAACATCGTGACGACATTGAAACGGAGGCTGATCGGCGCCTGCGATAAAACCGTGGCTCGATTTATTAACGCTATTACGAGGCAATTAGTTTGCCGGGGGCGTGAGGAACCATCAGGTTGGACGCGTACAGGCCTGAAAATCATTCTTCCTCGCGCCCCGGGACTGTCCGGGCAAAAAATTACCAGAAAGTCGGGTGCCAGGGAGGGGAGAGGGGAGATTAATGCGTTAATGAGAGTTTCAGGCCGTCCTCTTTATCTGGGCGCCGGCCACGCCAGAAGATAGGTAATTTAAAAATTCTGAACGCCGGAGACACTGTTTTTACCCACCCCTCTGGACTTTCAGCTCATTTTTTATTCTTCTACTCCGTACTCTTTCTCTCTCTCTCTCTTTTTCTCTCTCACTTTTCGTTTTTTTTGAACTTATTACCATCACTAGCCCGGTAATCTTTCCCACGGCCTGATTCTTACCACGCGCGAGAAGAATCAATTTTTACGGGATGAAACGGAATAAAAGTAGCGGAAATATTCAGTGATCGGGGTCATTATAAGGGAATAACGCGGTTGTTGCCCTAACAAAAATTGAAAAGTAGTTTCTTGCTGAAATAATTCAGAATTGTTAAACTACAGATTAAAATCTGTTAACTGAGGATGATTAGTATGAACTGGTGATTTATGCTTGACTATATTTTCCAGTAATTTGTCATTTGTCTGTTCACGTACCTAAAAAATCGTTGAACAGTCATTCAGTCAATCATCATTCAAAAAATTTCATCATATTCGCGTTTGATACAGAGAAAAACGCATCAAATTCGTTTTATTCGCTTTTATGTTTGACCACGGCAGTACTTAGGTTCGAAAAACTACTCAGTGAATAGATTGATTAATGATGTACTGTTGTAAATGTAGTTGTGTGTGCATAATTGTAGGTAACGAGTTTAGATTTCTTGATAAATCATGGGCAATCTACCCCACCAGATTATAACATCAATGTTCCTATTTCTAATCACGTCCCGATTTCTGCTCGGTACATGTATTTCTTATTTAATCCTCCGAGCACGGAAGCATGGTCATGGGTCCCTATGTCATTTCTGATCCAACACCGATATTCTACTACTACACAGCGACGGTGAGGCTCGAGCTCGAGGCTCTTACCGACACTGTACCAGTATGGCTCGAACTCGAGACCCTCAACGATATTACTACACTGTGACGGTTACAATGTAACGATTAACTGGTTTCACATTACATTTGGATTTTCGTGGTTCTTATTATACGAACTAGAATAAAAATCTCGTGAATTATAAAACAAATTATATTTATTCGCTATTGGGTTTTGTTTTACACGAATTACATATAATCGTACTTGTTTTTTCACTATGAGCAGTACATACATGTCTAGCACACAAATTGCAAGTAATGGCATATTTATTATTATTACCAACGCAAAAGCAACAACTGCCACGCTTAATTTCAAAAAGGAGGAGACACCCCAGTTCGTATCGGATTTGCGTCCCGTATCGACGTTTTGGTGGGGCGGACCGTTAATTCCGCGTTAGCTAGATTTCTCTTTTTCGAAGTGCGCGTCTCATGCATTTTCGCACGGGGTCCAGCCACGAATAATCAAGAAGTTTGTCACGGAGTCGATCTGTCGGCTGTATGTACCCGTGGAGAACCGTTGGGTGGGGATAACGAAGTTAAGGGAACGTCGGTCGAACGTCGGCTATCGGTCTGCGAGAGCGCGGCCCCGGCCTGATTCGATCTCATTAGACGAAGAGACAGGAGCTCACGCCGGGACTTCCTTGTGAATACAGAAGCGGCTGGCACCGAGACGAGCGACCCGCGCTGCGAAAAGCGAAAGGAGGCAGCCTTTCTCGTCGCGAAGAAAATTAGGTTCCTGATGCGAATCATTTTCTGAGAGATCCTCGCGACATTTAATCAGGAACTTCCCTCATGCCTCGAGCTTTCATTGTGTGTTTTATATAATGTGATAATACTGGTCGCTATTGCGTTGTTGTTTTATTCTTGATTTGTTGTTGACTTGTATTAGGTGTCGAAAAAAGTTCGCGTGATTTTATAATGCAAACATTAGGCAATTATAACTTCTTCGTAATACAATTGGATTTGTGGCGGCACGTGAACAAACGCGCCGCCTCATAGACGACGTGCCGATCAGCGCGTTGCGACAAAACGCACTTCGGCTGCTCGGGCGAAAGTTCTCGGAACGGCGAGGACCGTCGTCTGTATACATTATCGAATAATCGAGAACGTTCTCGTTCGATGCGTCAGACGACGGCCCTCTCGAAAAGCCGTCGCGGAACAGACAAAAAGGGCAGTCGGGCCTCGAGTGTTACACGCGCAACAACGTTCCGAGCGATACATACCAACGCGAAATAAACGATTTCCGACCGTCTATGTGTGGATTATTTCACCCAAACGCCGAATTTCCCCGAAGATTTATGCACGTCGTACAGTTCGTAGGCATCGGCACGAGGCCTCTTTGTGTAAACAGTGGCCGTGGGGTGGGAATCGGCACGTGGCTTTGCCGTACCGACGAACGACCGTTTCTTAGATATTGCGAGTTGGGCGGTGAGCCGTCGCTGCGACGCAGTCCGCGACATTAAAGACGGAAGCCGCCCCTGTGTGATCGGCGGCGATCTCCGATGACGATCCGCCGACCGCAGAGGTCATGTGTGTGTGAGTGTGTGTGAAAAAGCCTTTTATATAAAGAACGAATGCGATGACCAGGTCAGTCAGTCTTGATCCGTCGAAGTGGAACATTAAACCACCTTACTATTTAAACGTGTCAGATTCTTTTCCTCCCCACTCGACATCCTACAAGTTTAATTTTTTCATGAGTACAGTGATTCCTCGGTGAATGTAACACGAGCAACGGCGTTATTCCTATCACCGAGGGGGGGGGGGGGTTTCCCTGTGGAATCAGTCAAAACAGAGTATACAGAAGCTAAGCAGAGTTATGAGGGGCTAAAAGCCTAGTCCCAGATTGCACCGTACATCCTGAGGAGGTTCGTTACATGTCCAGGTTATATCCGAATGTCGTACGTCCATTCTGAACATCCCTAGGACGTTCGTAAGACTTAACTTTCGGATGTTCTAGAAACGTCTGTCCCAAAAATCCTACGAATGTTCTCAAGACTTAAATTTCGGATGTTCTAGAAACGTCCGTCCCCAAAGTCCTATGGATGTTATCAACACTTAAATTTTGTATGGTTTCGTTTAGCATTTTTGCCAATGTCATTCCGTGCAAGGTGATGGAACCCCATGAACAAGGTTGTCAGTCTTTAAAGAATCAATAAAGAAGTATAACGACACTAGTGGTTTTGTGCGAAAACCTCAAGAAAGTTGAAAAAACATGTTTCTTCTTAAACTGTCTAACCAACACAGAATCAGAGTTTTGCTGTGAAAATAGAAACAAACACAATGTACTTGGAGATGATAATCCGCAGACCTATATTTTCATTGTAATTCCTTATAAGAAATTTAACCTTTTAATTATTAATAGGAACTAACTAGATCTAATTTCTAGTAAATGCGGAAGTCTCAGGAAAGTTAATATTTTATTTGTTAAACACAAACGAACCTAACCTAACTCTTGTCACCTTGCACAGAATGAAACCTAACCACAATTTTAAACATTTGGAAAACGTTTCTTATACGTCTTTTAAGACATTACCAGCATTTTTAAAATCTCTTTAAACGTTCCCAAAACGTACAGGGAATGTTACTTTTACACATTCGGGAAACGTTCTGAGAATGTTGACACAGGCCGTCTTCGGGACATTCCATTTTGTAAATAGGACCTTCCTAGGACATTTAAAGATCTTAACGATGACCTAACGGGAACATATGGACCTTCTCGGGACATACTCCGAATGTACAGTACGTTCATCGGATGAACATAGGACGTTTTTGTGCTATTTAGGGTGTGTCATATGTATCGAAAAAATATTGAATGGTTTTTCTTGAACACCTTGTAGAGTATATTTTAGAGTATATTATTTATTCTTGTAATCGAGCAGGCCATATTCTATTATATGATACTTTTTGTACCAAAATCATGGTATACTTTTCATGTCTAGTTTCGAACAGGTATTACTTGTGGGATGTGGAACGGGTTATATGTATACGTACTAGTAATCTTTCGAAAAGCACATGTATGAAAATACATCTACATCTACATATAGCAAGAAAACACGTGTTCTATCCCCCATTCCATATAAGTAAATTTCATTTGACTTATTCAATTTAAAAAGTGCATCAAAATAATTTACGTTTGTGCTTTTTATAATTACTTCCACTGTCACTGAAGTTCGATTGCAATCAATCTCCTGTTCCGAACATCATGGTTCCATATATGTATGTATACTGAACGTTGAATGCAATGGTTGGCCAATGTTTCACTAAATCACATATAAGGCAGTACGTAAAGGTAATAGTAAGTTTAATTAAATTTCAGTACACAATTCGGCCCGATAAATGTTATGTGTATAGCCTGTGAGTGCAGTGGGCTGTATTTCACGTAAATTTCAGCGGACGATGGTACAATTTGACTATAATTAAACTCCAGGCAAATATCGATTCCCTGAGACATGTTATTAGTTATTGTTACCATTCTTCCCGTTACAGGATGTTCCAATATTCATCGATCGTATATTGACCGAAACCGTGCAACTGCATGCAATCGATCTCAGCTCTAATCAGTATCAAGGTACAAATTATGAATGTGTTTGTTACAGAACTTAAACATGCATTGGACATAAAAATATTTTTATTAGTAGTGATAGAAATAAGATGAAACTTTACACTATATGTATATATAATATATGTTCAATTACATATCTCCAGACATTGGAGAAAGTTCCTCATGATTGTTATTTTGATTCCATTCATAAAGGAAATTAGAAACATTCTAATATTTCGTAAAATTACTTACAAGGTTCCTTGCAATTTTCACAATGCACTCAACCTTAGATTATTTTACGGTTAACAAGTAGACAGGTATATCTATTACTTTGTTATTATTTTCTTAAAATTGAATCGATTTTTCCATTCTATTTCTAAAGACGACCATTCATTTTGGAAAACCTAATACTTACATTATTAAGTACAAACGTAAATCTCGTTAGTAACTTATAGTAGAACTCCATTTATTTGAAACCGTCGGGGGACAAAACAGTTCATTCTAACTGGATCGTTCACGTAATAGTAATTTACTAATTTTCCCTACTGTATCTATCATTTTTCGTTCAAATAACCGAAGTTAACGTTCGGATACACAGCTTCAATTATACATTTGATAGTTCTTCTGCTTATAGTAATGTTTCAAGCCTTAAAATTTGGAAGTGACAACAATAATTTCGTAATGTTTAGTGAATCAATTCTAAGAGTGAATTAATAAAGCACGATTGTAATTTTTTATTGATGCATTGATCTACTGTGTACACTCTATCTGATGCAGATTTCTATATAACTGTAGGCGACGTTCGGCAGTAATACAGACAATAAGAGCTCATGTAGCAGTTCTGTAAATTGGGTACTAAGAAAAATTTCGTTCCAATAAAGTGGTGTTTGAGTAAATCGAGTGTAGATAATTGGGGTTTAGATAAATGAGGTTCAAATAAATGGGGTTCAGATAAATGAAGTTCAGATAAATGGAGTTCAGATAAATGGGGTTCAGATAAATGGAGTTCAGGTGAACGCAGTTCAGGTGAACGGAGTTCAGGTGAATGGAGTTCATGTGAATGGAGTTCAGGTGAATGGAATTCATATCGATGGAGTTCTACTGAAGTGCAATTGCAATTGCAATGTTTGGAGACAGTTTCGACATATTATAATTGGAAGAATGGTGTTATATGTATAGACAATCGATCGGTATTTTCTCCTCACCCTGCAGCGTTACGATATCAACGATTCTTCGCTGGCGTTCTACGAGGGACTATGCGCATATATGATAACTGTGCGTGTCGCGTATAATGCCGCGTCGTCGTTCGTGCCGTGACCCGAATTTTAGCGGGATTAAACGGTTTGGAATCGCGTTGGAACCGCCGTTGGATACGATAATCGGGACAGGAGTCGGTGAAAAGAAGAAGAAAGCGACTGGTCGGGAGCATCGGGGCAAATTGAAAGGACCGACGAGGCGTATGCGCTTCTCAATTTCATTAAATCGACTTAGAATTATGGTGCTTCAATTACTCCCGACAGAGAGTATTAATTTAAGTGAATTATTGCTCAGCCCCTTTGTTAGGATATTTCTTCATTATAACAGGGGAATTTGAAGAATTGTTAGGGGAACAAACGAAATTATTTTCTATTCGTTTTATCACGTGACAAATGAAAATTCTGTAATTTCCTGGGATACTATAATATTCTATCCAAGGAACTGAAGAAATGTAGGAGGAATTGTTCAGGTAGTGAATGAAAGAATAATATTCACTGAGAATGAAGGGAAGCTTGATGGACAATGCATCTTTATTGAAGAGAAGTACTTGATGCAAAAGGGAATATCTTTGATCCTTTGGCATCTAGAGAATGAAAAAGTGGAACGGTCTTTAGTAAAAGTATTTGATACTCTGTAGATGTTGAAGGAAATAATGCTGTCTTTCAATCAGAGAATTAAAAGAACTTAGGAATTTTAGGAATTTGTTATCCTAATTAGATAGATTTCTATCATTTTCATATTCCAATAAATTGCACATTATTCTACTATCAAAAAACATATAAGGCTCTTTAATATCATGTTAATAATCGCTTAAAGTATAGTTACCCCTTTCTTTCTATTTCTTTGGTATACCTACATAAAATTGTACGTTCTATTTGTAATAGCTACTGATAAAATTCCTATGTTAATCATACTATTGCGTTTATTCAATACAATTTATCGCAGAGAGCAATAAAGATTTTATCTACTTGAATATGATCTGTTACTATCAGAAACTATCTGAAGGACCGTATACATAGCGGCAGCTTTTACAATGACGATAACAATTTCATTGTTATCGTCATTGTAATAAATGACTGTGCCTACTTCGGGATACTTACATACAGTTAACGATATTTTACAAGGAACTTCTACCATGCGTCTTTCTCTTGTTGTGAAATATTGTAATTATTCTCTCTATCATTATTTAACATTTCATTCCTTATCTGATACTTCAGTAACAATGAAACGGAACAAATATTACTTATTTGTATTGATAAAAAATTTTGTTGATTTTCTAATGTGACAAAAAATATTGAAGTGAACTAATTGAGTATTTTTAATTTGTCAAAAAATATTGAACTAAGAAATTGAGTACGACAAGAATTATTCCGATAGGTATTAAAAGTGTAAATTGTTTTTGTATAAATATCAAGGAAATATAACGAAAGAGTAATATTTGTTAAATTATAAATTCTCTTGTGTTTTATTAAATTTAAAATACTGTTCACTGAAATTGTTAAATATATAAAAAAGCAATGTTCGTAATATAAAGAATATTAAAACGACATAGTCGACAGTAGCAGTGCCTGAAAATAATTGCATGAGGCCCTCCATCCTTG
This sequence comes from Dufourea novaeangliae, assembly GCF_001272555.1. Taxonomy (NCBI): domain Eukaryota; kingdom Metazoa; phylum Arthropoda; class Insecta; order Hymenoptera; family Halictidae; genus Dufourea; species Dufourea novaeangliae. The sequence continues at coordinate 2,119,276 of NW_015373959.1, read as the reverse complement.
TTTAATTTCATTATACTTCACCTATACTTTGTTTAACAAAAGAACATAGTTTCATTTTATTTTTGTGAGTAGAAATTGTCTATTAAAAATATTTTCTACATTCAACAGGTGAGTAATTTGTGCAATACACGTTCGGTTATTTACATCAATCAAAAGCATTTTACCAAGGACAGTGTATTAATAATCAACTTGTCAGAGCAGAAGCAGGTTATATTTTATATAGTATTCGCCATATCAAACAAAGAGTATATTTTGCTTTCCTGTCTAACATACAAGAGCAGCGATATTATTACCGTTGAGTGCTAAAGGTGTAAGTCGTGGTTTTTTGGAAGAATTACTGCAATGTTTCGTAATCATTGTAGCTAGGGGTTCAGAAGACACACTGGTGATATAATTGTTCCGAAAAGTCACAGTTTACACCTACAAGTCTCCCTACAGATACCTGTACCACAACATACTCTGAAAACTTCCACACTCCAACTTATTCTACTAATGTGTCCAAAAATATTTCATATTTCCCTGTCTGTCCAAGAACGGAGTTGAATTTTCTAACAACCGGTGACTACACAATAAAACCTCGTTAAGTGTTCGAAGGCTTTTCAGCACTGACAAGGAGTAACCCTGACTTTTTAACGAGGCTCAACACAGTGATAGACCTTGAAACTCTGAAACCAATGATATTTGTTTCAGTCGCATATGACCATTAGTTTATAAAATAATTAATGTTCAGTACCGAGGAGCCTTCGAACACTTATGAAGGATTTACTGTACTTCGTCTGTTAAGTGTTCCAGTTAACCAATAGTTAAATAGTCACAATAGTTACAATGATAATAACAATTCCACTTAAAGTTTCTCAAACCGGACAATCCCTAAAGTCGAGTCAGCACCGTTGATTCTTTTCGCATTGCGAATTACTGCTTATAAAATTCTCTATTTAGAGCTAAATGCGCTGAAATTGTGACTACGCGAGGAATACTTTCCGCGCCGTCGGAGAATTTTCCTTTAGTTACTTAAGCAACTCCGCCTGAGGGGTGGCGGGGGGCGAGTTCTCGTGTAGCGATTTCCCTTAAGAACAGTTTCCTAAGAAAGCTTAAAGTTCCGTCGAGCGCCGTGAGTTTAACCAGAACAAAAACATTTCTGTTCCGCCGCTGTGGTCGGTCTAAACGGCCGAAACGACTTTAATCATAACACCGTATCGCGCGACGCGACGTACTCGACGGCGTTATAAAAAAGAAAAATTTAATCAACGTAGCAATTAATCAGATGAATGTTTGAGCTTGAGACGACGTGTTTCGTCCGTCAACGACGAATACTATCGTCTCTGACGACGACGATTTCATTCGTGAAACTACGCTACACGATGGAAACCTTAATTACGGTATAATATTAAGAGTCAGAGTAAAGTCTTTCTTAAGGTAAATTATGAGAAAAATATTTTTTCTGTTTTTTCTTTTATTACCAAGAGGTAATTCTACTTTGAAAATGTTAAGCTGTACATATATAAGGATATATGTGTATGTGCCTATATATATATGTATATGTATATATGTATATATGTATACAGGGTGAAGCACTTAAAACCGGCCACCTGAATAACTTGGCTGCTATTGGTGATAGGAAAAAATGCAGGCCAAAATAATTTGGTTATCGAGGGGCTGATCATCCGATATTACTAGTTTTGTGATAGGTGGAGGCGTCAAGGAGATATGAAGGTCATCTCTGTTTTTTTAAATGGAATGGTATGTCTGTTTTATATATATATATATTTCCTGTGAAATTTAAAAAGAGTAACATTTCAGGAAGTATATAATAGCTGGTTCAGCCTTGTAATGTTAAGCAACATGTTTGCAAACTATTGTTTACAGCTTACGGTAAATTGTATTACTGAAATAACTGAAAGTATGTCCGATCAATAGCTGACTTCTTTTACTTGCGGTGCAGAGGATCCACACATTTCTGTGATGAATGACGAGCCTGTACCGCCTGCTTTTATTATTATGTATATTTCTGTTTTAATATTAAAACATCTCTGTTTACGGCTGGTCGTATTTTATTCGTACTACGTTATTCTTGTAGTAAAATACATTCAATGTCAAATTAAATGGATAAACTGTATTGAAATTCTAAAGTTGTAAAAGAGTTTTCGCAATATACAACAAATGCTTCGGCTTTTCAATGTTGAATTACGTGCTCGGGAAACGTTAATAAAAGCCTATCTACTTGTCATTCAGTGGATACATAAATATCTCTGATAAATGGCGAACCTATTCTACTTATTTTTATCATTATGTAAATTTCTGATTACGAATGGTTACATTGTATTCGCCTAGTCAGATTCCGCATAGAACATAAAGGTATAAGTTTCCTTAAATTTCGAAAAGAAACATTTACGGAAATATATAGCTAACACACGGTTACACACTTTTATACATGTTTGGAGTGCATTGCTTACGATAAACGGTATGAATGACAAACCTGTTCTACTTAAGTTTTTCTATTTTAAATTTAATCATATATAATTCGACTTTTAATTTAATCACATATAATTCGACGGGTCAAGCATAAGTCAACAAACAGATTAAATCTACAAATTCCATCGAGATTATGAAAGAAAAATTTGTCACGAAGCGTATAAACATGTTTTCAAGCGTTTTAATAGAATCCATATCAAATGTCCGGACTGTTTGGTTCCGAATGCCCGGGGAAACGTTTTAGAATCCGTTTCCCGCGTTTCGCCGTTCTCTTGGACATTCAGAGGATCGGGGCCAGTGGAAGTTTAATCGAGGGCATTTCTTGTCCGACCGTAACCGCGGTTTCCGAGTGGACGAGCCGTAAAACTTTTATATCGAGCCCGCGGAGGTTTTGATTACGGGGACCGGGAAAGAATTTTTTTTTTCACGGCCGTTTACGGGCAATAACGAGTCTTCCGCGATAAGAAACGTAAACGTACGTCTTGATAAAATTATAGCTTCTGTGGTTTACGGCTGTGCGCGAGCAAATAACGTTCGTTGTTAAAACGGAATTACGGCTGACCACTTTGTTCGACGAAATAGAAGAGGAATCAAACAGGCGGATAAGCATGTTGTAACAAATAATAAATGTGTTCGAAGTGATTAAACCGAGCTGCGGTAATTTTATACGAATACGATTATTTATTCGTGAATATATGTATAGGATAGTGTATATACAGCTCTTCCAGTGCCATTTGTACAAGAATAATTTACGACAACATGAAAATGTAAATTTTGCCAGGCCGCTTTATTAATCATAAAATAATAACGGCAGGTATATGTTTCTGAAATGAAATTCTTTACTTTTATATTAAATTCTTGTTTGTCGAGACTTTCGTGAACATTCTGAGGAATGTAGAAATAAATGTGATGAAACTAGCTAACGAGGCTTTGTGAAATCTCTTGTAACGGCCTGGTGCAACTGGCTAAAAAGGAGCGTATATTTGAGAATTGGTTGTGGAGAAAATATTGAACCAATCTCTTCGAAACTATGAAGATACTTTCTTGTACAGTGAAACTGAATAAAACTATCAAGTAACTAGTCAACGAGTGGATGCTTATATCGTTAACAACAAAGATCTAAAGAAATGTATTCCATTATGATACTGTCACTAGTGTAAAAACTCTAGCAATCAACGTGTTAAACATATCCTTTCGGTACATAAATAATGAATGCAAAACAATAAGATCATTCTATACAAATATAATATTTACAAAAATGAATCGACAGAATGTAAACAACATAGGCAAATACTTTCTAACCAATTCGTAATAAATTGCATTCTATTTTCGTCGTTATTAAATTAACCTTATCGTCCACACGGACTTCTGAACTTTCAGCTCCCATTGCACTGTACCAGACACAAAGTTTCGGTCGACGGTGTACACCGCATCATTAGCGCCACGTGATCCCCGTCCTTGTATCTGTGTTCCGTTGATTCGACGGAGAAGGATTCGTGCATCGCGACGACAATCAAAATCGGTTTCACGGAGTTCGGTCAGGCAAACTAATTGTCGGAGAATGACCGTAACAACAACGAAACCGTATTCGCGAGAGGCCCGAACAGGCGAACCGTACGGTCTGCGAACGGCACGCGTCCCAGGACCAATGGGAGAAGCCACAGAACTGCAGAATTATCGATGCCGCGGTGGCATTGCGGCGCCGTGTCCATTAATTCGACGTTAGCCTAAGGGGCTTTAAATAATTAATCCCGCGGCCCCACCTGCCGCGATTAAACGACGCGATTAAACCGACCCCGTCGGTTTACTTGACCGAAGTATCGCCGGCCAACGGGCCAGTGACTTTCTCTGCGGAACTACGTGCCATCTGGGACGGTCCGACGAGACGCGTCCGCGGACTCGACAATTGAAATTCTATGAAAAATTGCCCCAGCTGTTCTTCAGACGGGCGGAATCGAAGGGATGCCGGACATGGTGAATTGGCCCCGTTGTTGGGCCGAATCGTTCTTGGTATTTTTGTGATGGACTGGACTGAGTAGTAACATTTTTTTTAGATATATTCCATTCAAAGGATTATTTCAGAGAGAACAATTTTATTTAACCCTTTAACGCTGAGACCCTTAACACTTTGACTGCCACGTCACCCAAATATGGGTGACACGTACATTGAAAAATGTCTGGATTATTTAAACACTGTTATAAAATGTTTGCATGAAATTAATATCACAGTATAATTTGAAACAAGACCTACAGCCTCTATTAACTAAACTCAAATATTTTCGACAATTTATGACTTAAAAAACGAAATAAAGTGTGTCTGGCTAGGTACGGCCTTTTTCACTGTGGCAGTCAACGTGTTAAATCGTTATTTCAGAATTATGAGATTGATTTAGAGATATGTTGTGTCTTGTTATTTTCAAGTCGAAAGTATCGATATTAAAGCGGTTTAATTTTTGTTTTATTTATGTTTGGAGGGAATACTTGAACTTCCCAACCGGGAACGTTGAGACCTACCTTCCGATCAGTGAAATTACGGATCCTTGCTGAAGAATGTTGGATATTGATCGGCGGCAGAATTTCATGCACTTTTAAAATGTTTGTTCCATGGCTCCAACACTGGTCAACGCCTTTCATCCTCCATTTAACCCAGGGTACCAGACATTATTTTCCTTTTTTTTGAATCAGGCTCTGACGACACTTTTGCATTGCGAACTTCTCATATTATTTTGCTCAGTAGCTTGTTCATACAGTTGTTTTCTTTATTTTTTTTTTAACTAAACTATTTAACTAACTGTTGAAAGTTTTATTGTTTATTGTATTTCAGAGTCCTATGAACTATAAATGCATAATATCCGCAGTCTAATAATGAAACTTGCAACCGATATTGTATGTAAATGCAAACGATGCTTCCATAAGGATAGAGAGGCGAAATTATTAATATTAAAACAATTTCGCGTCCAGAACACAGTAAATTACGAATATTTCCAATTTAAATGTTTGAAAGTAATGTTTAAGTTTTCTGACGTCCACGGTAGCCATTTTGAATTCTTGAACTGCGCATTTAAGTTCAAAGTACTTTTCGGAAGAAATTACCACGTCTCCCCAATTTTCCCGCGGATTTTACTGTCATGGCGTCGGTGGCACGTCCTTTCCAGCCACTGCTCTGAAACAGAAAATAAACGCGTTTACTCCAAGCAATTACATCAAACTATCAATGGTTTCGTTACAAATAAACTACTATTGTACTCGAGGTGTGTCCTAAAAGATTGTAAATGAAATCAAAAATGCGTGAATACTACGGGGTGGATAAAGGAAGTCGCGAAGACCGATATTACCTTTTTTCGTAATATCGAATTAAGTTACAATAATTTACTTTAAAATGAATAAATATTATACAAAAGTAACGATAGAGAGCTAACGAAGGCGCTAATAATTGGTATAAATGATTAAATATGAAAAGTAAAGATCACGTACTCTTCGACGGGAGCGAATTCACTTATCACTCCAAATTCCTCGAGGCGAACGACCCTGAGGCCGTCTTTGACTGGTCGTGATCGGTTGATTCTACTATCTTAGAGGGATCGTGATTAATGGATCGGTGGGCGAGGGTAGCTCCCCTTCTCGCTCCACTTCAATTTCTATTTTAGCGAAATAGAATATTCAGCACCATATTACACTTTCGTACGACCTTTTTTTTTGACGTATATTTGCGATTAGCTCAATGGACACTGCTCCTCATAAAACGGAAATAAAAAGGCGCACAACGACGATTTCCCAAAAATTTCATTTCGCAGCAGTCCCATGGTTATAAACAATGACAGAGCCATGTGTTTTGTGCCTCTAGTTGGTCAATTTTCGAAAACTTACATTCCAATGTACCCTACGACTAATGAATGGATTCAACAGTGTACATATCCCAGGCTATCTCCGAAAATGTTATTTCAATTCGTTTTAGATGGAAAGTATTGATATCCAATGCCTAGTAGTATTTTTATTGCCCCTTCTTCAAGGTTTTGAAACATACGATGTTTTTCTGAACACCATCGGTAATAAATACGTCCCGTCAGTGTGACAATTACGCCAAAGTTTATGAAATACAATCTGACAGATATTAGGAATTAATTAATAGATGATAGCTTTTTTTTATGAAAAAAATTAAGAAAATGCAGACCTAGCAATACTGTAGAAGTTTCGCTAACTGAGCTTTAATTGTGTCGAAGTTTATTATATAATTTCTCGGAATGAATAAAATTATTGTAAACAAATGGTGTTTAAATGAAGTTCTATGTAAAAATTTACCAATTGACAGAAGAAAATTGAAAAAGAATGTGGAAAAAGTAACATTATTAAAATGCTCATTGACGATGCATTTAGAACAATTTATCGTATAGATAAAGGGAAAATATATACTTTCGCGTGTCATATTTCATTAGTACGTAGGTACTTATCACATTCATCCTTCAAACCGAAGCATCGGATATTTCTATTCTCATCAAATATATGTATATATCTTCCATTCACATTACGTGTATCTAATATGATTTGACGAGAATAAAAATATCCGATGCTTGTGTATGTATATGCTATGCATATGCCGTATGTATATGTATATGCCGTGCATGTATATGCTAGCGTGGAACCGAAACTAGTAGATTCTTACTTTATGCTGGAATTGGCCGCTTGGTGCAGTACACATACTCGAGGATAACAAATTCTCGGACGTCAGCATGCTGATTTCCTCTCTGCTAATGATATGATGCGTTTACTGCTATACATTCACTAAAAAGTACTTCACTGTGCTAAGTGTAAAGGAGAAGTAAGATTGAAATATGAATAAATTTGTTACTATTAGTTATCTTAACGAAGTAATTAACTTTTCATGGTAGTTTATTTATAAATTCTTACATAATATAACTGAAAATATTTCTTAATAAAGTCGATTATTCGTGTACTTACATGTATTCATTTTAATTATTACTTTTTACGCTAAAAAAATACATTTCAGAAAAGCCAACTTTAATTAATGTATAAATTGGAAATTGCTATTAGTCATATTTTTCATAATTTGTTATTATTAAAAGTGGTGTAAGTTCATTTGTAGCTAAAAAATCGTTGCCCTTCTTTAACAATTTTATTTTTATTATTATATAACAAAATGTAACAAGTTTATAGTTTTAAAGACCTAGCCCAGACCTGAATTGATTAACGGTTGTGAATATTTTGTAGTTGATTCAAACGGAAATCCTTAAATATCTTAATGTACGAGTACATGGACTTATACCACTTTAGTAATCGATTTTTTTTAGTAATCGATCTCTCAACGCACATGCACGTATTATCAATTATAATTTCTGTATAATATAAATCAAGACATTAGTGTGGCACGTTTCATTAATGTGCGTTCGAATCGATGATTAATTTGTTCCTATTGAACAATACGATATTGGTTCTGATCGTTGTGGTGTGCGATTGCATTTTAATGAAATTGTTCGTCCGACCAACTCCAGTTTTCCTAATTTCATTCGCCCGCGGCTTTTGGCAAACCGAAACAATACTATGTCTACGTATTCTATGATTGCATAGATAACGATAGGAATTGTTTTTCATTGTCCGACATTAACATGCATCCAACTCCCTGTAATAATATTCACCTTTGAGCGGATCCTGTTTTCAGTAACATATGAATACTGAATTGTTAATTGTCAGGTCAATGTGTTATATTGTATTACGGGTATAATGTATTACATGGCATTCATTACCGGCACAGTATCAAGCATTGTTGCGTTACACAATATCGATTACAGCCACGCGAGTTATACCATCTATTACACTATATCGCGTCACATTAATGGTTGTAATTACACACGAATTAAGAATTCTGCTAATTACTGGGCAGCGAATGAACGGTGAGTCATTGACGGTTTAAAGGTAGATAAAGTTATAATCGAACAGTGTTCCGTCCACAAACATATTTGTTCCTCAAGGAAGGATTATTGGACTATAACTATAATGTGATAAAAACGGAGAAAATAATTTAAAAAATGGCCATGGTTTTTTAAGTAATGTTATTGAGCAATAAATATAATATATATGTATACATATATAAATCATACTTCGTGAGCAAACTAAATTTCATCCTTATATATATAAGGATGAAATTTAGTTTCCACACGAAGTATGGTTCCCAATGGTTGCCGAATGACGTTCATAAGGCACGGCAGAGACGAGGTATACATAGAACAGACCTAGAATTTAGTGTAATTTTCTGATACATGTTTTGGGGACTTTAAAACCCCCTTACCATTTTCGTGTCAATAACCGACGTTACCGATAAAGCATAAATTTGGAGTATTATTAGCATAAATGGAACACTATATGTATATTCCGTTAATATAATGTGTATCTAATATGATTTGGGTAGAATAAAAAATATCCGATGTCTCAGCTTAAAAGCACCCATGAAACATTTCGTCCAAATGTATATATTATATTTTTTCAGTTACCTTTAAGATAAATTTAAATATTTATTAACACCTATTTAAAAGAACATTTTGACAGGATATTGATATAAATTGAACCTTGTAACTTTGCTATCACTGTAGTTGTCTGTTTCAACAGGTTTCTGTAGAAACTACTGCCTGCGTCTTTTATTTTGGGGTACAGTAGTATCTGGAGAAAGGACCACGTTTTAAACGCATGTTGACTCAAGTCATTTCACTACTAGTGAACACTCTCCCGTCACCCCCATGTAATAAGAACAGATTTAATCTGGAAAAGGAATACTGCAATTTATTACACACATTTATTGTATACCGCCAGGAATGGAAATTTCGGCGAGAAACTTACGGAAATCTTATGAAGCTTTGAAGATCGTACGTAAGATTTGCAAGTTACAGAAGAGGGAATTATTTGAAAAGGGTCTCCTACCACTTGATAAATTTATTCCAGGTAGTGAAATAAATGTTAAATCCAATGTTAATTTGGCATACATTTCAGTACTTCCAAATACCAAGTGGTAGGTGGCCTTTCTTTTACGCCACTTTTTCCCCTAGCGGGTGTACATAATTCCTGAATTGAACCGTCCTCATAACGGAGAGGACAGTAGAAAATCAGTGAACGATATCTAACGCGTGAGAACCAAGATGGATTCGGACTGTTTTCCATCGAACAGACTCCAAGGAAGCGAGAAGTCATGGACTGAGAGCTTCCTGCGCACCTGAGGTGGACTATACAGCCGGAGGGTGTCCCATTTGGGATGGCCGAAGTGTCAACCTGTTTATATACACGATGCAGTCCCCGCTATTGTTGGCAAATTGGCGGTGGACGGATCTGTCGACGATGACCCCCGGGTTTGATGAAGTAATGGACGTTCTCTGTCGACGTGTTGACCCGCGCCGATTATATACACTGTAATAGTACATAGACAGGGGCGAGGGGATCTGGCGACAGGGCACAGTGACTACAGATACGTGTGCGCGCGGTGCTTTGTACGTGCATCCTTTACGTGCACGCTGCACTCTACATATATGCGCACGGCTGGCAGATGGGCTACTCGGCCTGTATTCCTCACCTAAATTCCAACAGCTGAACCTTTACACTTAAACGACCGCTCTGACGCCAACGTACATACATAAGTTTATGACCGAAGTTTGTGTTGTTTGTCAATTTCAAATTGTGCATCGAGCAACAAGTTACAGGGTAATAAGCTGCCTTTGTATGCTTTATACCTTGGATTCCTCATGTACTAATGTCCAGAGTGCAGATTTTTATGTAAAAGTGACGTTTTCTAAAATAATAAATCAAGAGCAAATATAGAATTTTCTTTCTGCCCTTAGGTATCGTGTTGGGTTGCGAATAAAAAAGAAAAGTCGTTGTATCTGATGAAAGTTTTGTTTTTTAATGTATTTCACGGAACCTATACATATGGCTATACACGTGTAAAAACTGTAGTCTACTAATGTCTACTAAAAATAAAATATTGTGTCTATCTCCTAACTTTTTAGAATATATTTTTTGAAGGGAATTCCTATTAATGCAGTGAGGTATGTGTTAGATATACAAATTAAGTCGCGGCTTTCTGTTCCTAAAGTTGTTTGTTTACAAAAAAACGAAAATACAGTCTGGCCTTGAAAATATACTCCATCACTTTCTACTACAAATTTATTCGTTTTTTAAATGAAATCGTATCTTCTTTAATGCATTAGACGATTAAGCTTGTAGTTTTCTATAAAATGTTCTGAGGACAAAAAACCAGTAGTTTCGGAGATATATTTTAATTTAGAGATGCCGAAGTGGTATTTGTAATATTGCCCTATGTTGAATTAAAATTAATTAAAATAGTATGTTTACCTTTTTAAAGTTAATGTTCAAAAGTACGTCCTTCGTTTTGAATTCAGAGCCTGAACTACATTAATATTTCAGACTTCGTTCGGTTTTCAACATACATTGTAGAATTAAAATTGCACGCACACGGCGGTGGTCTCTCGTGAGAAATTAGAGCGTTACATATATTATACACATGTATGTGTCGTTGGTAGTGAATGCGTTAATTTGAGCTTGTAACCGAATGACAGAAATGCATCCATTCAGATACACCTTACTTCGGTTTAAAACATTTCATGTCCCAAAGAGACATTTATCATGCAACAATTTCACATAAATTTTCAAATTTCAGAAATAATTCAATTAAATAGTTTTGTTACGATGACTTCGCAGGAATTAAAACTAAATCCATCCATGAGGCGTTCGTTCGGAAGTTAATTGGTCAAAAGTTTCACGTGAATTCAAGCACGGTAGATCGTATTTAAAGTTAATACCATTGTGGATCGTTCGTCTCCTTTGATTGCCAACTGATTTTTCCACGTTTTGACGCTATAGATCAATGCTGACACCTCTTTATTAACAATGCTTTTGATGAAGCCGAACCGCGCTACTGAGTCTTTGAGTCACGGATGATTTGAAAACGTTTCAGCAATTATTGAATGCTCTGCTTTTGTCCAGTCGTATTAACAAATAGACAATAGCTGCTTCAGGCTTAGACATAGAGAAGTTTCTATTACGAGTAACCTTTGTGCACTGTATAATAATGTTGGATGACTAACCATCTGTTAGTATTGATTCAACAGAGCGCTAGCCTGATAAGTTCCATGCATCCGCCGTTTTTCAAATACGTTATCCGTCATCGCTTCGCTTTCCATTTCAAAGTCTGGTTTTGTACAAAGTTCGCTTTTTCTCCTATTTAGTTGCTAAGGGCCTAAGGTCATTCGGCTCCCTCCTAATACTACTGTATACACTGTATAAGCTCCCCGGAAAGATGCGGAGGTCAGATCTAATTCAGACACGAGACTCGCAACATCGTCAGTAACAACTCAATTCCATAGTATAGTGTACTTACAAGGAGAGTATTTTAGGTGTCCGCCTCCGATTGCTTTGGTTTTCGGATATGTTTTAGAGGACTGAAAAATAAGAGATACGTATTTTTTTATAGCGGCCCGTCTTCATATTTAGGGGGTGAAAGCACCCCTCAAAGTTTAGACCCGGAAGTACTATCTCGAAAACCAGAGGAGATACATGAAAACTTTCAATTGGTGGCTTTCATGGTTTTTTATGTACAATAAACTGGTGCTAACAAATTGTCAAAAATACAATTTCTTTATAACAAAAAAATTTGTTATAACTTTATTTTACAACTTATTGAAATTTGCGTAATGACATAAAATGACGAGCATTATTTATAACTTAATTCCAAATCCATTGGTATATTTATTTTTGAAAGTCTGCGAAACATATTTTTCAGAAAAATAACGTCGCCAGAGTTATTCGTGTGCCGCTGCATATGTTCGTTGAAGAACAACAAATATGAATGACACAAGACATCACGTTCGCAAATAAAAGTTGCTTTTTCAAATAAAAAGATTCATAAAAATTATATCAAATTTTTTGAGAAATCGAAATTGACTTTTATAAATTGACCATTATTTAATTTTTATTAATATATTCTCCGAAAACCGAGGCAATCGGAAGCTTAAAGAGCGGGCGTGCGCACAGGATATAAATAATAAAAAACTGCGAGACCAATGAGGCAATTTCAAAAATAAATATACCAATGGATTTGGAATTAAGTGCTCGTCATTTTATATGATTACGCAAATTTCAATAAGTTGTAAAATAAAGTTATAACAAATTGTATTTTAGAGAATTTGTTAACACCTGTTTATTGTACATAAAAAACCATGAAAGCTACCAATTGAAAGCTTTCATGTATCTCCTCTGGTTTTCGAGATAGTACTTCCGGGTCGAAACTTTGAGGGGTGGTTTCACCCCGTAAATATGAAAACGGGCCGCTATAAAAAGATACGTATCTCTTATTTTTCAGTCCTCTAAAACATATCGGAAAACCGAAGCAATCGGAAGCGGACACCTAAAATACACTCCTTGTTAGTCGTGTCTAAATGCAAGTCGTTTGTTGTAAGCCTTGCAGTTTCTGAAATACATTTATTATATTGTCATCGGTGTATTATTGACTTGCCGGGTTTCCAACAATAAGTTTGTTAAAAATTTGTTTCTTAAATAAGTAAATAACAAAATTAATTTTTAATTATTTTATTACACATTTTTATAAACCATAAGAAACCGTTAAAATTTCATTGTAATAGTTTTTTGGTACCTAATATAGTTAATATCCTTCGCTCGTGCTCGCAAGAGCTCGCAAGGGTTCGCTCGCGTTCAACTGAAATGCTCGCCCTACGTCCACACTGGAACGAATTCATTTCAGTTCCCAATTGATCCGAAGACTGACCGCGAGCAGATTGTGAAATAATGAATACGAAGAAATTTTTTTGCGCATGTGCTGCTTTTATTGTGCTGCAGTTAAGTGGAAAAAATAAAAACAAAGAAGAAAAGATAAACGATGGTGACAAACTTCACTGTTTAAAAACAGACAACGGTATAGTGGAAGCCATTTGTTAAGGGACTTGTAGGAAGAAGAAGGATATAAAATGTTCCGAAATTTCTGAAGAATGTTGACCGAAGGTATTGAAAAATTCCTACTACTTGGACACAGTGACAGAGTCAGGAGTGGGGACACACCATCTCGAGAGCGACACGCACGCAATTACGGAGCTGTCGCGTAAATCGCATAGCGACCGATGTTTATTTACATGCGAACGACCGGGCCAAGACGCTGCAGAAGTATTGACTGATAAATATAACTTGTTTTATAATTCACGAGATTTTTATTCTAGTTAGTGTAAAAAGAACCACGAAATTCCTAATGTAATGTGGAACCAGCTAATCATTACATTGTATACATGGTGACGGTGGCTCGAGCTCGAGCTAGTAGTAATATCGGTGAGGGTCTCGAGCTCCAGTCTCGCCATTGCTGTGTAGTAGTAGAATATCGGTGTGGGGTCAGAAATGACATAGGGACCGGTAACCATGTTTATGTGCTCGGAAGGTTAAACAAATCGGTATTTTCGAGGTACCTACCGAACCTTGTCAATGTACGAGGGTTGAATAGTCGGATGTTGAGGTTTATATTCCTATTATTTCGCAATATTCGAACGCATTCCCAGTTAATCTATTCATACGAATTTATGAGACAGATTTAGCCACTCGATTCTATTAAAACAGACGTAACAGACTGCGATTTCCAACGGGTAACAATAGTAAACCTTCTCGTTGTCAGAGGCCGATGGTTCCAGCGACGTTCATTCTTCAGCCAAGCCTGGAAAAGCTATTAGAAAACGGCAATTATCCACGGTGACGGGAGTGGAAAAAAACACGGTATTATCCGTGGATTTTCTTCTTTTCAATCAACGAAATTCCACGCTCCGTACAGTGATTGCACGGTGCCATAAGTACGTAACTGTCACGGGTTGGAACACAATTCACACCGTAACGAATGCGTTGTTTCGCCTAATCACGAAACCGGTCTCTAGCCCCCGTCCGGAACGCATTTGTTTTCGTTCGCGCGGGCTCGTTTCCCGCGATTACGCTACCGCCCAATAACTTTTCGTCGGGGTCGCTGTCACCGCCACGGATTCACCGAATTTAATTAAACAGCGCGAGACGTAATTTTCTGATTTAGGAAAAACCACCTGTGCCGTGTACGCTCGGGATAATCGTTCACTCGCCGTGCAACGGGCGACTTGTGCAATTAAATGGAAAACGTTCTACGCGATTATACGAGGCGATGTATAGAGATTATTCACAGTGACGGGGAATAGAGCTTTGTGTTCAAATATTAACGCATTCATATCTTATACAGGTTGAGCCATTCGGAAGCAATATCTAAAATAATTCGTTACCTATTGGTTGTATCAAGGAACATTTTAATGAATTATGTAGCATTTTAAGGGGTCACGCTCAGTCAGGAGGCCGAAGAAGGAATGTTCATTGGGAATTTTTTTCTCAAAAACTATAGGACCTTTTTCAAAAAATTTGTTTGTGTTTCAAAGATTGCAGTTTCTAGATTATAAGGTAATGTTTTTATTTAAAAATATTTATTAGTAAATAAATGGTGAGCGATCTCCCGGATGTCTCTTAAACAGAAAGTGGTCTGCCGTGATCACTGTAACTTCGTAACGGTTCATCTGAAATTAAAAATTCAGTAAAATTTATGTAATGGAAGAACCAATCTTGTCCTTGAACGTGGGGTTTTTCGAAATATTGATTAGGAGCAAAATAGCGGACGTTTACCTGAAAAAGTGCGATTGTCATCTAAGAAATCACTCGTTTTTGGTCAATTAAAAAAAAAGTATGGAACGAACAAAAGAATACTTCGCTCAAGGACAAGTTTCTCTGATTTGAAATAAAGTGCAAAAGGCTCCATGTAAATCGACACAGTAGTTTCCGTAAAATATTGATCACCGATTTGAAAAATGTAGTTTCGAGAAAAACGCGTTTAAAGTTTCAAGTCAAGCTTACACTTATATAAAATATTCATTTTTTAATGCCTGTAACTCTGTCATTTTTAATTGGATTACCTTGAAACTTGCACAGAATATTCTCGAGATGTACTTAAAGAAAATGTAGAAATTGAAAAATCGATTCTTTGAAAATTTCTGACTGAACATAACCCCTTAAGGGACGCATCGGACGGATACGATTTGATGTTTCGTTATTTCTATTGTTGCCATATCAAGGTAACCCTGAATTTTTTCAAGGTCTATACATAGGTTTTTTAATACCACAGTATTGCCGATGGAAGGGTGAATTCAGCGACTTGTAGTGGGAAACCTAGACAGCGAATATTTATGCAAATGCATATTTTTATAAGAAACAGGTAAAGCAATGGGACCTGGACAGATATTTGTTTCGTGATTAGAGGATTCTAAAAGTATATTTTTTACTTTGCATGTTTTGCATAATGCATATGCTTTGCATATTTCTGTTTATCAGCATATGCAAGAATATATTGCATATGTTATTTGCGGTGCATATACATATGTCATGCGTATGTGGAATATCTATTTCATCAAATTAATTTCGTCTATCAATAAACTCTCGTATTATAACTGTGTAGTGTCGATAACAATAACATGTAATCAATGCCTATTATATACCATGTCAAACCATGTTCCTGTATCCTTGAGTTAATTGAACGTTGGTGTTGCAGTTTGTGATTGGAATTCAAGTAGCTCAGTTTGATTATCGCAGCCAACGTGATCTGTGTGACAGAGTGACTATATTTAAGTGTTTTTCAAATTTTTCAAAATGCCGAATGTTCGAACAAATAGGAAAGCATTGATGCAAACTTGGGTCGGAAACGATTCCGATTTTGTTATTACTGAAAACGATGATAAAAGCATTTATTGCCAAATTTGTAATAAAAATACAAAATGTGAAACAAAATTTCAATGAACGCAACATAAAAATACTGTTACATATAAGAAAAAAATCGAAGAAGCAGCTAATCCGTGCGAAACAAAAAATTCAGATCACGAAGCAACGAGCTCAAGAAAAAATGAATTTTATGCAGACTTAACACGAGCAATGATCGCTGTTAATATCCTTGGCAAGCTTTGAACAATGATATGTGGAGGAATTTTAATACGTACATCATTAACACGTTTCCGCCACAACCAAAATAAACATGCTTGGACATACGATTATTGTGAGATGAATGCCTACAATAATCATTCTACACCAAATCATACAATTCGACGGCAGCAAAATACAAATGACAACCACAATTTTTGTCCAGTTTCATTTTTTTTACATAAATAGACTAAATATTATTTACAGTCAATTCATATAAAATAGTGAAAATCGACAAACTTGCAGTTGTACGTTCGTAGTTTGATGCCGTCGACACAATACCATTGTAAACGTCCTCTTGATTATTGTCCTGAACCTGGGTACGCATCAGAACAATAATCTTGTAGGAAAAAATGCTTCAGACCCTCGTAAATTCGTTTTTTGCCCGAATCTCGAATCTCGGCAACAAAAGCGGAGGGGCAACAAAGTATGCGTTCGACAGATTCCACGCCCCTCCCTCCAGTGATGGGATTAACACCTGGACAATAATCTAGAGGAGTCTGTATATCGGCGGGGGTCAGAAATGACTCCGGCATAGTTGTTCACGCTCCAGTCGTCCGAGGTTTAACGGTATTTCATGTGGTAGTGTCCATTGGAATGTGAAAATGTAAATTTATTTCCCGTGTTATACAAGTGTTAACAAAGACAACCCAAACTACAGAGAACCCAAACAGTTTTTATTTACTCTTTCGCGTGTAAATTCGAAGCCTCGGTCGATATAAACGCGGTCAATTCGTGGAACTCGAAAGGTACGTACGTTGTGTCGACGGAAAAATGGAGCGAGAAAAACGAGGAAGGAAACGGTTCCGAACACTCAAGAAATTCTGAAGAAGTCTTTATGCACGAAGTTTGTAAAAACGCGCTTCGGTCCTTCGGGCACCGTCACACGTTTTTTATCCCCGTGCGCGTTGTCTCGCCTCGTAGTCCCTGGATTATGCGGCCGAGACAGCGAGTCTAATTAAGAGGGCATTCCTTCGCTTTTGATCGTGTAATTTCTTTAAGCGGTACGCTGACTCCGGAAAAAATTCACTGGAGCTTCGTTTCTCGAGTCTGAATGTGCCTCGGATCGGTTGAAAGGCGTCCCCCTTGAGGTTGTTACATGCTCGCGCGTTTGAAAAGTCATGAAAATGAGAAAGCTCCCGGGCGCCTGTGCCAATTTATTAGAGACGCGGCCTGATTTCGTTGCCATCGTCGGAACAAAGATCGGATGGGTAACGAGGTAACGGTAATTAAAAAATAAAATACTAAATGCTTGGATTGGAGATTGAAGGGATTAGACGGATTACATTTACGGATCAGTAAGCTTTCCTTTTTCTACCTATTTATACAGGATGTCTCATTTAAATTGACCCACTCGAATATCTCCGAAACTATTGAAGATATTAAAAAATGTTTCAGGCAGAAGTTAAATGGTATCAGGGGACGCGCAGAGGTCATAGAAATGTCAATAGATTCGTATATTTTTTAATGCACAAATTGGCCATAAGTGACTTTATCTAAAGAATAACGTGTAGCATCAATCAGTGCATTAAATAATATACGATTCCACTTAAAAAACACGAAATTGACCTTCATATGACCTGTATGTGTGCACGTAGAAAAAGGTTAGTGGCATCAGGAAGTGTACTCCAGATACTATTTAACTGCGGTCTGAAACATTTTTTAATATCGTCAATAGTTTCGGAGATATTCGAGTTGGTAAAAGTTAAGAAATTTGCTAGAAGCCTTAGTGGAGGGGGTAAATTTTTCATTTTATTCCAGTTATCTTAAATCGGTATATGAAAATCTATATAGACATTCATAGTTTAAAATACTACGTCCGTAGTTTAATTGCAAGCTACTAGAAGTCGAATTTCTGACCTCTTGATCTCCAAAATGTACATTTTTATTTACTTTCAATCGGACTGTAGTCTTTTAGAAATGAACAGTTTGAAGTTTGGTTCGACGAAGTTTTCACTTTTATCCGTTTATTCAGTACTAAATAGCTAAATGAGTTTGCGATGTCCTGGGCGCTGAAACAAATTTAAATACAACCACTTGTTATTACTAAATAAATGATATGTTTCGCCACCGCGATAACTGCATGAAATAACAGCTACACAGAAAAAATAAAATGAAAAGCAAACAGTGGTTTCAAATGTAAACATTCGATGTTTGTTAGGCAGATCGGGTAAACTGGAATAAAATACGCGATCATTTTGTTACTATGAATTTATTGTATTTACCTTCTCGAATCTTACAAATAGTAAACAGCGAGTACCGACATTAAATGGATTTTCCTATGTTTCTCTTGTTCTCTTCTTCTGTTCTTCCTTCGAAATGGTATTTCCCTACGACACGTTTGCGCGCCTTCTTAACCGCGTTAATGACATTAATAGTACCAATAATTTACGGATGCTTATTAGACATGTCCTTTTTTTGTTTTATTTACTTTATCGTTATCGTGGATACATTATTATGGATGATGCGACGTGATTAGCGATGAGCAAATATATCGAGCCGAAGACTTCACATCAATACTCTTCGATCTTACGTACAATGTGCTCCGGTCTGGAGCGTTTCGATTGGTGATCGAGATCGATAGGTTTTATCCTGAACACGCTCAGATTTGGATTTCAATTATTGGAAGGAAAAAAATTGCAAAAATAGAATGAACTTATGTTTTATTTCTTATTATACGAAATTTTTGAATTATGGAGTAATAGCCAGACTGAATAAATCATACAATATTTCGAAATATTAAGTGACTTGCAATTATGTAATCTCTTGTACGAAAATAATTGAATTTCATTTATTAACTTACGTAACAAGCAGAATAATAAACAAATATGTTTTTGGTGACTGTAATGAAACAGCTGAAAGTGATTGAAGAGAAGAGTAAGAAAGGAATGGAGCATTTTGTACTATATATAATGAAATATCAAAATTCAATATAATTTAATTAATTTGTCATGTTATTTTTAGTTCAATAAAATGCTTAGGAGTAATAAAAATTTCTTATTTGAATTCCAGTCTGAATAAAATACTTCAAAAAATGTAATTCCGTATCAAAATTCACAGGTAATCATTAGTAATATTATCTAAGAAAAGTTTTTACTAAAGCCAGTGCCCCGAAAACATTAATTACCTTGAAATTTTAAAACTCCATATTAAATTAGTAACAATTACAATACATTTCTGACTGATATAAATTCGAAAAAGAAGAAATACGGACAACATTTATAACTTATAAATACTTTCAATACTGCAGAATTCAGAAAATGATTCCAACATTTTTTTTATAAATATGACCAAAGATGTTTGAATATCAACAGTTGATACTATTAAACAAACGCATATCCCTGTCCCATTTACAAATAATCAACTTAGTAAAAGAAATATTCTTTTCTGTATTCCTCAATTTCTTTCAAACTTACCATTTACCATTACAAATGCGAAAAGTGAGTGAATACGTAAAAGAACCTTCGAATGTTTCCTCTAAGAATCTTTCCAAACCCTCGAAATCGATTCGAGCGTGGCTGTGTCTCGACACCCATTAAAACAGTCACGAACCTTTTTCAACCTCTTCGATCTCCATTTGAAACGATCCATCGCGCATATGACTTAATTTCTCTAACTTCGGAATATTTTTATTCTCGTTTCGTTTATTTTACTTTATCTCTCATTGTTTTCTGTTTTTTTTTTTTTTTTTTTTTATGAAATGCGTTTACTCGCACTGGAGAAC
Source organism: Dufourea novaeangliae (assembly GCF_001272555.1). Classification (NCBI taxonomy): domain Eukaryota; kingdom Metazoa; phylum Arthropoda; class Insecta; order Hymenoptera; family Halictidae; genus Dufourea; species Dufourea novaeangliae. The sequence continues at coordinate 2,099,040 of NW_015373959.1, read as the reverse complement.
ACGCAGGGACGCATACACACAAACGAACTGACGCGCGCGCGTGCCACACACACACACACACACTACACTTGCACAGACATATACATACCAAGAGACTCCCACTTACGGACCCGTGGCGTAGGCGTCGGATAACACGGAACGCGTGAAAGTCTCGTCTTCTGGTACGGTCGAACGGAAATTGAGGATCGCTCGAGGACTTTTAAGTGACGTCGACTCGAGGAGGAAGGCTTCCAACCACTTCCATCGCGCGAACGATTAATTGTGGTTCATCAGGGTTATTCTCTATCGGGTCTGGAACCTTCATCCGGCTTCATATCGTTTGATATGATGTTTGATGCCGTCGTGGATCAAATTTGTAGAGGTTCATTCGTTTGTACGGAAAGTATGGCCTGCGATACAGATTTCGACATCTTGAATTTGCAACACAAAAGGTAACAAATACCCGTGACCATGGAATACATAACGTTGATAGAAACTATTCAGAATAATAAAAAATCCAATGAACATGGAATCATTATGACAAATTGAGAGAAATTTAATTTGATGTCGATAGGTTAATTAACAGTAGAAGTATGTATGTTTACGAAATTAGATTGAACTGTTTATTAATACGATTAATATGTAAAGTACTGTAATGTAGAATAAATAATAATTACCAATTATAATTTCTGTAATTGATTAAAATTCAACATAAAGTCCGACGAAAGCATTCCTATGCTTTCGAGAATTGTAAGAGAATAAATCTAAAGAATTTGGTAGTTCCTGACGTTAACAGATCAAAATAAATGATACCTACATCATTGCAATTTTCCATGATCTGTGTAGAAAAGCATAGAGTGCGATAAATATTCATAGTACAATTATAATTAATAGTAAATAACCAGTGGACTGTAGATTGTATGCATTTATGGTATACACACGTAAACATGCTGGATGAGATATGTACGTAAAATCAATAAAGCTTAATAAAGTTATTATTTTATTTTTAAATCGTAATTATAAGCGTTCGCACAATTTCAATGCTTATGATTCAATGCTACTGATTTCTTTATAGAATCCGACTTTTTCAAGTAGTTCACAGAATAAAGTCTTAAACAGAAATGATATCCTTCATTTGAGGATAATACCAAATTAAGAATAAATGAAAAGATTTCTAAAATTTTGTTCAAGGCCTTATTTCAGGTTTCCTTAAACTATCGTCTGTAAATATGGAAACAATCGTAACCTTAAATTCCTTTTTTACGATCGCAAGGTCCGACATTTCCTTTCATATAGAAAAATTCAGTGTACTTCCCACATAAATAATGTGCATCCAGAAGAAGTAACATGACCATCAACACGTTTCAAGTACAGTGATTATATAGTATACGTTACATGCATAAGTAACAAGAACTAAATCATTTCAATGGTTTTTACAAAAATCTATATCTAAAGGAGAAACTTCCACACAATCAGACATGAAATTCTGCTATACGTATTAAAGTTACCTTTAAAAAATTCTTGTTGACCTTACTTCACAAAAACTCACTGAACTAAAGCCAAGGTGCAATGAGTATGATTATACATTACTACATAATGCACGTCAATGTACGTCAGTATATAGTCGTTAGATGTAAAACGAACGTATTACATTGATGTCTCGTGTTTCTGAAACATGCCTTAAAAATTTGAACACAATCGGACAAATAGTTTTCGTTCTACGAAACTTTAAAGAAATCACTGCAAAACAATGAGTTCACCAATATTAACCACCACCTGTGGAATAAATTTATCAGTGTATAACTACCAATTTAAAACTTAAAATTAAACTTGAGCGGTTAACCCACTGACGACCGCAGGTTGAAACTTCTCGCATATACAGGGTGTAACAAAAATGTTGTCCGACCCGGAAATGGGGCACTCGGGGGTTGAATTGGAACAAGTTTTTCCTTAGCAACAATCGAATCTGAAGCTTCGTTACCGAGATATTAACGAAAAACCCCGACCAATCAGAGCGCGAGTCTGCCAGCCGAGTTCCCGCGGTAGCGTTGGCTACAAATCGCAGCGCGTAGCCACCACTAGCGCGGGAACTCGACTGGTAAACTCGCGCTCTGATTGGTCGGGGTTTTTCATTAATATCTCGGTAACGAAGCCTCAGATTAGATTGTTGCTAAGGAAAAATTCACCCCCCGAGTGCCCCCTTTCCGGGTCGGACAACATTTTTGTTACACCCTGTATTTCGCCGTGTTTCTACAAAACAGTTATTGAACGAGCGAAGCGAGTCCTTAGTAGGCCACTTCTAGTTTTGTGATGAATACTACTCCTTTCACCTTTAACATTCATAAATAGTATTTTGCCTGTATATTCTGGAGCACCTGTAGATGTACACAATCTATAAATATGCTCCCCCATTTAAAAAAAATTTAACCCCTTAATTCCTCATTGGCAATTATATATTTGCCCTTTCATCTGTGATTTGATCTGTGTGACAAATGTTGGTGAAAAATCTCAATTAATAATACTGAAAAGAGACAATAAATAACCTTATCTCTTAATGGCCCGATTCCTATATGCGAGTCCTTTGAGGTGTTCGCCTTTTAGCTAGTAAATAGATTATTTCTAAATATAATAACGAGAAATTTTAACTTTATAACTAGAGATGTTACGAATATTTGAATAGCAGTAGAATTTGCATTTGATATTCGAATCATTAAAATGTTCGAAGTATTCGGAATATTCGGTGTGATCGAATTTTGGATTGTACTGAATACGAATTTGAACATAATATATTTTTTCACACTTTATCGTGACATTCTTTTGACATTGGCCTTTTTCAATTATTTGTTTTACGAACTGTGACTATATTCAAGTATTCTAATTATTCGAAATATTCAAATTCATTGAATAAATTATTCATATTCGTAATTATTCGAATAGTTCGAATACCGGAATATTTACAGTTCTACTTATAACGTAAAATAATTATTTTTGTTAAATAACCTACACAATTGAGAAAACAATCAATATTTCAAATAGTATGTAATGCCAAAAAGGGCATATAAATCATGTGGCTTACTGTCACGTTTACGGCCGTCAATGGATCAAGGATTCTATTGATTGAAAAATACATTACAACCCTTCGTTCCATCTCTACTAAACCCTCATCGTATGTCACACACCCGTACAAGTTATAGACGCATACAAATTGTTGTCGAGTAACAACACGCGCAAAGAAACGGGCGTGAGTCACTGCACGAGTTAAATGTAACTACCGAAATACTTCCCAGTTTCCCGTTCGGGAAGTCATTCCGTTCGGCTTTACGTAATTCTGCGGACTGCAGAATTCACAGGAAAGGGGTAGCTCACAATGAAAATTTCACGTCCACCAGGAACGAATCCCCGGGTCCTTAAAGAGGGTTTTAAGCCGGGCGTGACCCGATTATATCGGGGCGCTGTGCATTAATGAGTCTCGCATAGACGTCGCGTTTTTAATTAACGGGACCGTTTTACGTCAACAACGACCCTCGGAAGCGATAAATAACCCGGGCGTTGGTAGCGTTCCCTGTATCGAACCCGGCCGGCTACCTTATGCATTTCACAGTAGGGGTAAGTAGTCGGTGTTTCTCTATCGGAACCCATGAACCGAATGGCGCATTGCGGGACCAATTTTGATCAGACTTGTTTGGATAAAAATGGCCACTTTTATTAACCCAGTAACGAGGCTTTCACGAAAGAACTGACTAATTTACAATTCTCTTGATCATATTGGCGTAGAAATTTATTTGCGTCTTATTGGCAACACTGTGTTAGGCCATTATTGGATCATATGTCAGCATTTGTTTGAAAAATGGTGTCGTACAGCGTAGAATAGCGAGTGTTATTGTGAAATAGTTTGTTAAGTTTGAAACTGTAACAAGCGTACAAAGATATTACCGACGACATATAGATAATATTTTACATCAATATAGCGTGTACCTATGTGTTTATTTTTACCATTTATTTATTATAAATACAATTTTCTGAAATAATAAACTAGTCAGTATATTAATAATGCCATGTATTACTGGAAAATATTTTTCGTTGTCTCCTATATTTGTTTTTCACTACATTCGGTTGCTTTCGTGGTCAAATACACAGGAAACGAGATTTAAGTAATATTTTGTGGGGTAGTGCTCGGGATATATGGTGTCCCTTTAAAAGGGCAGTAGTAAAATGCTCTGCGTTGTCAGTTATGAAAAAAATGATTCAAATTGCTCTTGAAAGGACGGTAGTAACATCTTGGTTAATAGTGATCTGTTGGATGCATGAAAAAAATTAAATACAGAGTCTAATAATTTTTATGTTTTGATGTAGTCAGGTGTTTGGATACTTTATATAAAAAATTTGTTTAATAGAGTAGGAATTTTTAATTGAGGAACTAAATCTTGTCCACATGAATAAATGAAAATCGATAGATTTGTTTGAAAATGCGATGTAAAAGTCAAAATACTACAATAATTGGATTATTGAAAATAAATGTTTAATCTATCGGTGTATAAAATCTGTACAAAGTAAAATCAGGTTAATAATTAAAGATAGAACGATTGTCAGTAGTTCAAATTAAAAGCTTGCCAATGTAGTGTACAAATCAATGAACTTGAGAGGAAGACTCTATTAGTGCGTGCATTTAAAACTGATGCTTAATAAAATAAATTACGTTTTTATTTGATTTGAATTTCTTTAAATTACTTCATAACAATCTGTATTTACATAAAAACCTTGGGAGAAACAACGTGTAATGATAAGAGACATATCTTATTAGAGCTAGGGCACACTCGTAGGCAGTTTGTGAGTATACTTTTATATGTATCATAGTGCTATTAAACACATAATTACAACTAAATATTACGTACGTAAAATCGTAGAAATCGACAAGGAAAAGGTAACACAGTTTCTTCGTCAAGTAGATATCCAAGAAACAAAAACATAAACGAATATAACGCTATACCAAAAACTACTGAAGGTGGCGCGTCAATTGAACTCCATGTTCCAACATTTTTTAACACTAGAACTACTAAACAAGTTAAAATGACTCATCGGTACACTTTCATAACGATGGTTAAAATGTTTTGACAATACATTTTCTCAGACCTTCTGCAACTTTTATTACGATATGGAAGTCCAGAAATCAGTTAATTTATAAATTTGTAAATTTTCAAATGTTTGAATAAATGCATGAAATAGATATATACGTTTATCGTGGGTAGTTTTAGATATTTTTAAGATGACTGATCATGCGCCCTGAACGTGAAGAGTGACTCCGTAAATGTAATTACATAAGAAATTGATAAAAGACGCTGTCTATTCCGTTCGCAGGCCAGGATTCCCTGGAAGAAGTCCTCCTCGTGAAAACCGGACCATCGAATGTTTACCATTAATTTCCAAATGCGGCTTTCTTGCGAATTCCAGCCGTCGACAGCGGTTCGCTCTCCGGGAAATGGAAATGGATGGCAATTCCGTTGGAAGACGGGTACCGTTCCAGAGAAAAAGGGAGGGCTCGGAGCAAGATGGGCGGTCTCGAGTGGTAAACAAGATATCGACGGAGGACGGCTAAAAAAGCGGGGACAGATAAAGAAACAACAATACGGAATAATTTAAAAAGTAAGACAAATGGTTATCTGCCGTGTTCGCAAACGACAAAGATCGCTCTGCAAATATTGATAGATGGGAAACAAGTTGAAGAAATTGTATACACAGGAAATTTTCTGATACTCTGACAACGTTAACTGACGTACTTTTTATTAATGGGGTAATATTATGATACTGTACGTGTGATTGTGTTTGAAATTTTGAGAATAAAGGTTGTCGCCCATTTAACAGCATTTTGTACGAACGACAATGTTCGAATATGAAAAACAATTTTATTATGCAAATTCGATCTCTGGTTCGAGGTTAAAAAAATTTGAAGATAATATATATATCCACATTCTTTGATCTTTCCTCTTCCAATTGGGATTTTTTAATTCACGTTCGTCGAGTGTAAAAAGTGATCGGGTTAGCATGGGTTGATCCTTATTTGTATTCCGTAAATAATTATATTATTGTACCGATAATCAAAATAGACAATTTCAGCATTTGTCATTGAATAAATGGTCGTTATTGCTTCATTAGTAGAGGGAGATTAAAATAATAAAAGTAATGTATTAGATACATAGGAGTCTAAAATTAAAAAAAAAAACTTATCAAGAATATCGTTATTATTGACACGAGGAAGAAAAGTGTCAATGTTGTACTGCTATAGATATTTAAATTGTAATGATTATTACGAGAACTGAATCATGTTTAATGAGAATATTAGAGGCTGTTACGTGGATGACAGCTTCAAAAGTAATTGCCTCTTGACGTGTACATTCATTATACTGCAATGCTGCTTTCCTTGTAACCCTTGTGCACTGTTCTCCAAAAAATTTAATTACTATTCCTTGAAGTATATTGGGCTGACATAGAACTCGAATTGCAAGAATACATTATACTTGTTTATCACTTAATTACGATATACATATGCACAGTACATATATGAATTAATTATGAATCTAATTTAGAAATTTTACAATATTAAATCATATATACATTAATTTACAAATTTCTATAACAAAAAATAACTTTTGTATTTAATTTCGTATTTCTGTTTTTAATTTTGTTGTTATTTAAAGTTGTATTTAATTTTGTATTTATTTTGTGTGAGAAACAGGGATCGTAAACAGCGGAATTTTCTATTTTTCTTTATATCGGTTCATTTACCGGAGCAAAAGTTATCAGAGATCGTGCGATGACTGGATAATCTGGATAAAAATAAAAATATTTACTGAACTGTTGATGCAGTTGCATTGAAACAGTTTGATCGATCAAATATGGCAGAATGAATTGAAACGGTAATCAATCAATGAATAAAGGAATAATCAAGTAAACAAGTTTACACTTACGTTTTCTAAGGTCCCTGCAGACAGAGAAAATTACATGAAATTTGACAATTTATGCTAATTTAACATTCCATTTAACATTTATTTTAATACATGAAATAAATTTAAACTCCTACGCCACTTTTTCCCCTAGCAGAAGTTGAGTTTGCTCGTGGGAGTATATGTGCATAGGGACACAGTGGACTTGATCTTCAAAAAAAAAAAACAAAAACAATTTCCTTGAAACTGTTTAAAAGTAGTCACAAATGGTCGAAAATTTCTGGATACCATACCGTTGCGACGAACACCCTCTATATTATTATTACCGAGTCAGCGTAGACCGCTGAATCAGATCGATCACCAAAAATTATCCGCTCAAAATCGCGTTAACCCAAGCAGGATCGATTATCCGACGCCGCTGAAATACGCGACGACGAGGCGAACGGAATCGAATTTTCCGCGTGACGCGCGTTAAGAGTCGATCACAGAATGGAAATCGGCGATAGATACGATTCGGAACGGTTAAACGGTTCGTGACAATGACGTAGGGGGTAGTTTCGCGTAAATCACCTGTTCGAACCCCCCTACCCCCTTGCTAGCCACGGGGACAACCACTCGCCGCTTGTATAATACGATAATTTAAGTGTGGGCATTATTGCACGGGCAGGTGCAAAATATTTCAGCGTGGCACGCGAACCACCGCTGCACAAAATGTGGTCTTTCAAAGATAGATTCTCTATCACCCTTTGTTCTCTTTGTCCCTTTCATCCCCATTCGGTGTTTTGTACCGCCTACGCTTCTCGTCCGATTCTTTTGTTCCCCTGTGAATTTATCCGTTCTATGGCTCCATTAGGTTTACGTTCGGTGACACGTCTCGTTACCTCGATACTAGACATTTGAAGAAGTAAATGGTTTCCGCGGTGTAGTGGGGGGGGGGGGGTTGGAGCATTTAGCGGACTGAGGAATGAAATCGTCCGTCAAATTTCTGCAATTTGGTGATACACTTTACGAGTTTTGATTAGTATAGGAACTGATATTATAGATATGGGAATATTAGTATTCTTTGTAACTAGAGATGGCGTGAACTGCTACTTGTGAACCACTCGTGATTCGATCACGTTCGTTCCCAATCACGGTGATTTTTCACAGTGATTCGTGATTTCTCGTGATCGTTTCTGATTGGTAGAGAAACCTATCAGTTCTTTACACGCGACACATAATCTGTATATTTTATATTGACGACATCAAAACAAAAATTCGTGTTATATCGTATAAAGTGAAGGAATAATTAGAAACAATGAAGAATAATGAATAAATTAATGATTATAAATTATAATCTACATGTTATCTAGGAAATCATTCTTTTAGAATTTCTTGTTTTTTCTACTGATTTTTACAAAGACAAATAGTAATATAATTCATAGTAAAATCATATTGAATACGTTTTTCTGTTTAAAGATCAAGGACGTACGATCGCAGTGAGCAAATTCACACAAAATAAAAAAATTGCAATCACGGTCGTAAATGAAGTTAAATCACGACCGTGACAGTGATTCGGTGATCACTGATAAATCACCGTTATTGATTTTGCACGCCATCTCTATTTGTAACTGACGAGGAAACCAATTCTCAAATACTGTTGCGTGAATCATTTCCTTAAAGTGGTATATGTTCACTCTTTTTGTTTCAGGCAAAAACAGGGTTTTACTTAGAGAATATTTCTAAGAATGGTCACATAATAAAATAGAATCTTGAAAGTATAAAACAAGCTTATTAGCGATTGAAAATATTTTTAAATAGGGTAAAATGCGAAACTTTGAATATCTCGAAGTATAGAAAAGTGGACTTGCAGCACTTAAAAAACGGCTCATATGCATAATCGTCATAATGCACAACGAAATTTAAGTCGACAAATCAGTAAATTACTATATTCTGCCAAATTCAATATGTATTTTCTATTAAATCAGAAATCTATGTTGTCTCAGTCATAATAGTTTTCGTTCTTCATTTGCCGCCATTTTTATAAAAAAAAAAAACAAAAAGGTGTTTTATGTATAATTTTTTATATCAGTTTATTAATCCTCGCGCAGTGTCTAATAAACTATTGCATTAGTATTCTTTGAATTAAAATTGGCCTGAATTAAAATCAAAATAATAAAACCACCCTAAAATTTTCAATTCTTATGTATTGTGGTTGCAATAAAAACAAACCAAGTATATGCCATCTCTGAAATCGTGTTGAGACATAATGTTTATTCACAAAAGAATAGATTATATTCCCTGGAAAATGGAATGGTTTATTTTTATTTTAACCACAATACACAAGGATTGAAATATTTAAGGTGGTTTTACAGTTGCCATGCAGTGTATATTTATCGATTCCTAGATTGAAATGTGTGTAAGCTATTAATGTCACAATTAAATCACAAATGTCTGTAATAAGAAATATAATTAAGAATCAAACATTGACTTCCGGTGAAATTGACTCGAACAGAGCATGAGGGTTGAACAGAAATTGTGGTTCATCTAATGGTGGATCTGATAATAATTCCAGGATATTTGTGCATAAATAGGTACATTATCATACGACATATTTCGAAGTAACGAAAACATAAAACTACCTAAACGAAAAGTCTAAAACCAATAAACAACACGACCGAGATGACAAGCAAGAACAAAACTACCGTCCAACACACACTGCTTCGATACGTTTTCCTCGTACTCCATAGTAACCAATAAGTCAGAATAACGGAAACTTAAACCAGAAATAAAATCCACGTGCATCAACTAAAAGGTAGCCAGGGGGTCGTCGATCAACCGAATCCGGATCCCAATTTCATTAAATCCCTTTTTCCGGACCAATCCAATGCTCTTCTCGGATTCATGACCGCCGTCGAAATTCATCAGCGTGGCCCGATCAGGTCTACAGTCCGCGGATATAGCGGTGATTCACGTTATCCCTTCCTGCTCGGTCCGACACGGGCAGCAAAAAAAAAAAATGGGAGCGGCAAATCCGGAATCCACTCGCGGCGGGCGGAAAAACCGATTAACACGCGCGATTATACGTCATAGGGTAGGCGGACGTGAATCGGACAGGTCGATCGCTCGTGCGTTTACGCATTCACCCAAGTTGTGTCTACTTATTTAACACGTGGACTGCCACAGCGGAACAGGTCTTACGTTGCCAAACACCTTTTATTTCATTTTTCAAGTCATGAATCGTCGAAAATATATGTGTTAATTAATAGAGGCTGTTAATCTTGTTTTCACTTATACTGCAATATTAATTTTATGGAAAAATATTGTAACGTTATTTAAATAATCTAGCCTCTCTGCAACGTACGTGTCACCATTTGGGTGACATGCCAGTCAAAGTGTTAAGGCATCGAAAACACTAAGATTGGACCGTAATTGAGTAGGGCCTTATAAAATTAACAGGATATAGTATACAATGATCTAACAGCGGAATTACCATTTTGACCGAGTAAATTGTAAATACTTCGTAGAAATAAACTTAAATTGGCTTTTATCACATATTTCTTCTATATGACTTGTTGTATAGGTTGTTGATCTCGTTTTAAGCTTCTCTATCATTCTTCAGAAACAAAAACATGACGATCCATTTAAGAAAAATGGAGGTGACCTTAAAATATCCGAAGTACCTCCACCTGCAAAAAAACTATTAGCTTCATTGGATGGCTTCCTTCGGAGTGTGCAATTTTGGTTAAACAAATATTTCTCTGAACCTTATAGTTTCGAAGATATCTGAGGTGGTTATAGTTATTGCCTGACCCTGTACAGTATTCAATCAAATACGAAGATCAAATGCCAAAAGTTTGAAATTGTACTATGACTAAATTCCGTCCCACGTAAGAATACTCTCGTTTCACGCATGGGATGGATCTAAGAGGGCGTTGCAACATGTGAACCCCCACTTATACACTGTTTTCGTTGGCGAAGGTGACGCCACGCGCTTAGTCTATACCGTTCCTTGGTAGGAGTCCGGCAGATATAGCGAACTACGAACAATCGCATGCATCCGAATCGGTCGGCAGCAGTGGAACTACGCAAATCAGTTGAAATTTCGCCCGTGCGTGAAGTTATTCTTACGTGGGACAGAGTTTCGACAGATATAAAACGTGTTTCAGAACTTTTCACAATATGTAATCAGTACGCTATTTGTCTATATGCTATAGATATGTTCTAGTAATTTGAAAACAAACCCCTTTTTTCGAATACAAGAATAGAAAAAAATAAGATGGATTATCAAAATGATCTTTTTTGTGATTTTACGACACATACAATGGCAGTCTTAAAATGTATTCTTATTAAACCATGGAAGTTTATGAAAATTCACAATTTCAGATAATAGTATTTCGAAGTTAAAACAGTATGGAATTTTGAATTCGGTACCAGAGACTGCACTACCGTAGTAATATCACATAAATAATATTAAACTTTATTAAAATCTGCATTTTACTGTATTTTCCAAGTTAAAAGATACTACAAATGCATAAACAGCCGCAGTCTAATTATTACAGTTGGAAAAACCATGCATTTAACGGTTAATTTCCTTGAATTTCGTCGCAACAAAATGTTTGGACCAATAGCAGAAATGATCGATCCTGCGAACGAGCTGACAATCAAAGTGTCAAATTCGCAGCGGCAACGGCGGTGGCGCGGCGGCTACACGAAGTAACCGTGGATTTGCATACCGCCTCGCAATAAACACCCGGGAGCAGGAAGTGGTTCGAAATTTTATGAATGGTCATTGTCTGGTCGGTTGAATGCTCCGCGCAGCGCCCCGAAACGAGTAGTTTATATCGTGTAATAATTTCGAACGCCCGTGGACACCGCCTGTTATTCGTCGCTTGAACTTTCATGTCATTGTGCATCGGGTGCTCTAAAAATTTCCGTCCGACTGGCGTTTCGTGGTTTTAGTGACAAAGTAGGAGCTCTGAGTCCCGTTTCTTGAGATGGGAGTACCGTGGATTGGAAATGTATTCCAGCGATTCGGTGTGAATATCATGTTTAAGGGATGACAATTCACTTACAGATTTATACCTTTGATGCAAACTGCTGACCATAGAAGTATTAGAACAGTTACTACATATTCGTTGAATATAGGAAGTGATCATGAAATTACCGTAGACACGTAGTACAGGTTCGTTTATGACGGCATGAGTACTATAGGTTCACTTACGATCGGACAAGTAGTACGTAAGTAGTTTACGTCCCACAAAGTAAACCAAGTCTATCCATGGTCAGTTAGGTTAAAGATTCTTCAATTTTCTCTATAGGGTGAATCGTTCGCTGCTAAGGCCGAGAGACAAATCGCTTGCTTTGTATTACTTGTTTACCCCTGCTGAGCAGATTATGTGTGTGACAAAGGCAGATCGAGAACTGACACACTCTCTCTGTCTCCGTCATACACGCACAGACTGCTCAGGAGTAGCTAGCGACTCTTAATCTGCCTCTCGACCTTAGCAGCGAGCGATTGACCCTGTATAACACGTACAAATCTATAAAACACGCTGCAAGAGGATATTCCAAACTTCTAACGGTTTTCGTAACCCAATCCAGGGGATAAATATTTCGAGACAGTTCATGGAATAATTCACTTCCATTACATTCTAAATCATCTTAGATGTCTCTCACAACAAAGACTCAGCAAAAGTTATTTGAACGATTCTTAAACCTCCAATAATCTATAACTTCCATACTTTCCTTTGGCACAACATCTGTTCAAACCTTCCTCGATTCGAGCAAACGGCGGCTTTGTCATACGGTGACAAAGAAAATTCGTCACGCTTCAAAAAGGAAACGAAGCCCCGGCCGGAATTGATCACGTCGGCGACCGCACAGCCATCGCGACGGAAACTTTCGATTTTTCGAGGACACATTGTCTCAGCCCCGAAACGCAAGGACCAACGGCCTCGACTTCGAATGAACCGAAGAATCCGCAACTTCTGATCACAGAAGCCTAGTGATATGTTAGTCTGCCCGTTGCGGAAGTTTCGATCGCAACGATACCTTCCCGGAACTTCGTTTCCTTCTGATCGAGCACGTCGACATATACTTTCCCTGAAGCAGACACACACACATACACACATACACACGCACACGTCATATCGAGGTGGGTGGATCGGTTGAATAAACGATGACGACGACAGAGAATAACCCGTCAGCCAGTCCTCCTGTTCGACGGGTTTTCTCGTACTCACTGTCCATGCACACGGGAACCATCGTACAGTGTCTTGCACTTGGGGATGGGAGTCTGGGAAACGGACCTCGACCTTGGTAGATCACACGGCTTCGAACACGATCCACCAATACAGTCCGGAATAGAAGAGAAACTTCGTTGTGTCCTTCACGGTCGCGAGAATTCACGCTACCGTCCCGTCTCGGCGTCCTAAAGAAAGGATGAAACACAATGGAACAGGAAAGAAGTGTCCGTCAATGATGTTGCCCGCGTGAAAACGAAAAACTTCGACGTATGGGAGGTCGTTCCTCTCCTGCCGTATCAAGTTCTTCTCGCGCCGAGACAGAGGAAAAACGTGTCGCCGACCCGGCTGTTCCGTTCATCCCAGTTTTCGTCGTCGAAAGCGTTTCCCGTTTCCTAGTTGTCCTCTTCGCGGCTCAATGGGGACGTCGATTTCGCGTAGCGAAACTTCCTCCGATCGTCGGAACATGTTCCGGCGCGGGGATCGCTCGAGATCAGACCCGCGACGATGAGAAAAATTAGCACCATTCGAATTGAAGGCCCGCGATGGAATTGTCGAGCCATCACGGTCACCTCAGGAGCAACGAGGTGAGCGTCGCGACGACGATGAGCACGATGGCGGACCTCGAGTCTGCTGTGCCGCCGTGTTGCATGGCCGCTGGGTTCTCGCCTGGAACACGAACAGCGGATACGAATGAGAGATGGAAAGTCTGCAAACCTAGGTAGAAAGTGTGCAATTGTTATAAATAAGCTAGTATGATCACCGCGTGAATTAATTGCAAGAGTTTTAATAAATCAAAGTACAGTAGACTCTAACTTTAATGCCACTGAAAATAATGCCACATGAGTCGCTTCCCCTTCACACGTATTTTCGCACACACACATTCGCTCTCCCACCATGTTGCGTGCGCCGGCGCACCAGCACGATCCAGCTTTTGCGCAGGCGCCGAAGCCGACGCCATGGGACAGAACTTAGCATGGAGGGGGCGAGAAATTTAATGCTATTTTACTCTCCTACAGCCCCGAAAGTGGCATTAAATGCAGAGTCTACTGTACCTACTATTGTACGAGGCGTGACAATAAAATTCCGAGAATAAATCATTTGAAAATTTGATTTAAAAAATAGAACAGATGCCAGGCCATCGCCTTGAAAGTGTAACTCGTGTTACAGCGATGGATCCATTGATCGTAACATTTCTTGTACTGAGTTTGTACTATCTGTTTCAACCCCTTAAAATACAATTGATTTTGAAGCAGACATGCCGGTCCAAATTATTTAATTTTACTGGAACGAAGTAGGCACAGCTGTTATAGGAAAATATAAGATATTTCAGTGTTCATCTAATTTCTCTGTCATTCCTCGTTCTCTCGGAAAAAGCATGTGAATAACACAGAAGAATACTATTATGAGTAGAAAGAAATTTCTGTATCAGCAAAATGTGATGTATAGATTTCAAAACCGTATGACGTCTGTTAAACGTCATAGTCAAGTATAGCACCCTAAAGCCATGACGTCTCGGAGATATTTTATGGCAAGGGGTTATTACTTGTATTACACTGTGAGGCGTGACAATAAAGTTTCGAGAACAATTTATTTTCTTCTCTTTTATGCTGCATCGACTGCTACATATTTCGTTAACGACGAAGATTAGTTTGTATAACAATGTTTTACGGTAATTAGATTTTAGAGTAAAGTTTTATGTTATATAAAAAATTTACTATGTTCCTTAAATGATTCTGGGAAGTGAGAGGTACGTCAGGATTTATGTTACGTTTTCGCCTTTATGATTCAAATCCTCTGCCATCAAACAGAAGATGGTTTGTTCGTATACGTTCATGGCAGTAGTTGCAGGTTAAAGTTTATTTCCGTCATAGTGGACATAACTGTTTATATTGTTGCCACTTTAGCGGAAACTAAATTATTCTCGAAACCTTATTGTCGCATCTTGTAAGATAACGTTGATATATACCAAATATTAGTAAATATATGTAGTGTCAAATACTATTGTGTTTTTCTATTTTGCTAGTATCTTTTTTACTTTAGTAAATATGTCTGTAACTTATGAACGGATATATAATTATTTTTAGGTCTATTGAGTGTGTCTCTCACGCCAACAAACCCATTGCAGGAGCAAGTTGCCTTATGCAAAGTGAACTAAGTAACTGTTTATGAAAACTGTTGTTATATGTAAATTAGCTGAACTTTCATAATACACATATAAATTGGACTTCATTTCAAGTCAACTACTATGGTCTGTTTCACGAAAGATGATGCCTGGGAGGTAGGCCTGCCTCAGCGCGTGGCCTGGTAGGGATCCAATGCGAGCTGCGTATTTCGTGCGACGTTGTCACGGTCACAATGCCACTGTGTGTCTCTTTCTATCCTCCGGCACTTCGGCACGAGAGCCTCTCGCTCAGACGCTCGGTAAACCAACTTCCTTCTCTACCCTGCGATTTCCACGTGTAGCGTTTAATAACCTACGTATTAATTTAATCCCCTTTAAATTTAACCGACCATCGTATATCCCCGCGTCTAAGGCAGGGTCTGCTAGAAAGCCTTACCGACGAGTCCACTAGCAGGCCCAGGACGAAACGCTCCCTCTCCCCCCCTCCTTTCCTTTACACATTTTTCCAGTCAACAGACGGCCGCCAAAAATATGTTGCCCAATGTTTGGGTACAATACATTCTTACAAAAGAAATAAACTTTTTTTATTCATGTATTTTAACTCTTGACGTGTGAAAACGTTCAGCGTCTCGTCAAGATTCTCCACCATTTCCAGACAATGGATGATTGACGGGCGCATGCCGAACGCAGTCCCCACTACTTGAGATTGTAGATAGGTCCTTCTCGAGAGGTTTGTAATTCGTGCGATGGAGACAGACGACCGTAGACGAGGACGCACGTCGACGGTCGAACGTCATTGGCCAAGACGCGAAGAGTGAGAGAGACACATGTGCAGTAGATGTCTCGCGATCGCGACAACACCACGAAAAGTCGGGCCTACCTCCCAGGCATCTTCTTTCGTGAAACAGAGTATAACATGTG
The DNA here is from genome assembly GCF_001272555.1 of Dufourea novaeangliae. NCBI lineage: Eukaryota > Metazoa > Arthropoda > Insecta > Hymenoptera > Halictidae > Dufourea > Dufourea novaeangliae. The sequence continues at coordinate 2,082,853 of NW_015373959.1, read as the reverse complement.
AAAGAAATAATCCTAACAAAGACATTTTGTGAAAATAGAGTCAGGGGACAGAAGATTGGAAATAACTTGTAATAATTATTTGTAATAAATTGTAAAACCCTTAGTTATCTGTTTAATATACATATACAATTTATACATGTATATAAGTATTATAACAAATTTATTTCCCGTGTTATACTCCTTCAAATATTTTTAAAGGTTTTTATGAAAGAGTAGTGTAACCAACTGTCTCCCTATAGTTGGTTTATTGTAAATACTCCACAATTGGCCCTACAGAAAGAAACCTACAGTTGGCCCCTTGTATTATAGTGACGTAGGCCCAGCGTTGGGTATGATTGTTGGCCCAACGTTGGGAATGATCGTTGGCCCAACGTTGGGCCACTTGCAAAAGACCTGACAATTCTAACCGTTGGCCAACCAATACTCCAACGAAGGGCCAACAAAATTCCAACAATAATTGCTACTAGGGTACCTATATTAAGAACTAAGTTAACTAACATTTACTGTAATCTGTATGAAACATTATATTTCTAGAATGGACATCTTAATACGTATGAGTTTCAGTCTGTGCAAGAAAAATGTTGACCATATCTGTAGAAAAACTAGTAAAACAACAAATGTTCTTGTTTACACATTAAGAGTACAGTGCGGCGATGTTCTCTAGCTTGTGAAAATTACAGAAAACTTTTGCAATAAGTGATTCGGTCGACTGGTGTTGAAACATATCCACTGGGACCTACATAGTATTGCTACATAGAATGTATCTTATATCTGATTCGAAGAATAGAACAAAACGCGTTTTTTAATGAGTAAGCACAAGCCTGTATTCCTGTATACTGTATGGCACCAATGTATGTAATTTAAAACTTTCTAGGCAGAATAATTAGTAGAACGAAGTTCGCATCAAGTGAATGAGATCTGATATAATTCAGTGGCAGCAGCGTCAGTAGAATTGGATCTTCTTTGTCAGACCAACCTTTTCGCTCACGTCGTTAATTATTTTTAATCAAATATTTCTTGCATTTCGCTTCCAGAAAGTACCACATCCCTTTCAAGTCATGGAAGAATTATCGTGCAGTATAATCAGTTCACGAAGGGACACTCTAATCACGTTATTCCATCGACGTTGGAGCTTCACACGCATAATTACTGACTGTTCTTAATTCGATTAGCCATACAAAGAACGACCGAGTGCTTTCCTGATCCTCGATCATCGGCCGTAGAATCCCCGGGTTCCATTCAAGCTCGGAGACGTTTCACGCGACACACGTTCAAAAGGTCCACTTCCAAGATTCAATTACACGGGACGGAAAAATTTACAACTCTGTTTACACTCGACCCTGGGCGAGACGATTCTCACGATTAGCTCTGGATCCACGGCTTGTTAATTGGATCGCTTTGAATTCCCATAGAATAAGTCGTCGAGAACGTCTTCGTTCGTTGCGACTCGGAAACGAACCTATTTTCCCTAACTGCCATGGAAGAATCGATTCCGAGTTGTCGTCCCCCGATTTCCCCTCGGATCGGAAGTTTCTTATGGAACGAGATTCGACCATTAAAACGAAAGGATCGCGCGATGGAGTCGAGCGCGGTGATCGAATTAGTCGTACCTACAATCGTGGATTTAATAAAAATGACAAATGGAATTGTGAAATGACGATGAAATTCAGAAATCACTGAACACTTTGTGATCACTTGTATTACTGTCTGTTTATAATAGACGGGATAGTACTCAGTACAGAATGAATCTTTCATAATCTGTTTGTAAGCACATTATATATAATTACATGTAATTATATTTAAAGCTTATTATTTTCCACAACCTATAAATAGTTCCTAATGCATTACGTCGTCCGCAAAATTCGTCCAGTTTTTATGCGTACAATCGTGATTTATACGTTTTTTTGGACTTTTAAATGTGTAATTTACTAGAGATTCCACGCACTTGAATATAAAAAAAATCCATCAAGAAACGAATAACTTGGTCGTCCCGAACACTCTTTATCTTCAAAAGAATAATTCCCTTGTCGAAATCATTACAACCATATTCTACAGGTGCGATCAAATATAATACCTTCTCCATACATACTACAAATAGTTTTTCCTTTCCGAAACTCGACTAACATGAATGATGGAAATGAACCCTGTTTTTACTCGTGATTTTTCACTTATATCTTTTCTAAAAATCAGAAAATTCACGATTATGTCGAAAAGAAACTACATTTGAAATGTGCTTTAAGGATTATGTGTGGTCACCAGGTTACACAATATTTTCTTACTCAGGTAAAAAGATAATAAACACTTTCCTACAACCTAATACATTATTGTCACTAAATATTTCATTATCATGTAACAATATAGAAGATAAAAGTAATAGAACATAATATAATAACTTAAACAACAGATACCTGTATGTCGAGTACACTCAAACAGTTTCAAAGATTTCTAAAGGCGATAAATAAATGTATTAATTCTATCAGTACTTACAAACTGAAATCAGAGAAATGGTTAAGTATTCTATTCAGAACTGTTTGGATAGCACCGAGAAACTACAACAACAAATCGAAAGAGGAAAACTGGAAAATGGAAGATTGATTCCAAGCACCATGAAATTACCAACCCACAAAATACCGGCGATCGGAATTAATTCCAAGCAATAATCGGTTTACGGCTCATTGGATCGATCGTAAACCGTGTACCTCTATCCTGGGGACAATACAGGGACACGTTACGATAATAGTGCTTTCTCCTTATGACAGTCTCACAGTACAATTTCATGCCTGTGATCCTGACGCGAGGCTTCGTCTCAAAATGAATACGTGGCATTTCGAACAACCACAATTAAGTCTCCCATTGAAATATATTACACGAGTGACGATAAGGTAAATAATCCAAATTTACGTCTAGAATGATATTTACATTAGTGGAGAGCTTGTGGCATCAGTATTCGACAACAACAGTACATATCAACTATTATACAGGGTGCGGCATTTAAATTGACACACGGAAATATAATAAAAACAAAGCATTTCATAAGAAAGTATTTTAGACAAAAGTTCCTTAGTTCTAAGGAAAAAAGAGAATGACATTATTGATTTTTAATCTGGTGAGCGTTTTGAAGGTCATTTGAAGGTCAACTTCGTGTTTTTAAATGGATAACAAATTTTTTAAAAAAGTTAAAACCAAAAACGTTTCAGACAAAAATTGTTTATTTTCTTGCGTGGATTGACGACCTATTAAAAAAATATAGGTATTCGTTTAAAAAAACGAATTGGACTTTTAAATGGTCTTCAGAACGTTCGCCAGATTAAAAATAAAAATGTCATTCTCTTTGCCCCTCAAAATCAAACAACGTTTGCCTAAAATACTTTCTTATGAAATGCTTTGTTTTTATGATATTTCCATGTGTCAACTTAAATGCCGCACCCAGTATATTTGTTCACATCAACTTCACGCCCGCATACACTGAATTAACTTTGTTGTGTCTGTTATATTAGCCATACTCCAAATTAATATTCTGCGATGATCGGTGAGAAATTCAACGTTGTGAGAACTCGAAAAAAAGACTACGATTTGATATTTATGATGTGATCGATGTCGATGTTCGTGATAGACTGATCTTTAAGGAGCACTGATGCGCCTTGAGAATTTGCATTTCTTCCTGATTGGCAGAAATCTCCGACAAAGGCGTTTCCTAAATTACTAATTATTATGATTGGCTGAGTCCTGGAAGGAGGAGGTAGAATTTTTAGGTCGCTGTATATTTTCCCGCTGTATGGGCTGTTGGAGAAAGTACGACACTTATTGGTAAAGCGTCTACAGGCACAGGCACATAAATTCAAATACAAAGAGATAATTTTGAACAATTCGTATTGAAAGTAAGTAGATCGAGAGTTGGTTAGAAATCAAATCCGCTATCATTCGAAAAGAAAATCAACTAGGACATACTATAGGAGCGTTGGATAAACGAGAGGGCCCAAGCGGGATTCGAAGTCACGACCCCCGACGCCGAAAGCAGAGACTCTACCCACTGCTCCACAGAACCCTCCTATTTTCCAAAGATGTTATTTGTTCCTTTATTGGGTATGGAGTTGCCGATCCCACAATACATAGTACATTTATATGAACTTTTTTTTATGTTTAGATACGGTGGAATCACACCTAAAATATTTCTCGCTTATTCTGAGACACCCTGTTAAACGATTAAGAAAATATTCCAACGAAAGACTAATCGAATTGAAGGCGCATGACTGTTGCCATTGATTCCACGAAGAAATACAAGGTATGTTCCAAAAGTAACGGGAATAACTTTCTAAAAATCATTTTATTCAAAAAACCTACAATTAGGCTTGATTACCTTCAAAGTAAGTCTCCTGGGACTAAACGTATCGATTCCAGTTAAGCTGTCATTCTTCGTAGCAGTGTAGGCAGACTTTATGTGACAGCCATCATGACAATGTGCCGAGTCACGCATCATTTGAGCTGTGAGAGAATTTTTGGCACAGCAAAACATCCCTACCCTTCCCCACCCTACCCGACTTTTCTTTGATGCCCAAAATCAAAACCCACCTAAAAAGACATCATTTTGGCACAGTTCAAAACGTCCAGTCAGCTGCAACGAGGGCACTGAACAGCCTCTAACATGCAGATTTTCTCCACTGCTACGAAGAATGGCAGCTTCGCTGGAATCGGTGTGTTCTGTCCCAAGGGACTTACTCTAAAGGTGATCAAGCCTAATTGTATTTTTTCTGAATAAAAGGATTTTTTGAAAATCGTTCCCATTATTTTTGGGACACACTTCGTATTAATTGTTGCTGTTAAATGATAAATTGTACGACGTATCAATGGAGCCTACTGCAGATTGAGTATATTGCATGAGCATATTTCCAACGAGGTGTGAAGAATAGTGAAGATGATGTACCACAGAAATTTCTTTTCTCAGCAAGAAATTCTTAAGCTTACGAGGTTAGAGCATTCTCGTGATGGGGAAGTTCTCCGTTGCTTCGAAAAATTTCCGGCCACCTCGTCCAAATTTTCTTCAGTAAAATATTGGAACACTGGTAGTATATTTGTGAGTCTATCGTTGATTACAAAGACAATTTATACGAAGTACCTGTCCCGAAGTGATTCCCAAAATGATTTTCATTTTGGAAGTAATTTACTAATCAACTTTCTCGTCTAGTAAAGTTAAATGACTTTGACAACTCAAACGTGAAATATTGAAGATTCTTCGTGACTAAGCACATAACGAAACTTCGTGAATACTCATAGTTCTTAGGACATCATTATCCGTCTAAATTTCTGCATTCTCTAAATCGATGGGCTCGCGGTAATTCTCCTGCTCTAAGTTGTAATGGAAATCCGATGACATCTCTGCTTTCCAAACGAGATTTCCGTGGCGAATTTGGTCCCGATGTTTGACGTTAATTCCAATCGCGTCGCCTTGCATATAACTACACGACAAAATCGAATTAAGAGGACTCGAGCCGTGGGAGCAAGATTACGGATTAGCGAAAAATCAAGAATCGTACATTAATCCGTCCTAAGCCCTCGGGTTTTACGATATTTTTTGCATCCCTTTCCCGGCGCCGTTCATCATTCCTGCGTCTTCGACCCTCTACCCCCTTGTCCCTTTCGCGCCACTTTTCCCCTGTCATTTCCATAATTGTAGATCCGCACTTAATTCTCTCAACCGGAGTACTTCATTTCTCGAGCGACGATGAATCTTTAGGTTTTTCCGTGAGCACCGTCGTTCGAATTTGCTTCTATTTTGACAACGCAGCATTAAGTATTTGTTGGGTTGCGGACATTTACGGAAACACAGATTTTCATAGAACATTTCGAAGTGGCTGGATTTAACTACATATTTATTTAGTTCATTACGAGTCTTATTGAGTTCAATACCATTGATGTTTCAAATATCAAGTGAACATTTTAGAAGATTGTGCTTAAGCCATGAAAGCATTTAGAAAACATAAACAGCACCCGACAAACGATAAAGACCCCTGATTAATATTATCATTACTCTTCATGTTTATCTTGCATTAGCGTTCACAGACTCCCATTAACCCATTAAACCCAACGTGGCATTAACGTCACATTTCACTCACAATTTTTGTTGCAGTGAATTATTGAATTCTGGTTTTTATATTGCTGTTTTAAAAGAGAATTTCAAAGATTCACTTAATATTATTTTCGTTATTACTTCTTCTTCTACATAAAACCTACGACGCTTTGAAATTTGAAGAAACTAAAGTATTTATAACACTATGATGAAGCAATTTAAGGAAAATTATTTGATGTATTTTCCTCATGTAATGGGCTTGTATGATGTGGCATCTATTATTGTAAAGCAATTTTTATATTTCGGTAAAATAATATATACGAAGCATTTTTTGTATTTCGGCAAAATAATATAAGCTATTTTATTTACGTTTATCAATACAAATGACTCAAAATTGCATAAGCGGAACATTTTCATAACTAATAAATAATTATATGTGTCGAAATCACCTTATTTCGCTACGTGGGTGTTAATGGGTTAACAGTACACGTCAGGATTTCTCCAATTGATTAATAATATTCATCGCGATCCAGTGTCGATGTATAGATAGGCACGAAAAACGAAGAACCAGCCAATCCCGGATCATTATTTTCGCATTAAATTCTACGTCGGACAATTTCCCCTTGCTCATTGCGCCGTCAGTGGGCGAAACGAGCAATCTGGACGACGTTACTCGAATTCTTATTGCGACAGGAATCGCGGGGTTCGTGATTACGTCAGAAATTGTCTTCGTCCGGGAATCGATGAACGAGACTGTTCCACAATACAGTATTTGAACCATTGGCCGTGCTTATTAACGTGCTTATTAAATTCGACGGTGAATTTAATTCCCGGCAATTTGTAATTTTGACTGTGAAAATTATTTTCCGGGCGTGACTAGGTGCTCCGCCCGGCTCAACAAGTTCAAGTGCCACTACCACGGGGCCGGCGGGAGTGCTCGTCGCACTCTCCACGAAATGTATGAGATCCTTCGACGATCTTCACTTTAACGATATACTTTAATCGCGATTATCGTAAGTCGCGGTGATGTGGACGGTAAGTAGTTAGAGGTAAATAAAGCACGTCAATTATATTTTTTCTTCTTAGAATTTTTCATTTTCTCCGATAATAATTACTTTTTAAACGCATTTGTCGAAGCAGGCGTTATTCGAGGACGTTACATCTAGCTTTAACATTTCAACGCCCAGACTTTTAAAACGTCATTTTCAAATTATGAGACCTATACAGGATTTCCCAAAATAGCTTCTACTCCCGGAAATGAGGGGTTTCTGGGATGATTTCAAATATCTTTTTCCTTAGCAAAAATGTTCTCCGATGCTTTGTTAACGAAATATTAACGAAAACCCCCGACCAATCAGAGCGCGAGTCTACCGGCTGAATTCCCACGGTAGCGTTGGCTACCAATCGCAGCGCGTAGCCAACGCTACCGTGGGAACCCGGCCGGTAGACTCGCGCTCTGATTGGTCGGGGTTTTTCATTAATATCTTGTTAACAAAGCCTCTGAGAACTTTTTTGCTAAGGGAAAAGTTGTTTTAAATCACCCCGGGAATCACCCCTTTCAAGGACTGACAACTATTGGGAGCACAAATTAGTTCGGTCCGTTTTCAAAAGATAGCTCTGGCTGTTATGACTGTTTCATAGTGACAACTGATTTCAATTGTTTCTGAGAGGTTAGATATCTGCCAATAACATTCAGTTTATATTGCTTTGAGTTTCATTTAATACCACTGTTTTTTACTTTGTTGAATATGTCAAATTTTGTGTTAACTAAGCAGCATTTCCGGGAGGTTTTAGTTTTCTGCTTTAATTGGAAGAAAAGTGCAGCTGAAGCACATCGAATGCTTGTTGAAGTCTATGGTGACAATGCTCCAACTGATAAATCATGTAGGGAATGGTTTCGACGCTTTAAGAATGGTGATTTTAGCGTTGAAGACAAGCCTCGCTCTGGACAGCCAAAAAAATTCGAAGACAAACAATTGGAGGCATTACTCGATGAAGATCCGAGTCAAACTCAAGAGGAGCTTGCAGAATCATTGGGAGTTACCCAACAAGCAGTTTCCGTACGATTGAAATCCATGGGAATGATTCACAAGCAAGGCAATTGGGTGCCGTATGAACTGAAACAGAGAGACATTGAAAGGCGATTTTTCACTTGCGAGCAGCTGATTCAAAGGCAACAAAGAAAGGGTTTTTTACATCGGATTGTGACTGGGGATGAGAAATGGATATTCTACGATAACCCCAAGAAGAAAAAATACTACGCTATGCCAGGTCAATCATTGCCATCGACCTCAACATCAACACCAAAACCGAATATTCATGGTTCGAAGGTCCTGCTGTGTATCTGGTGGGATCAAAAGGGTGTTGTATACTATGGGCTGCTACAACCTGGCGATTCCACTACGGGCCATCGGTATAGATTGCAATTGATTCGTTTGAGCCGTGCATTATGACAAAAACGACCGGAATACGATCAGAGACATGACAAAGTCATTCTTCTGCATGATAACGCTCGGCCTCGTGTCGCAAAAGTTGTGAAAAATTATTTGGAAACGCTCAAGTGGGATATTTTACCGCACCCGCCGTACTCGCCGGACATTGCTCCTTCTGATTACTGGTTGTTCCGACGGATGCAGCACGATTTGGCAGGTCACAGATTCACTTCTTTCGCAGAAAT
>NW_015373959.1:1969625-2074007 GCF_001272555.1 Dufourea novaeangliae | reverse complement strand
GCTCATCTACTGGTTCGACCACAACCAAATTACTTCTATTCGATCAGGCATGTGTCAATAATCCACACGATATTGCTTCCCACCTGTTATTTGCTCTTGAGTTTGCCCCAACCTTCCTCTGCAGCAAACTTACTCTCTTACTCCTCCACATGCGATTTTCCCACGACAATCGGTTCACAAGTCAACTGCGACTATCCTCTATTCTAACTCATTGACCCAAGCAAACTAGCGCCACACCAACCGTTCTCGTACACAATTGACGCATTCTTCGGCGACATACAGCCGACCGCCTGAGACAAAAATGCGTCAAAATTAAAATCGTTAGATCGTTAAGAATATGTGCACCAATCGTGTTAGCATATTCGTAAAGATCAAAAAGGCTAATTCGCGTATAGCGCAATATGGAATGGAATATTTTTAGATGTGCCATTGCGTTTGATTCTGTCTGTTTTGTCAACCGTGAGTGCAATGCGAGTGTGCGTGGTATCGTTTTAGAGTTCTCGACGAGATCTATTTTTAATATACAGGGTGTCTCATTTCAGTTGGACCCCCGAATACCTTTTGTAATTGTGAAAACGCAAAAAATATTTCATACGTAATTTGAATGGTATTAAGTGGTCAGCATCTTGCAGACGTCGTTCTTTTCTCAAAGTATTCAAGGTCATCGATGTATTTTCAAGTAATTGCAATCACTTGAACGTTACATGGTAATACATATCTGGATATATGTATATTTTTTTCATGAGCTACGCGATGCAATTGGATAAACCATGTAGTTCCTGGAAAAAAACATCGATGGCCTTGAAAACTTCGGAAAAAAAGCGTTTGAAAGAAACAACGCCTGCGGGATACTGACTACACAATTCCATTAAAATTACGTGGAAAATACTTTTTGAGCTTTTATAAATGAAAAAGGTATTCGGCGGACCACACTTAAATGAGACACTGTATAAAGAACATATAAAGTTAACGCTTTGAAACCATAATTGACTAGCCCATTGCACCTTTCCGATCTGCGAGACATACTCCCTACGTACCAAACTGACGGCTTAATCAGAAGTGAGCCTGCCCCCGGTTTTTTTTTCCACAGAATCAAGGCTTCGATACTACTACCACACGAGAGAGCTTTCCGCGTCGAACAGGCAAGAGGAGGGGTGAATGGGGGAGTATGTTTCTCGCGACACACTCGACTCCCGGGCACGGAACGCTCCGTCAGGAGCGGGGGTTGCACGACCACTAAAAAAACCCGTATGCGAAATGAGCTGCCAAGCACCCTCGGGAGATTCCTTCTGTCTATTATACATGACCGCGTGCGCCGGTCCCGTTAACTACGTCTCGCGAGGAGAGCTTTGCAAACTCCTCACGCTCGTCGTCGTCGTCGTCGTCGTCGTCGTCGTCGTTCAGAGTGGCCGTGGGAGAATCACGGGATCGGGGAGGAGACGAGGGATGGTGGAGGAAACGGCTGGGAGAGGTGAAAGGGGGCGTCTCCCAGCAGCGGGGAGAAACCATGACTCTAAAGGAGCACCGGCAAGATAGAGAGGGGACATCCTAGTCCTCCGGAGCTTGCGGCTAGGGTTATTAATGGGCCGGGCGTGACACACCGCGAAATAACCTTTTACCCCCAACCTGCCCCGCGCCAGGACCAACGAGCAGGCACACTCCATAGCTAAGTCGGCTGTCGCCTCATAGGCGTTAACTGGGCCAGGAACTACTCATTTTCGAGAACGAGCGCTTTCCTATCTTCTCCTCTTCCTTCCCCCACCCTTACTTTTTCTTCCTCGTTCTCCGTTTTTTTTGTTCCCTTTTTTTGTAGTTGATCCGCTTACATTCACCTCGTTCCCTTCGAGTTTCATTACGTTTTTACCAGCCAAGGTATCCCGACGACTTGTGAATCTCTCCCTCATTTCTGTCCCAAGCACCGTCCACCTAACCCCTTTCGTGCTTGACAATTATCTTTAAGCGGAAGTGACTACGCTTTCAGGCACGGTTGTTCGGAGAAAACTGGGATCTGGAGGCGATCTTCGGTTTTTTTTTTTAAGTATTTCGTATCTCCTTTTGGTAGGTTCAGCATAAATGGTGGTGGTGTTTGGGGATTAAATGTGGTTAGTTTCATCGGTTTTCTGGGCGACTGCAAATTTGTATGATGTGATTGGGGATGTTAGTGAGAATTGAAGTGCGTTATTGACTTCGGTGTGTTCGATTAGATAAATTATCGATCTTGTTTCAAAATACACTATCGGTCGAAAGTATGGGACCAAAGTTTATGATTGATGGAACAGTATCTCATTACTCTGTTACGATATAATAAAACTTACAGTAAATCTTTGATGACTGTTCGAATGCTTCTCGACACTAAATATAATATGTTTGATAAACTAATGGTCATTTGCGGTTGAAACAAATATCATTAACTTCAGAATTCCAAGCACTATCATTGTAAAAAACTTCATTAAAAAGCAAGCGTTACATCTAGGGATATCTCCTTGTCATTGTCGATGAGCCTTCGATCACTCATCGAGGATTTACTGTATTTTCGAACGAGTAGAGAACTCAGTGCTGCGGCGTGCAGTAACGTGTGTTAAGGTACGAGGCGAGCACTTCGAACATTTTCCTTAATCATCCATAATTCGAATACTACAATATATAGGACATACATACGTTTATATGACGCTTTTCACACAGTGTGTAGATTGTACCCTTTTGAAGTATTGATATGGATTTATGAATCACCCTGTATATCGTCCATCGGAAATACAAGGAATATTTTCAGACCTATATAGCACACTGTATATTATTTTTAAGGTTTAAACTATTAAATTGCCAAAGACAAAAAGATTGATCTTCTGAAATTGCGCAAATTTCGAAATGCATAAAAGGAAGTTATAAACTATTATGGTTTATGGTACATAAGAGCTTTGAAACGATTTACTATAACGTTCCCAAGTGGCAGGCAAATTCATTTACGAAACGTGTCCGCACTACCCCTTATTATCTTACTGCCCCCAAAATTGCCCTCTTCCAACCTTTAAATCATTCCGCGCCTGAATTAGTTTGGGAAATGGCGGGGGGAGGGGTGCGCCCATCGACAACTTCTACACCAGTTACGATAATTCCGCGGAAAGTTTCCGGCAATTGAGACAATAGAAAGAGATAAGAATAGCCGCCGAGGGGGATGAAAGAAGCGAATGGGGGGAGAATCTGAAGATTTGTGACAGCTCTGTGGCGGATCGTGTCGACTAATGTGCTTCGTCTTCGGCTACAGGACACATTTAATTAATAACCACCGCGTATTCCATGGGTAAGATATATTAGTTACAAAGAAAAAAAAATTACCGAGATCGGCGGTATATGTATATGACTGAGTATTCTGTTGAGATGAAATTACAGATCCCACGAACTTCACGTAAATAACGTTCTGCATGATGAATCGATAACCGGACAGGATTTTATTTGTCATAAAAAGAAAATACTGTTATATACGTTGACTCATATTTGTTAATCTATGACTAACTAGGAATAGAATGTTAATTTGTTATTGTCAAAGAATCAGAGTTATAGTATTAGTACAGTCCTAGAATTTGTATTATTATTTCTGAATTATTGTTTGAGTTTGCGTCATATGTAGCGGAAGTTATATGAAACCCCCTACAATAAAAACTGTATTGAAAAAGTGTTATTAGTAGCTAGCTATTCAATAAGCTTGTGCAAATTGAAAGATGTATTGAGAAATATCCACACAAATCGTGAAATATTTACTATTTATTCGCGTGTTATTTCTCTCAATTTGTTGGTTGATAAGACATTTTAACACTACACCATGGAAGTAATTTGAAGCCATATCTATAGATTGAGAGTCTGTATAAATAAATTGAAGCTGTGATATGATTTATCTTATGGTTTCTTATGATTTTTCAATGCATTTTCAATCATTGTAAATTTTGAATCATCGTAGTAATTACTTTTAGAAAACTAATGACCAACAACTTCGTTTATTCGGATTAGAATCACCACTATAAAACATTATAAATTATTGTAATTCATATGCGTTAAGTAACTATATTCATTGCAAATTCGTCGCAGATATTTTGCCTAAAGGTTGTTGCATGCAGACTGTATTTTGTTATATATTTAATTCAAATACACTTTATTATGAACTGAGCCACGACTTTAGATAAAAGCTAAGTGTACACATTTCTATCAATGCTACGACTGCCCAAAAGTTTTTATTATCGAATCAATATATTGTAATAAAATTCATCTATTCACGTTTTTGCAGTTAGTAAAAAAATGATTTATAATTGGTTATGCTTTATTTCGATGATTGCTCCGTTATTAACTAAAGTCATAACATTCTAAACATTTTTATTCAGAAATCGAATGTTTTTCATACAATGTAGAAGATGTTGGTCACCGGTGACAACAATAGCTGTCAACGTCTTACCAAGATAGTGTTAACCCTGCTTTTCACCTCATTCACTCTTCACGCTAATATCTTTTCGGATAAAATTATTTCAAATTTCTTAAGAATTCATGTTTAAGAAATGCGAAACACACAAAAGGTAGATTAAAAATTTAAGTACGTTGAATTCTAACATCAAATATTTAAAAACATAATACTCATGGAACATGATGCGACGAACTTATAATAAGCTCGCGATTTGCCACTGCTCATGGTGTAAGTGCACTACGGTTTGATTATGAATGGTGACACAGTGTGATTTAGAATAATTCGACACAAATTGTAACACACTTAAACTTCACTAAATGTAACAGAATGTGATGTATATGTATGTGTGTACTAGTTGTGTTTACTCTGATAGACGTGTTCTCGTTGACGACTGAATGTGTTCTGTTTGGTAGTTGTATGCGTAGTCCCTTGTCGCTACAGATCAGCTTATGATTGGTTAAATGTATGCGTGCAGGTTGGAAAATGAAGAGATTTGATTGGTGTATGAGGTGTAAGAAGTGGGGCTTGGCGTATGTATTGTTTTCTGGAATTCCTAGAAAGCAGTGTCGAAATACAATAATGGTTCTTAGGACAGTGAGTGTTTTGCACGTGACGTGCAGCTGTCCAGGAATCCCTATTTATGACAGTTTGCTGACCGTATCGACAACCCAAGACAATTACCTATCTGGGTTAGATTCCAATAGAACAAAAAACTTAGTTTCTGTTAACATGATAAAATACAATTCCTTAAGTCTTTGTTATTAACAATATACTATAAGTATTTATGCGTTGACTCGAACGTCGCGTTCAAGAGTTCCATAAATCACTTCCCCTTAACACATTGTGAACTGTATCGTATCAACTGTGTGAAATATCTCTTGATATTCTCAAGTTTTTTCCTCGAAGAGTGAAATACTTATTCTTTTTTTAAACTTTTTGACAGTCACACAGCTTTTAAAAATTACTGTCCAGAATGGACACACCAGTCAATGAATATTATATATAAAGACGAGTAATTTAAGTTATTAAAATAAGCAAATGATTAAATATTGATCTTTTTCAACTCCTTGTTTCATATTTAAAGAATTTACACACCATTGGTTAGAAATGTTCATTCAATTTATATTGTTCATTCACTGGCGAAATCTGTACATTTTCTTTTTAATTTAATTAATTCATTTTTCCAATATTCCAAATAGAAATCTACACGTTATAAAAAGTTGTAGATATTAAAAAATCTACTTTTTATGTGTCAAATATTTATTAACGTTACAGTTGAAGCTCCATAATTGAGAGTCTGTTAATTATTAGGAACGCCCCTTATTCACACGCATTTGTCACACGCGTGCGCCTACCTCACTCTGTCGCCCAGCAGCACACCCAGGACGAAATATATAAAATGTAAATGAATAGTTAAAGAAAATGTGTTTGCCTAGGCTATGATATTGATAGTGCATAACTTATTGAAATAGTATAATGTATAAGTAATAAGTATATTGTTATACAGTTTTTTCATTGAGTATTGTATGTACAAGTAAAAAAGTATAAATTAATATTATTTCTACAGATATAAAAAAGTTTATTCACGAAAGGAATATGGTATCAGAGGGATCATAACATAGCAAAAATAATTTTGTTATAGGTCGAGAAAAAATTAACAAATTTTATTACGCAGAACGTTTAGAAGAATCGATTTACGTAACAACAATATTTTTTCAACAATACTTCAGTATCGTTAAAAGGAAAACCTAATTAATCTGCATATGTTAAAAGATTCTCCACCTATAAAATAATTGTTACTGCCACGTAATAGCCCCCTCCATACTAAACAACTTTTGTGAATAAGCTTTTTTGATAGCTCTAAAAATAACGGAGATAATTAAGATGATCTTATAGAGGTCTGTACATCCAGTCCACCCTATATAAAGCGCACGGGTGATTGGAACCCGTTAATTAATCAGTCCCTGGAAATTTGACCGTCTTCAGCCACGAAATGATCAATTATCAAGCTGCTGGTGTATTATCATTTAAAATTCGGCTTTAATAGTTACAAAATCTTCTAAGTGTTCATTCATTGTTCCGTTTACCCTAACTCCAACGCCACAGAAGACTGTACACCGTACCAAAATTTCCATTTCCAAGACGCCGATTCACGTCTCTCATCCGCAATGCGTTAATACTCTCCCAAAATTGACATTACCTTACCCACACAACCAAACGCCCAGCATCGAATAAAGAATGCATTCAGCAGCGACCCATCGTCCGGCAGCTCTTGAAATTCCACGTCAGTTTCCGGCAATCTCCATAAACGTTCCCGAAATCCCCCGGTCCTATGGTCATTTCCGTGGACCAGATACCGAAACCGGGCGATCTTCCCGTGAACGGACCGGTGCCGGCGGACGATGCGCGTCGAAGCGGACCTGCCCCGAAATTCCGTGGCCTGATTTCCGAGCGTTCGTCGCAGTCCCGTCCGGCGATTACGCTACCCCCGCGTGGTCAACGTGAGATCGATCGTAATTTTCCATCACCCGTGACGGCGATGGTGGCGTTTTCACGGCGAACGGTCATCGTATAGGGGAGCCGCACGTACGACGACGATGACGGGCAACATTTGGCGAAACGCGCGGAATTTTGCTTGCCTAGAAGTGGGAGGGACCGGCAGCACTAGCCCGTTGGCGGTCGGTGGCTGATTTCGAATGCAGCTCACGACCCCACGACCACTTGTCAAGCAAATTCGCATTACTTCCAGCATTATGGTCGCCCTTGTAGTATACCTGCATACAACACCCGGGGTAATAACTCTTCGGCTGAAGCTTGCAGCAGGGGAGGGTAACGTGTTCTTTGGTTCGAACCGCGCTTCGACCGCGTGATGTCGCGGAGGATGTCCTGAGAGGTTTCTTCCAGAATAAATGTGGGTTTCAGAAGATTCTTGTTGTAAGGAAAGGGTTGTTAAATATGTACGTGGTTAACGGGGTTCGACCACCTTGACGTGTTTGTCAGCGTCAACGTATTTAGAATGGAATCGATGGCGGTTTGCCTGGCGTTATTTTGCGATCGAAGGATTTATATTAGGGACTTAGGTCAGTTTACGTTGGTAGAGTAAGTGGTAGAGTACTCTGCCAATGGAAACCTGGCCTTAGGCTGTGTGCGATCCTGGAAGGTAGGGTATGAGACTAAACAGTACTAATGTCACGCGACGGCTGAGGACCAAGTTGGGTCCTTCAGCTGTCTGCAACCCCTGGCATAAAGTTTCCGATCAGACGCATAAAGACGAAATTTACTAAAGACATTCATGTTTTAGAATTGTTAAATATTATTAGATATAGTTAAAAGTAACAGGGAATAAACAGGAGTTCAGTATAGAGTAAATAACAACAAAATAACACAAACTTCCATTTATTGTGAAAAAGAATCAAGAGAAGAACAAAATGTTACATGCAAAAATGTTTCCGATCGGTAGAAATACTGGAAAAAAGGTTCCGATCAGATTCTTTAATGTAAATTATTTAAGTATTAATATTTTGTTATGTCCCCATGTGCACGTATCACTGCTTTCACACGTTCTGACATTGAATTAAGAAGATTTTTACAATCCATAGGTGAGATTTCTTCACAAGATATTCGTATAGCCTGTCGATCAGTTTTTTAAGTTTTGCCCATAAGTTCTCAATGGGGTTTAGATCGGGACTGTTCACTGTCCATTTCATTGTTTTAATACCGTTATGCCGTAAATAGTCTTTTACCACTTTGCTGCGGTGGCAACTGGTATTATCATCTTGAAAAATAGAATTTGATGAATCTTCAAACCAGTTTTCAATGCTGGAAATTAAAAAATTTTCTAAAATCTGAATTCACATTCTGAAAAATAAATGCATAATTTTCTCACCCCTTTTTCAGCCATACAACCCCAAATCATGTAGGATTGTGGATATTTTTGTTTGAAATTTAAGCAATCTATGTGAAACTTCTCATTAGACCTTCGCCAAATAAATGTTTCTGTATCATTTGTTCCAATGCATACACGTGACTCGTCACTTGCTCCTTACACGATTGTAAGCGTTCTCTCTTATGCTTCTTTGTAAGGTAAGGTTTTGCTTTGGCTTTTCGAAATGAAAAACCCATCTCGTGTAATTGATTTCTGACAGTATGATCAGAAATGTTTTTTGCCTACGAAGTTGCTCGTCTCATATTTGTTACAATTTTACGTAATTGTCGATCGCCTCTACTAGTTGTTGCTCGAGGGCGGCCACATCTTTTGCAGTTACAGACACTTTCCGTGTGCTTTGACTGCTTCCTATGATTTCTGCTACTTTCCTTTGGCTATTTCCTTCCTTCAGAAGCTTGATAATTCTTAATTTCATGTCATTAGAATACTCTTGGCGTGGTGGCATGTTGTACTATTGCACACTTTTCACTTGTATACTGAATAGAATAGTATGACTAACTAACTGATATTTCAGAGGTGACGAACGTCTGTTTACATTTCTGTAGTTCCCTCTTGAGTTTATATTTATCTTTCATGCTTCATACATTCAAGTGGAAGTTTGTGTTATTTTGTTGTTTTTTACTCTATACTAAACTCCTCTTTATTCCCCATTACTTTTAACTACATCTAATAATATTTAACAGTTCTAAAACATGAATGTTTTTAGTAAGTTTCGTGTTTATGCGTCTGATCGGAAACTTTATGCCAGGGGTTGTACTATCGTAGGTTTGTTTATCAAAAACAGGTGAGGGCTAGCAGCCAGCGGTGCGTTGCCTGGAGGATAAGGACATTATTCCTGATAAGTCTATGCGAGTACTCGAATTATTCGAGTAACTCGAACTTCGAGTCAAATAATGATCGGTCGGTCGAGCCGAGTCGAGCGTTCGAATTTTTCAAGCTATTTGAAATCGACGAAATGTTCGAAAAAAATGCGAGCTACTTGAAAAACTCGAACGGCTCAAATATTCGAGCACTCGTAAGACTTCGATTTACTTGGAAATGAATTTCCAGCTCGAAACATTTTCGAATTGCTCAACTATTATATATTCTTATTATATAGGGTAATTTTGTTCCAAGTCAAAAAATGCTCATTATCGATATTGGAGCTCTGTAAATTGTTAAATCATGTTGAATCTTACGTAAAAAGGTATTTCACGTAAAAAAATTAGTCTCAATTTTTTGTAAGAACAAAACCATTTTTAAAAATTTTATTAACACAAGTTTATAGCGCTTATTGTACCATTTAACTTTTGTCTGAAATATTTTTTTCTATCCCTTATACTTTAAGAAAAGTTATACACGAAAAACTGACAATACCTATTTGACTTTGAGGTTAGTTCTCACACCCTTAAAAGGCGATTGGGCACGAATAAAACATTCCGTTATTCCTGTCTTAAACCACTCTATAAAACCACAAAGTTTAATTCCAATCTACATGTCAGCTTTCGCGGTGTTCCCTTCTGAGTCAAAGTTACCCCAACTTACGGAAAAATTTTTTATATTTTTCAATAAAAAGATTCACTTTAGGACTTAGGTTCTCGAGACATTTTTTACTCCACTAAATGAGTACTATTCGCCACTAAAATATTGGTTCCAATTTTGTCTCACTTTGTGTACTGGAGCTTGTTGAAGCCAATAGATCAAACAGATTCCACAATGTGAGCGAATACCTGCAAATGTCAGAGTAATTCCAGGAAAGGGATCGGGCTCCACATTTGCATGGAATTTCTCAGAATTTCAAAGAAGAGCACGTTTCGATGAACTGACTTGCAAGCGCGAGCAAGTCCCTCCGGTCGCTCCAGATTCCGTCGTTTTTCATCGCTCGAAGAATCTAAGCCCCTCGGGGAACTTTTGTATCCCGACGAGAATCGCGTGTAAGTCGAATCGATGAGGTCGACGCCGATACGTGCCGATACAGGAGGGGACCGCGCTAAACGCAGGGCTCTGAATCTCGCGGATGGAGAGGCTTTTCAAGTTCCAGCGACGCGGTTCAACTAGTTTCCACGCAGGCTTTTCGCGGCTTGGACCCCGCCCGGAAGTATCGGAAGTCCCGCGGCGAAGGCGTCGTGCATTATTTACAGGGGATTACTGTCCCCGCGGATTGTCGGGGGAGTTCGATCGGATCCGTGGCATGGCTTTCGACTTTCGAACAATAGAGCTCCCTCCCCAGGAAGGACGAAACAATTTGCACTGCGGCCCGCTATCTCGGCGGGATAGTAGAAAAAAAAAAAATAATCTCGATGGATATTTTTGCATCGATTCTCTCCGTGGTATCCCCCAGGAGAATTAACCGTCCTCGCGATTTAATCTACCAGCAACTTTGCAGGGCATGCGTGTTCTGGTTCGAAAAATGCTTGGATCTAACGAACCTGTTAGGGAGCTTGAGGGGGTATGTATCGTAATGCAGACGCCCGTTTTCAATGTGACACTTTGGATTTTGTTGGCGAAAACACTACCATTTTTTGCAGTCAACGTTTCGTATCTACAATTTTTTCTGTCGAGAGAAGATAAAAAATGATGACATTGCATGCGTTCGTATACAGTCATTTAGAGAAAACTGGTGTCCGTGATTCCGGTTGTGCCTATCTGAAATAAAGAAGCCAAGAAGATTTTTGATTAGGACGAGCTTGGCTATAGTAGATAGTAGAATCGATTGAAAATTTTTCTTCTTTCTATTTTCTTAAGCTCCCGAAAATTAAAGGAACATGAGAAAATTGATAGTCAAATTTCAAAGTGTCACCATTTTTTTAATTAACGACTTTTTTCTTTCGATCTGGTATCTCCCATAGCTAAAATCATTCTAATTAAGAACCTTATTGGCTTTTTAATTTCAGGTAAGCAGAACGGCCGGAAACAGGGACACGTGGTTAGGAGCGACTTTATACGAAGGCATGAAGTATCAAGAATTTTTATTTTTTCTTGACGTACAAAATTTTATATGTCCGTGAAATATAAATGAATATACCCTGAGTGTGTTGAAACATTTAAACAAGGATGAAATGTGTCCATCGGAATTATCACAAAATATTGCTACTTTTGTAGTCTAACTTCTAGTTCCTACTTTTCCTCCCGAAACCGTTTTGTATTGGACTAACATTTCTCGTAGAATTTGTGACTCCAGGACACTCTCCCACTTCTTTATGAAACTAGTGACATAATATTCGGTCTTTAGTTGTGTTATCACTGTTATTATTGATATTACCTGGCGTAAATGGAAAAGTCAACAAAACCGGCTCGGCGCTTAACCTACTAATCACATCTGTCAAGGTTTAAAATACTTCCCAAACTTTCGGTCCCAGTTCAAGACTCCAGGTCCCCTACCTCACGAGTCATAAGGTTCCGGACACCGTAAACTCTAATATAGAGGATCGCGTAGCAGCTTATCGGTAGGGTCATCTATCGAGTGGTTAGGCGACGCGTACGCCGCAAGTTATATACCGAATGCGAGGGGCGCACTGTTCCTCACTG
Organism: Dufourea novaeangliae; assembly: GCF_001272555.1. Lineage (NCBI taxonomy): Eukaryota > Metazoa > Arthropoda > Insecta > Hymenoptera > Halictidae > Dufourea > Dufourea novaeangliae. The sequence goes on along the minus strand of NW_015373959.1, from coordinate 2,062,107 downwards.
ATAACGGTGTTTGGGAGGCCCGATGGAGGGAACGGAAAGGTTCCAGCCAGCAGTGTGCTGGCTGTCGATTGAATTTTCCAGACTTTTGCCACGGTCGATAATTGATTTTCCATGGCTTTTCAACGGCGCCTCGGTCTATTATCTGCTCTCCCCAAACCACCACCACCCCCTCCTATCCCTTTTATTTTCTTCGGTCGTTTTTCCGTCGTATTTCCTCATTCCCGTCTTCGTTTATGGAAACCAAGCCGCGAACACGGATGAGTAAGTGGGAGGTAAGATCGACACTGGAGTCATGAAAACTCTGCCGATGACGCCTGGCTCGATTGGCATCCGCGGACCCTGAGTTTAGCGTCCCGATTTTCATTTCCCTCAAGACGTTTACGTAACCAGCACGGAGAAGCTCTATCCAGCTCGCTGCCACTCCAAGAAAATAGTCCACCGGCTGTTATTAAGCGAGCGCACCAGGCTGAGGGGCCACTCGCCGAACAACTTTCGATATCGCGGAACCACCGTCTGTCGGCTCCTTCCAGGAAACACGAGTTTGCTTGCTACTTATAACCGGATCAGGGACCTCGGGCGAAGTCTTCGAAGTGGTTCGGTGTTATTCTTCCGGCCGAGTTTTCGCGAAGCTGGATGTTACGAAGAATTCACGAGCTATCGTACATAGCGTCTATGACGTTCCTATTTGTTTTTGGGAAGTAACGAAGAATGTTGATGGGACTCCATTACTCTAGAGAATTTCATTACCAGGCTTAGCACTTTCGCGATTATGGGAAATTCTAGTCCCCCGCCATAAAATTATTTTCATGTACTGTAGGTGACTATAGCAGTTCGACGAGAAGCGACCGCTGTATACTGTTAACCTCTAGACGACGGGAAGCCTATTTTAGCCTCCTGAGGGTTCGCTTATTTTTTATAGTATAGCACTATGAGAAATACAAACAAGTTCTTACTCGAAAATATGAAAAGTCATGGAAAAACCTGTACGCCCTCTAAAGGTTAACACTCGGACGACGGTGTCTGGGCCACTTTAGACCCAGAATTTTAGAAACTTTACGCATCGTTCTAACAGAAACTGACTGAAGTGTACAATTGTCCATATCAACGTTTTGCAAGAATACCACAATAATCTGAAGAAATTCCTTCCGAAACACATCTAAAGACAGATGCGTAGGGGTCTATTTGAATCCAGGTACCACCTATATTGGATCATCAAACACGTGCACTTTCTAAGGGTTAACCTGCTATAAAACTGTTGCAGCAGATTACATATTATACTTTACTACATTCGCTTTCCACGAAACGTTTATTTTCCTATTTAAAGATTATGTGTTCCCCATAACCGTATTGCCTAATGCTTTTCGCAGTAGACACGGTTATAACGAAAGTGTCAAACACTATCATTACACGAAAGCAATAATCTACACCAGCAAAATGTAACCGAACAAGGGCAAAAGAACCAAGAGGACACCTCCACTGTTACAGGTCAGGCTTGGCTACCAATTCATGTGAAAGTTCACAGAGAGTGGACACCCTGGGATAATGTACCTTAAATCTAAGGGTTAGCGACAACCAGGTGGGGGGAGGGGTCCACTTATATGTCGTGTCGCAGAGGCAACAGGGTGCAGCGATCAGGGTCAGAGTGGGGTTTGAAGTAGATACCGGAATAAGATAAAGCAGACTCTGGTTACCCCGGCGCATCGGTAATAGCCAGGCGTAAACGGAGACAAGTGGCTCGAGCTTATGCCGGAAAAATAGATCAGAAACGAGTGTGCTCACGCTTTTCGTATCGCGGAGATACAAAGCTTCGTCGGAATACGCGGCTACGGACTGGATTCAAAGACGCAGGAGGGTAGGAGGGTGGGCGGTGGGGGGGAAATGACGAGGAAACGAGAAAGGAAACGGGAAAGCGGTCGACAAGTTCGTGGGAAAAGAAGCGTACGCGAATCGGAGGGGGTGGGGGGCTCGAAGAGGGAAATGGCCCGACCTGAATATCTCCGGCGAACTTTTCCATGAATACGCCATGCCGGCGAGGGGAGGGGGCGGGCATACGAAACACCGCGGTTACCCGGAGGATCGGAAACCGGATGGGAAATGAGAAAGGACGGCTGACGAGGCCGAGTCGAACGAACGGGGCAGGGAGAATAAATTTGAAACTTAGTCGTACGAACCGCCTTCTCCTCATTCTTGCCCACTCACGGACTGGGAGAACAACGAGTTGCGGAACAGAAACAGTTGCCTGGGAGGGGGAGGAAGACTTTTTTGTTTAGCGGTTCGAACCGTAAAATCATTGAGGTACCACCTGTTACGTTGCGTTTCGTGACGGGATTTCTTTAACTCTTTACAGCTGACGAAGGATGCTTCAAGGTTGGACCTTTTATGGAGGAGGAGTCTGGGTGGCTGCTGGTTAGGGGAATGTTGAATCGGAAGTAACATACGTTATATGGTACTGGAAATATTTATCGCATTACTCGAATATTAACGCGTTGACTTCCACAGTAGAAAAGGCTGTACGTAGTCAGGCACACTTTATTTCGTTGTTCAACACTAGAACTACCAGCATTGAATTTATACCGAATTAAATTATATAATAAAGTAATTTACAGAATATATAAGACAATCTAGCATAATATACCATAAAATAAAATCTGTAGTAAATTATAAGGCAATATAAATTTCGTCAAAGGCACCATTATAATTTCAGTAGTGATAAGATAGTAAATCTGTAATCAGTCATTGAGACGAATTTGGTAGTTCTAGTGTTAAGTGCTAAAGAGTCGAAAATATATGCGTTTAGTTAATAGAAGCTGTTGATCTTGTATTAAATTGTACCGCGATATTAATTTTATGCAAAAATTTTGAAACGGCATTTCGATAATTCAGCCACTTTGCAATGTACGTGTCATCCATATTTGGGTGACGTGGGATTGAAAGTGGTGAACACATTAACAATTCTACCCCTCTTATTAGTAGTATTAGAAAAATTAATTAAAATGAATATTTATTGGAACAATGCGTAGTTCAATATCTTGGCCAAAATAAGTTGGTTGTCAATAATTTTTTCGATCGTATTGATATAAAAATTGTGCGTGCTACGTAAAGTTGAGAGTAATGCAATAAATATTTCCAATACTGTAATTACCGGAAGCTTGTATTTCTGACAACAAGTGTGTTATCCTAAAGAAATTATTATATGTTATTTTGTTTGAAATATATTTCAAAAACTACCAATGACTGTAACGTTAAAAACACGGATGCCCAAACGGTGTAGGTACCTAAAATCTAAGAATCCACTCATTTAAAATAAGAGAAGCAAGATTTTTCTTCGAATTTATAGAGATGGTTATCGTATCAAGTATTTTTATTGAAAAATAATGAAAATTCGCTGACTGCTATCTGTTTTTCTGAAAGTGTTCCAAAATAGATACTCTCTGCATTAATGAATGTTAAATAAAAAATGTATTTGTTAACCAAAACTTCTGAATCTGCTGGATACGATAACCATTCCTATAAGTTTTGAGACAATCTTTAGTTTTCTTTATTTCACATGAATGGATCTCAAGATTTTATGTACACAATTTAGACATCCGTTTTTTTTCATCGTGTACAGTGATTGATGGTTTTTACAGAACAATATAACATTTTTTTTCGTTAATTAAAATGTATATTAATAAACCCCCGATGGATTATTTACTCTATGTGTCTTAAATTTCTTTCACAAGAATCCTAAAAAAGTCGTTTTTTATACCGCGTTTACATCAGAATGTACCCCAAACTCGGAAACGTGAGGTTCTACCGTAGTTTTGTTGCCTAACTATTTTGCAACAAAACTATAACTATTACGCTCAATAACATACGCTTTCCTTACTTTTCCATGTTCCAGAAAGCCATCAAGTTCCTTTCTAAAGACCACAATAATTGCATTATACCGAAAAACAAAAGACGAGAAACGTGCACCGGCGAAGAAACAATGCAACTATGCGATCGCAATTTTTACGTCGCCACGCATAAAGTTCATGTTTATTCATGAAATATTCAGGATTAAGTTTAAAACGAGCCCGGCCATGGGAGTGTTTGAAGGCTGACCGCTCTTTTGCATTAGGTACGCCCGACGCGACGCTCGCCGTGTATATATATTTTTTTTCCTATTTTTTAGGGCAGCAGGCTTTGAACATACGTCAAAGTGAAGTACGCGACGTAACTGAAAATTATGCGCGTACCCTCCATTCAGCCCCTGGGTATCCCGTGAACAGGCGGCGAAACAAAAATTCTCCCCCAACCGGAAATTATGTGACGCGTCCGACCGAAATCACGGAAATTCTTTCACGGTGACGTTTTAATAACCGACGATACCGTTTTCAGTTCGGGGACAAACCACCATCGCCCCCGTTTAAAACGAAAACGCCACGGGACATCCGTGGGTGAATCGACTGAAAATTTTACGAAGTTTCGCGGCGTAAATAACAGAAGTTATTTCGGAATTTCTCTCGTCGTGCAACGGGAATTACGCGGGGCTGACAATTTGATCCTCGATTATGTGGCGCTTCGATGATTCCGGAAATGAAAATTTAAGCCGAGGATAAGAAAAATCGTGTTCTTGCCTGTGATGATTGTAACGTGTAATTTTCGCTTGTGAACTTCGGCGCTGGTAAAGCGTCGAGAAGAAGACGATAAAGCGAAGAATATTATTATGGGAAGGGAATAGTTGAGGTGTTCATAGAATGTCGGTTTTACTGATTGGCGTGTTTCGTTACAGTTTTAATTGATAATTATCGTTAATATTCACCGTAGTCACCATTTGTGTGTTACGTTAGACCTCGTTGTAATATACAGTCGTCTCGGAAGGGAAGTTAAATCCCGTACTTTTTATAATTTGGTTTCTTTATTTATACACTATGTCCGTTTTAAGTGTACTCGTGCGATTGTTTCTGTACGCAGTAAAAATAGGAAGAAATGTTTCAATCGAAAGTGTGATATCATGGTGGACATATCATAACTATTTGACCTTGGAATAAGGTTGGAGAGTTCTGTGAAGGTCAGATGCACATTTCTAAATGGGATTCTCCGTTTTTTATTGTATACTCTTTTAGCTTACGTTGAGATGTATTCGAAATCTGCAACACATGTATTTTCCATAAGCCGTTTTTGATTATTAACTTCCAAAGTTTACGTGTCGCCATCATTAGCATTACTCGATGTAGATGGCGAAGAGGTTGCTCGGTCCAACTTCGTATGCGGCTAATGCCGGCAGCACGTAAAATTAGAAAATTAATAACTCAACAAGGGCTCATACAAAATATATGTGTAGTAGTGTTTTGAATGTGTATCAACGTAGGCTACAAGAATATGCAATAACATATATAGGGTTCTAATGAAATATTTAAATGTTACATTCACAAGACTATCTAGCTTTATCTCAAGGTCAAATAATTATCATCATAATATGTTTCCCATGATATCACACAACGTTTATCTGAAACATTTTTTCGTATTTTTGCTACTTACAGAAATAACCGTATAAGTACACTTAAAATGGACATCCTGTATACCGTAAGTAGTTGTAAAAAATCTCGGGGTATTCACTGTTATAAAATTTTAAGAACTTTTACCAGAGTTGGACATTTGGACAAATTGTCACAATTGGACAACATAGTCAAACCAATTTCGGAAATGGAGCGAAAATAATACATAATTGGGAGAGATAATACAAACATACTTTTGGTATATTATTCCAATAGGATATAGGACATAGTCCAATAGGTTAATAGTTGTTGCGAGGTATTCATGAAACATGTTGAATTTAGAGTATTTCACGAACGTCGCTTCCCGAAGAATAAATTAATATTATCGGAATATTTGGAATGAATTATTGACACTGGTGTCTTGTGTATAAATTGTATTTAATGTATGAGACCGCACTAGACTCGTGAAGTGGTCTCTACTGATGTTGGATGCAGAATGTGTAGTTTTTCAGCTGTCCAAGAACCCCAGATTATGGTCATCGTCGACGTCTAACGGCAATTCGGAAACAAAAGGCCGCGGGTCGGTCCTTGGCTGGATGCGCTGGTAAAATTTCCTGCCATAAATGCCTCGTTTGCTATAGACCTCGACTTTACTTATAAGCACGTTTCAACAATAGTCCTATTAAGAAAACTGTTGACTACTGAGTGTTGGCGACAATGGAGGTAGAGGGCAGATGCAATTTGTGTATAAAGATGGAAGGAGACGTTTCTTAACTGACATTTGTTTTATTGGAGTGTATTGGTTGACTGGCATTTGTTTTATAACAGTTTTCATATTCGTTCCATGTAACGTTTGATAGTTCAAATATTCAGACTTGATAAACTGTAATTTTAACAAAGAATTCAGCAAAAAGACTAGAAGCAACACTGTTTCCAATATATTACAGGTCAAGTAAAAAAATGTAATTTCACATACTTAAGTTTTCAATAATAATAGTATGAACTCATGTCTCCTTGTGAAGCGTAGATAATTTTTAACTACAAAAATTCGTTTAAAATTCAATATAATATCACATGCCAATACAAAACCCAAAGTTTCGTATATAACAATCCAATATTTCAATGACTCTTTGATCCCAGATCATTCGTGGTTTTCACTATACACTCAAAATGAAGTTTTCTTGCAAACATATCATTTCCAAAAGCAATTAAAGAACGTATGTTTAAATACACTTAGAGAAATGAGTTAACATGTTCCCCAAGAAGTCACACCAGCGTTATTAAATTACTCCATTGGTCACGAAGTAATAGAATTTTCCACCACGAAAGCTCTTGTTGCTAAAGATGACACTTGACTCCTGCACGCAAGTCCCTGACGTTCCGAACTTTAATACGAATAAGCGGAAAAAGGATATTAGAAGAAGAAGAAGATAAAAAAAAGGATCGATTCTGGCGGAAGATTGGACAGAGTCCAAGGGTAACGCTGAGCAAGGAAGAAATCGTAACGAAATATAAAAAGTAATAAATGGAGTGTCGGTGCGTTTGTTGAAGAGACTTGCGCCGCTTTTGTCCAAGGATTAGCGTCCAGAAATAGAAGAAAAAAAAACGGTTAATTTCCTTTTCCCGCAATGATTTATCAGTGTACACGCGATACAAAGGTGGAGTTGAGATAGCCAGAGATCTTTTAAATTAATCGCGATAGTGGACACGGAAAGCCGCGCTTGCGGCGGTTGAAGAATTTCATTGTTCGCTCACGCGGGAAATTTTTCAGCGAAACGCAAAGCATCTGTTGCGAAAGCCGACTCTATAGCTGGAAAATGACTATCACTGGGACGAGAGTTTAATTACATGAAATTGCAGTTACCGCCGAACAATAAAGTATAAAGGAACTGTGACCGACAATGCTCAGACGAAATACTACTGTTACCCGGGCTCGAGTTAGTGTTCGAGATTACGTCCTCGAGTCCCTTTTGTGTGCCTGATGCAGCCGAGCGCAAATTGGGTTATGGTAAACAAGTATTTGAAAACCTTGATACACGGTCTTTCGGTCGACTAACGCGTAACGTTCCCTCGCTGAAACTTCTTTTAATTGTTCCCGACGAGGTTCGAAAATGACGACCAATTTGTTCGAAGAATATTCGGGGTTCTTTTTATTAATGCTTCGAATACTTGATAAATTGTCTGAACGTGTGTGGAGTATTCCGGACGTTTTTATACAGAATGCATGGTTACAGAACGAAATGTGTACCTCAGTCATATTACACAAAATGTTCAACTTTTTAAATGATATTCGGAAAAAGAGGAAAGAAATGTTTAAACTTGTGAACAGATATATGAAATGTAAATATAATACTGTAAACAGGATAGGACACTAATTTTCACTTTAAAGAAGCTAAGTATATATTTTTATGAATGATTTTTATGGCGTATACTGCGTAAAGAATCACGATTCCACGTGTCTTGAATATCCATGTGACGCGGTTTTTAATCCTTGACCACAGACGACTTCTCTTAGACATGAATAATTCGACAATGATTAATTCGCAGCACTTTCAGTAACCAAGTGAACGTTGTAGAAATAGAGAGCTATTTACTGTCAATTAAAGGTACTCAAACGCTAGAGCTTCCAAAATTCTCCATCTGGTAGTGACAATGAAATAAACATTCAGACTTTGTTATCTGTAGTTATAGATTCATATATTACATAATATACATGTACAGGGTGTAACAAAAATGTTGTCCGACCCGGAAATGGGGCACTCAGGGGGTGAATTGGAACAAGTTTTTCCTTAGCAACAATGTAATCTGAGGCTTCGTTACCGAGATATTAACGAAAACCCGCGACCAATCAGAGCGCGAGTTTGTCAGCCGAGTTCCCGCGCTAGCGGTGGCTACGCGCTGCGACTGGTAGGCAGCGTTGCCGCTGGAACTCAGCTGACAAACTCGCGCTCTGATTGGTCGCGGTTGTTCCTTAATATCTCGGTAACGAAGCCTCAGATTACATTGTTGTTAAGGAAAAACTTGTTCCAATTCACCCCCCGAGTGCCTCATTTCCGGGTCGGAGAACATTTTTGTTACACCCTGTATAATATAACATAATATAATGCAGTGTAATAGAAAATATGTAATTAATCAAAAGTTATCATAAATTCTGATGAAACGATTCTCATGATTTTAATAACTATAAAATAAGAACTCTGAAATCCGCCATTTTGACTGGGTTCGATAATTATAGTGCTAGTTACGTTTTGATAATAATTCCCATCGTTTGAAAACAGAGATTGAAAATCTATCACATAGAAGTTCTGCCCAGTAGGTACTGTCATCTTCGTAACCCTGTTTCACGACAATGCCTATTAGAAAGTCACGTGTTTGGGATTACGATGTAAGCGAAAAGAGCACAACGCCATTTCTGATGAAGTTGTTAGGGGCACGCGATGATTGTATTTTTTTCAAAGACTTCCTCTGCTACGGCTAGGAACTCTTAACGATCGTTGCCTGGCAAACATTCCAGCCGTGCCTCCCTGAATGGCAATTGACGCACCCTGAGCTTATCCATCAATCAGATTTATGGTCCCTTGAGGGCGATTTCTTCGAACAGAGATTTAAATATTTTTTGACGTGTCTATCACATCATCTAACTGTCTCTTCGCAACCGTTACGCAACAAGGAAACCGCCCCAAATTTGTCACTGATCATAATATATTCCCTCCTACACCCGTTTAGGTATTTCCGGTATTCTTGAAGGGGTGCTGTATCCCTCGAGCCACTAGAGATCGCGAGAAGACATCAAGCATGGTCTGAGAATTGATCTAGTAATCTGTCTTCTACGACATCTAAAGAATTTCAGTTTATTTGGAAGAATCAATCACTGCTGTTCGTTCACAAATACTAAATTGTTATACAGGGTGTTAATAAAAATGTGGGACACGTTTACAGGGTGGCTTCAACATGCCAAAATAAGACGAAAATCAAGAATGACGAAATTTCATTCGAGGCTCTGTTTCCGAGTTATTAACTACTACGAGCAAAGTATGTGTGAAGTACACGGTATGTTCAAAAAGTTCCAAGACTGGTATAATCAAAAATTGAATTCTGTTGATTAAGGAATTTTTATTGTCCAATTTTCAACGTACATCCCTTCTCTAGCTACACACTCAGTACAACGTTTATACATAGAGTGCTTTGAAACCCTTGGAGAATTCCTTTTGTGTTACCCTGTTAAATTGCTCGGTTACTGCCTGTTTTATTGCATTCACCCCTTCCATAGTAGGTCCCATTAATTGGTAATTTCATTTTCGGGTATAAGAAAAAGTCGGCAGGTGACAAATCTGGCGAATACGGTGGATGGTTAAAAGCAGTTACGCTTTTTTTTGCCAGAAATTCTGTGACTATGATTGACGAATATGCGGGTGCGTTGTCGTGGAGCAGAAACCATTCACCCGATCCGCAAAGCTCGGGCCTCACACGTCGAATTCTAATGTTTAATTCGTTAGTTATTATTTTTATCGTTAAACATCCGTCTCTCGACAAAAGCTGCAGAACACATTCAACATTCGCCTCAGGGCAACTTGTTGAAGGTAGTCCTTCTCGTTTGTTATCTTCAAGTAACTGACGACCTTCTTTAAATCGTTTGAACCACTGAAAAACTACAGCACGAATCAGACAATCATGTCCGTATGCTTTTTGCATCATTCTGTAAGTTTGAATCGCAGTTATTCCACTTTTAAAGCAAAATGTAATTGCGGTCCGTTGCTCCATGGTTGTAATCGTGACAATGTATAAAATCAAGCAACTTTTAACAGCGTAGTACTAATGAAAAAATGAACATCAGGAAACACGAAAATTATAGGGCATTAAGAAAGTTCTAAATTATTTAGTATCGTCTCGATTTCAGAGAAGGGGCTAATAGTATATCTGCAAAAAAATCAGTCTGGGAACTTTTTGAACGTACCGTGTATGTCTGGTGCCATGGATTATACTACATCTTACAATCGATTCTCCGCTGATACACAGTATCTATCGATAACCTAGTTGAATTTAGAATGAAATACAATCAACTGAATCACAACACGTGAAACAATTAAAGAGCACGCCTCCCAAGAAGAATAACCTGTTGTGTGAGACGTATTTTACGTGTACAGTCTCGATACTGAGAAGGCGAGGTCCCAGGTGTAACGCTGACTTTTTAATGAGGTTTAGTTCACCGGAATAGAGCTTGGCATTCTGAAGCCAAGGATATATGTTTCAGCCGTATACAGAAATTAGTGTATGAAATATTCAATGTTCAGTGCCGAGGACCCTTTGAACACTCATTGAGGATTTACTGTATTTCGCCCGTGTTACAACAATTAATATCTCGAAAACGAAGCCTCGACTGCAATTGTGTCATTCTTTACTTTCGTCTTAGTTTTGCATGTACACCGGCGAGCAAACTCGGCTTTCACTAGGGGAAAAAGTGACGTAAGAGAAAGACCTCATACCACTTGGTAAATTTATTTCAAGTACTGAAATAAATGTTAAACCGAATGTTAATTTAGCATAAATTTCAGTAACTCCCAAAACTAATTGATAAGAGACCCTTCGCCTACCTCACTTTTTCCCCTAGTGGAAGCCGAATTTGCTCGTGAGGGTACATCGAATCCACTCTTCGAAGGTGTTCGACATTTGTATTAACACCCTGTATTCCTAAATATCGAACTGCACGAACCGACTGTATTTACAGTGTACAGTCCGCAAAAGCGGCTGGCAAAAAATGTGGCTGAAAAATATCCGAGTGATCAACGGCAGACAGAAGTTGAAACGTACCATTTAACACGTGGACGGAAACCGTGGTGGCTGCCGCGACATCCGCCAGGGCGCAGCTGTAGTTCCCGCTGTCCTTTTTGTTCGCGTTCGCGATGTAGAGCCTGGATATCGCGCCGCTGGTGCCCATGTCCGTCTTCACGCTGAAACAGAAAGCAGACGTTGTTCGTGTAGCGAACCATCGGTGGTTGGCTGGAATCTTTTCCCTTTAAATGGGAAGCACAGACGTTCACCGTCGCAGGCGACTGCTTCTTCTTTCTGCGTCGTCGTCGTGGCCAGGAAGCCTCGGGAGAACACACAGAGGACGACGGTGAACGAGTTCCCTTTGAATCTTCCCGGCCAGAAAAAGTGGAGACGCGGAAAAACAGGAGCAAAGGAGCGCGGAAGAACGGAAGAGCTCTGGAAGATCGACGCCGGTGAAAAATGGACGTTGGAAGAGAATTGTTATTCCTCTCTCCGCGAGTCGTTGACCTACTCTACTCAGTAAAGGAATCAAAGACTAATGCGGCTTTATATTCAGTGTCTGGTAGATGGATTCCGTTTTGTCTGACAGGTTTCGGAGGGTCTCGATATTGAAGCAGTGAATGTTTGATTGATTACAATATGAGGAGAGGAATGCTTGTGGTTGATTGGAAATTTTCTGGACAATTTGGAAGCTTTTGAGAGTCATAGTACGGTCATTGTTATTAACTGTCCCTTTTTTATTAGAGACTGCGCTCAATAGACATTTGACAGGGTCTGGGTTAGGTTATTGATGGGTTGAACTTGGGTTAGTCAATTGATGGGTTAGTACAGAAGTATTAGAATATCGTCGACCTAATGTAGTTTGATGTTCTGAATTTCATTTTGTCTATCAGATTTCGAAGGTTCTGAATGAATCCTGGCATTTGTGATGGATTCTAAGAGAAAAGTTAAGTTTCATTAAGAATGTTCTGGACAATTAGGAAATTCCTGAGAATGACATTGTGGATAATATTAACTGTTTCGTGTGAGGATTATTGAACAGAACTTCAAATGGAAAGAGTACGACATTAAATGCTAACTTATTGATACATCGTGGTCTGTTTACATCCTACGAATTATTTGCATGAATAAGAAAGCTAATATTGACTGATTCTACTGATGATATAAATCGAAGATTAATGGAAGTTGATACTGAGTATACATACAGGGTGTAACAAAAATATTGTCCGACCCGGAAATGGGGCACTCGGGGGGGGGGGGGGGGTGAATTGGAACAAGTTGTTCCTTAGCAACAATGTTATCCGAGGCTTTGTTAACGAGATATTAACGAAAAAACCCAACCAATCAGAGCGCGAGTCTGCCAACCGAGTTCCTGCGGTAACGCTGCCTACCAGTCGCAGTGCGTAGCCACCGCTAGCGCGGGAACTCGGCTGGCAAACTCGCGCTCTGATTGGTCGGATTTTTTCGTTAATATCTCGGTAACGAAGCCTCAGATTACATTGCTGCTAAGGAAAAACTTGTTCCAATTCACCCCCCGAGTGCCCCATTTCCGGGTCGGACAACATTTTTGTTACACCCTGTATGCACATTTAGTGTTCTGTCCATATTCAACGCATGAACTTTATTTGTTTGCAGTGAATCAGAAACAAACCTGATCCCATTGATTTGTCACTAATTATAAAGAAAAATAAAGATTCTACTTTTTGTTAAGAGAATTTTGGACGCCTCTAGACCTCTTACGAATGAAACTCTTATTATTCTTTATAATTGTTAATATAGTTCTTTCGCTGAAGAAAAATTTAGAAAATATTTGTCAAAGTATTGTACCCAAATACCGGTTTATGATTGTCAAACTGACTTTTATTTGTTACAAACTACAAAACACATTTTCATTTCGTACATCGTTGCCCTGCTCTACTATAAAGACAAGACGTCATAGGAAGTGAAACGGGATGTGGAAAAAAGCGCTTACAGATGATATCTATAATCTAAATTTCATGTATTTAAATCGAGATTAAGAAAATGTACAATTTGTTTAAATGTTTATGAATACTACATCTCATTAGCTGCTTAATTACAGAAATTTTTTAGCGTAATTAACTCCATTAAATTCGGTCGAACAGAAAAAAGTACCTACACTTTGTACGAAAACACTATCAATCGCTACTTGACATTGATAGTGGCACAACAAAAAATGTCAATTTTGCTTTCATCGGATACAATATCTACATTATGTTTCTCTTTTTATCATGTAATACAATATATATTTATAATTCCATCAGTTTTGTCTCAAAGAGCAGTTATGTCGCTATCAACCTGGCCTTAGCTATACAAATGTAAATTTTAAAAAGCCTCTCCTCTAACATTTATATTTTTTTAATTGTGCCACTGTCAGTGCCAAGCAGCGATATGTGCAATAGGAGAAGGCATATGTTGCCGGAAGACACTCTATTCAAATAGTAGATCGTTCGGATACTAGGGCATTTAAAATTTGAAGTAAAAAATTTATTTTAAACTTTTTTTTAAATTTTAAATAATGGGTGCTTGAATAGAGGAGTTTCTACTGTACTTATGGAATCGATATAACATTATCCATCTACATCAGTACATGTCAATAAAACACAACTAAACAAAATTCAAGCTATCTTCGAGTCTATTTTAACTATGTAATAACTTTTAAAACTTTCTAATAACAGATTAACTCTTGCCCTCTTTCGATCATCTGGCAACAGGGGTTTTTCCTAAAGTGTATTCTTTGGAACCAAAAAAAACGTGATACAGAACCACATTCCAAGTTTCGATCGACCACCCAAGTCATTTTTCGTACATCTACGGGGTCTACGATCAGGGAGAGGAATAGGCCGAGGAAAGTGTAAATCAAGCACCCTTCGCGAGGCGTCTGCTGCCGACAGATCGGCTGTTGTACGTTCGTAAAAGACACAGGAACGGAAGATCGTGGGAGTGTATTACGCGTCCTTAGAACAGCCTCTTTCGCTCCCCGACGACCGTGCATACGAACGTGAAACAGTTTCATCCGATTTACTACGGGACGCGCCTCCTGGTAATGACGGAAACGAATTTACGAGGATGTCTACTGCGCGCCGATAGGACCGGTTCGTACAATTTCTTTCCGCGTCCGCGGGGTTATTGAATTACAGACGGGGACGCGACCCCTCAGCGTATGACGGAATCTATTTCATCGTGGGCGGGGTATAAGGAGCGAGGTGTTCTTTATTGGGAACGCGTAGCAAATTTTCCGGGGTGAATTATTTTTACAAGGGGTCCGAAACCCCGGGTGGTCTCTATCATTTCCACCCTCTGCTCTGAAATTAATACCCTATTTCATGGAGAAATATTTGATCTTTATTATGGGAACAATTTTTTGCCATTTATGTTATGAACTCGGCTGTTTCGTTGTCAAGGAAATAACAAATCTTGCTGACGAAATTAATACTAGGGCACATAAAGCTAACTCATTACAATCTGATAACAAAAAAACTGAACAACCGACCTGTACCAACTGCAACTCAGAACTATCTATTAAACGTGTAATGCAAGAATGACCCACTACAGGAAGTTCCTGGAAAAACGAAAAATTCCCCAAAAATATCTTAGACTGCCTAAAGGATAAAATACTTATAAAAGAGATAACATCCCTTTTAGAATGTATCAACATAAAGACATACAGGGTGTCCAATAAAAAGGGGACAATCCGCAACATGGATATTCCTCATGGAAATACAAATCGAAAAGTTCTTCATCGTTTTGTAATCCGAAACTTGGTTTCTGGGATATTAACAGTTAAATGAACTCACGTGTACGCGCAGACACAGTCAAAAAGCGCACGGCCCAAGTCACTGGCCTCTGCTTCTTAACTGTGTTGGTGCATACGTGTGGCCCACTGGTCAGCTGATCGTTAACTGCTAAGTTGAGTTCGTTTAACTGCTAATATCTCGGAAATGGAGCTTCAGATTACAAAACGATGATGGACTTTTCGATTTAAATTTTGTACTAGTAGGCTATTAAATCTATTGCTTACAGTTAGTTCATCTTGATAAAAACACTCACTATTACGTAGAATAAGTAATGTAACTATACAGTAAATCCTCGATGAGTGTTCGAAGGCTCCTCGGCACTGAAGATTCAATATTTCATAAACTAATAGATTTAAAATTCCAAGCTTTACCCACATGCTTAACCTCATTAAAAAGTCACTGTTACATCTGTGAACCTCTCCTTGTCAGTGCCGAGGAGCCTGCGGACACTCATTGAGGGTTTACTGTATAATACTTGTAGTGACCATCGACACGTACAAACACGAACATTTGACGCGCAAATGGTCGGCTTCGGTTTATGACACGCGCGTCAACAAAACTATTTTTGAGAAAGTCGTTTTCCATCAGAATTTTAGACAATGCATGTTTTTCGCTTTCAAGTTTTTCTTTTTCGTCTTTCGTATCATAAACCTGGAGTTCCGAGGGGCCTGACAATGCGGGGCCTGACGGCCTGCGATCGGCCACGTCATGCGCCTTGGGCCTGGAGGAAATTCCGCTACGTTGCCAAAATTCCGCAGGTATTGTCGGTGAAAGTGCTTTCGTGGAGCGGGACCCCCGACTGATTTTACAACTAGGCACTAGGTTTGGCCATAAAATCCGTAATGTGAGACTTTTATGATACTCGAGCTCCGTTCAGAGCCGTCGGATGTCAACACGGAACTGTTTCTTTCTTCTTGGTATATTTAATAAAATTTTGGTGCATTATACAATTTGGAAAATAAGTTATACAAACACATCACTTCTTTTTTCACAGAATACGCACACATTATATAAAATTACATATATGTGTCGACAGATTATTAAAAACAAGTTGCTCCTCCTCGATATTTTGTTTTTCTGCGTGAACACATAAAAAATAATGAAAATATTTCATTGGAGTAAACAAGTAAATTGAGTAGCAAAATTTATATTCGGTTTTATTACACGTCATCTACCTTTCAAGATTGAAAGAAACTAATTTGCCATTCTAGAGTTGCTATTGTATATACATATATGTATATATACACAAGATCTAAATCTAATATAAATATTATTTATGAATGGAACGTAAAAAATTGTTTCTACCGGGTCTGATAGAAGTGAAATGAAACAATCATTTTTGTTTAGATGAAATATTAATGTAAAAACAAATATTTTGGTTTATTTGTAAAACACAGAAATGAGAAAATTGAGGAACGATTGGGTCACGTTTCCAATTATTAATTAAATGGGGACAAGTGTTATCGTTACCTTTGTTCCTCAAAAAATTGCTAAAGGTATTGAAATTCTATGATGTTGTACACGTAAATATGCAATGAATTCAATATGAACAATTTAAAACAAAATGTTTTCGTTTATAATGAAAGAGGAGGAATATGACATTTGCAGAAATTGATGTTTATTTACAGCAATTGCGCAAGTTTCAATCATTTTCTTTGAAAGTAGTCCGTCGTTTCCTATCATCATCTATTTCATTTAGGAAATTAAACAATTTTTAATAATGCGATGGTATTTATTTAGTTTCTTACAATTTCCATATTCCAATAAACATTACACTCCTCTCTATTTGATAAAGAGACAAATATATGTACTTATTATTCATTTAATATTTCTTTCCAATACAAGCAATTTGTATTCTCAATTTTTGTATATACTGTAGTAGTTTCTACATTTAATTTTTTATTTGCATAATTGAATACTTTTTCTCAGTGGCACGAAACTAAAAATTCAATTTATCACTATTGATGTTCATATTTTGTTATCTTTTATACATTTGTATACGTTATAAATGCATAAAATTCACAGTTTCTTTAATATGCATTAAAAATCCAAATAATTCCGATGAGTGCTGGAGAATCATTCAGTGTTACTACTCTCCGTGACAGCGGAACAATATTTTCAATTGCCAAGTGCAAAAACAACTGCCACTGAATGAAAAATGTGATGAAAACCAATCGTTGATAGAACAGAAGTAAATCACGTTAACCAAACCAGCAGATCAAACTGCCTGTTAAATGTTGCCTCGCTGCATGCAAATATTTAATTAAACTTTGTAGTAGAATTTGCGAAACTCAATTGAAGCAACGGGGGGTGGTAAAAAATATCGCGATTCAGCGGGAACGGTATCGCGAAACGAAATTAATCGAGTCGGGAACGAATGACGTTTTCCACGTTTCGAAATAAGCTTCGTCGATTTCACGGAGGAACGACGTAAATTTTACAACGAACTCGTTTGAATATCGACGTTCCGTATCGCTTAATACTTCCAGTAACTAATTACCACGTCACGTATTCAGAAGGACTTTCGATACATAGGACTCTTCCAATTTCTCCTTGTTGACTCTTTTATAATTATCGTTAGCATTTATTAGTTTCTTTATGAATAAGTACTATTTTATTAGTAAGATAACAATATAGTTTAAATTCAGTGTGTACTTCCGATCTTGTGCTTTATAACAGTGGCGTTAGATAGGGGAAAGTAATAAAAGATAAATTCAATGGATTATTGATTTTTTTTAGTACATGTTAAAGTACATTAATCAACTTCGAAAAGAACAGTAATAGATTGATTGTTATGATTAAATTATATGCAGCAACATTCAATTCTTAAGCAGTGATATTGACAATCTTTTAACACTAACCGTACCGACCGTCGGTCAAATGACCGGTTTTAAATACGGTACAAATAGGTATATAAAAGTCTCGGTACGGTTAGTGTTAAATACAATTTATACAATAGTGTCAATATTACCTATAATATACTACACAAGCCATACAATTTATAACTAGGCTACGGACTTTATGCATTCATTACAAATATGACTGAGAGTAGGTTTTGTAAAAATGTTCGTAAAGACTAGTATACACTTTTTCTTCGAACGTGAAGTAACTGTTAATAAAAGGTTCAAATCTTTGACATAATTTCAGTTCAGTAAATTCATCTATGTATAAAAATCTGAGTTTGCATAAGGATCCATAGTCTACTCATAACTATGGTAATAACTATAATAGTAGCAGTATGATGAACCAGATAATGCGTATCCAATTTAGCACATATACACATATTTAAGTTCTTAAAAGCAAGAACTTAAAAAGGCGTGTTTTATAAGACTATTGTTATAATATTAACAAGGCGAGCAATCAACATATTTAGAACAGACCTGAGTCGTAGACTCCTCTGATCTATTCAGACCCAACATTCAAAATGGTCAACATCTATTGAAGTCAGCTGTTGACAGATCCTGTAACCGTTCGAGCCAATATCATAGAACTCAGGAGACACTCGAGTGTTTAGACGACTTAGGGCTATCTGTTCTTGGAAAGGGTCCGGTAGAAGCATACTTGATCACCTGTTAGCTGACACACTGAGAGTGTGATCTATACATCCAGAACTTTCCTTCAATCAGACACGATTTACACCACCGATTAAAGCTGTGGAACCAAATCCTGGGCCACCAAATGAAGTAACTTATTCTATTGTCATTAATACAATATGGAAAATGGTCTTGTATTATTGTATTGAGTTTGTATTGGTTATGGAAAATAGCGTTGTAGTATCGTGTTAATATTATATTAAATTTTATCATCATACTGTGTACGTTATGCGATAGAATTAGTCTTGGTCACTGAATTTAATGATTAATAACAACAATAATTAATAAATATAATGTTAGTTGCGAAAAGGCTAGACATGTGTGACATTCATATGTAACGTCGTAACTTACAATTAGTAGCTTTGTGATGTCATTAAAAATACAGTTAATAAATTCGTTCTTTGTCTGTAAAACAATTGGGGGTGCAAAAGAACATTTTCAATATTTTCCAATTAATTTGACCTCAAGCAAAACAAATACAAACATTCATGGAATTTCATCGGGAGCAATCATGAATATATTAAACTACATATGTATAGTATATCATGTTTGCTTCAGATGCCAGTCTTTTTCGAATTAATAATTGTCCAGCCAATTAAATATACATTTGTAATATATTGTACCTAATATGAAGTACATATGTATTAGCACAATTACGGAAATAGTACACTTTGGTATTGTAATACGATGCTATAACATATCCACTGCAAAATCCATTTGCACACCGACATTAAGTGGACACATGCACATATTTACTTAGTACCCCCTTTTAAACCCCATTTACTATTCACTTCGCACACTGATTTACAGATGTATTGTTACATAAGATCACTTCGTCTACGCCCTTTCGATAACGTGAAAACAAAGATCTGGTCCATTTTTCCAATTCTCTCAAAGACATTTTCATCAGAATCGCTTGGCATCACTCACACATATCCGCACAGAACTTCTCAAACTTTCACCCAGAATACCGCCACACCAACCGCCTTTCACACCAATTCCCCCGAAATTAGAACGAAACACTATTTCAGCAAGTTCATGCATCACGGGGCTGCGAACAGTCACGTTACCTAGCCGCGTTCACGGGGACCTTTAAAACCGAGGGGATGGAAACGGAGGGGGTGTGGAGTCATTAAGCAGGAACTACAGCCAGCCTCTTCTGGATATGATGCGGAAGGAAGGTGGGCTTTAAAGGAGCCGGGCCAGCTAAGGAGGTCGGAAAAACGAGCAGGGCCAAAGACGCCGCATAAGGGAAAGGGGGATGGCGAGGTTACCGGTGCGATGGAGCAAAGGGGTGGAGAGAGCAACCGGGAAATGAGGCTGCCGGCGCGCATTCCTCCGCGTCGGACTGGTTTAAGAATTCATTCGGATCGCCTGGAAGCCACGAGACGCGGCACCCACCCTCTACCCCGTAACTGCCATCTGCCGAGGCCGCAACTACTTGCCCCGCTTCCAACCGCTCGCGTAAAGAGTACCAGCAAAGCCCTTTGAGAATAACGCATCGGGAACGCTCCCCGGAGGCGCACCAAGGAAATCCGTTAGGGCGTTAAGAGCACTTGTTGCCACCCCGTTATCGTTACTCTCCCCGTCTCGCGTTGTACGTTCTTTCGTCTTTCTCTGTCTCTCCTGAATTCAACTCCTCCCTTCGTGAATTCGCCCCTCCTCACTCTGTCCCTCCTATAACCGCTGATGTTACGTTCGACCGCTGGGTCTATGAAAGGGACAGGAGTTAAGTGGTCCTGGGGGTTGCGCGAAAAATACTCATTTTTCACCCCTATTCCGGAACGACGGAACTGAACGTGAAGTGTAAACAGCCGGGGAGGTTTGGTGAACGGGGTGAAATTGAGGGATAGGGGAAGAGGTGTACGAGGGTTGGTTTTGTGGTGAATGTTAATCCTTTGGGTGTTCAGACTATGTCACGTTTGCATGTACGTTTACATGTCTTGGACAGTAAGTTCACGAACAATTGTATTTAGTATAATATTGTTCGCCAAGATGATAAAATAAGTACTGGACACGCTAGTGATATTAGTATATTAAACTTCGAAATTTACGTTCGATAGTCTACCTGTTTTTATAGTTTTTTACATTACACGTAGAAAAGGTATATGGAAAGAAGGTTCCCTACCACGAGTATTTATACCGATTTTTGTTTACTTTAAGATCCATTAATGACCTCATTGAGGTAAAGGTAAAGTAAAAGTTTTATCATGTTCTACACATTTGCATGTAAATAATGTATTAACTTCAGTGACATATGTAAAACCTTCTTTATCTTCCTCAAACTTCTATCGACACGTAACACCATACAATTATCCGCAACATACCACATATGCTCCATCGCTATTAACTTTTCGGTGTTATGAGCGTATGTATATGTTTCATGAATTCGCCGCGACGAGCGCTATGGACGTATGTACACATTTCATGAATAGTAGTAGTGCCATAAACAGTAAAATATTCCGTCCACACGCAATCCATTCAAAATCAATCCATCGGTATTGCCGCACCGAAAGGGTTAATCTTATTAGTTGCTGTATTATTTAAATGCAGTAGACCTTCACATTACAAAGGGGATATGTTCCGTGTTATATGAGTCACATGTGTTACATGGATCTCAGAGCCAGAGGGTATTTAATCACACTTTTCAAACTTTAGAGGACAGCAAATCAAAGGTGTAAGGATGTTGTAACCTTGGAACGGTTCCGTAAGAATACCACTACAAACAATTGCTACCTTCGAGCTATTGAATGGAATTAAGACAAGTCTCGATGTGTAGAAATGGTAAACATTACATTAAGTTCCTTATGCGATGGACTTTACATTGTTTGGCTCGGAACAAGAAATGAAATTAGTAATATTTTTACGCTGTTATATTAAAAATGAAGTAACTTAGAACAAAATAATTTTTATCATCGGAAAGAATAAAAAGTTTGTTAGAGGAAGCGTGTAAAATGTCATTTTTTATTAAAAGGGGACTTAATACATTCTGTCTCTGGGGTCAAGGTATACATACATATATGCATTGTGCATGTACAATAAAACTA
This sequence comes from Dufourea novaeangliae, assembly GCF_001272555.1. Taxonomy (NCBI): domain Eukaryota; kingdom Metazoa; phylum Arthropoda; class Insecta; order Hymenoptera; family Halictidae; genus Dufourea; species Dufourea novaeangliae. Next base: position 2,040,421 of record NW_015373959.1, on the reverse strand, counting down.
ATGTTTATATAACCGTATATAATTGCCATAAAATATTGTAAATTATTAGAAACTGTTATACTTGAATTACTTATTATGAAAGATATAAAATGAATATTTAAAATATTTCACGTGACAGTTTCACGTATTATTTTAAACGTATCTATCGTGTTATACGAGCACTCTCAATTTTTCCGTCGTGTTATAGGAATCCGTTATATGAACCCGTATTATACAAGGGTCAACTGTATTACCATTATAATAGTTACTTAATTATTTTTCTATTTTGCAATTTCAACAGCAGAAGTTATCAACGACTCAACTCAGAAAATGCACAATAATCCGCTCATTCCATCCCAAATAAAAACAGCACACGCATACAAACAATTATACATTTTTGATCGAATCTCTTAATTCCAGTGGACTGTAAATACCTTGAAGTGTGCATGCAGTTACACAACCGTCGCGGAAACAGGACAAAAATTTTGTCACACCTGGTAAAACTTTGACGAGACCGTCACGTTTGGTCGCTGTAACAGGACTGAAGTTGCGGGAAGACAGGTCCGAAATGAGGTGACCGTCGTAGTTTGTAATGCAGGTCAGACATTGCCGTTCCCTTTTAGTTCCACTCCCCTCCCTGCACTTTCCCCTACAAACGTCACAGTGGAACACGTGTGACGATAATTGCCCGATGGACTTCGTGTAACAAAGCTCGTGACATCGATCCATGGGATTCAACTCTGGAATTCCTACCTCCAACCCCCTACCCCCACCTTTCTCCCGATTGGCACCCTGGGAGAGATATCCGCGCCATTTACCATTCCGCGATCGTCCTCGCGCGGTAGAAACACGTGTCCCGCTCACATTCCCCTCACCCTTCCCCTATGCACGATGCTTTTTAATGCCTCGGGCGTGCGGAAAATTGTAAACTTTTCCCGCGGAAATGGCCGAAAAACGTCACGATGCTCAGTGGTTACGGGAATGTTTCAGAACTCCATGCGAAATGAGAATCGACGGAAAGTTTGTTAAAAACTCGCTGATAGAAAATGAATTCGTAGACGCGGGAACTGGTTCCCGCGAATGGGGGAACAAATGATGGCGAACGCTGGTTCTCGGGGAAATTTGGGAATGGAAACACGGTTAAAATTCGATTATGGGATCTGATTGGCAGATACGATCTGGGAGAAATTGAATTTTGTCAGGTACACGGATAATTATGCTCTGACTGCGACAGTTGTGTGGAATGTGTAGAGTGTTCCACGCTTGGGATTTTACTCTGTGTGGTATTCAATATGATAATTTATCATTCTTTATCTTTTGTTCGGGTAGGTATATTAGCAAATTCATTTGGAAGAATACCGTGGGAAAGTGTAAATTTGTTGCTATTGAAATTTGATTTTTTAATTTATCCCCTCCCTCTCATCTCCCCGTATTTTCTCATACGTCTACATTCAGGAAAAATTCGCTCCACTGGCTCTGGACCACGGGAATCCATGTTTATTCTATAGAGGATTGTGAAACGAAAGTGAAATGTTTAGTAGGTCATTCAGAGATAACAATGTTATGCACAATATGATTCTAATTCGGCGGAAGGTTACACCAAACATAAAATGCAACTGTACTTTTAATTGTACATTGCAATAAATATGAAGAAAGACAATAGACGTACTTCTGTACGACATTAAAATAAGAAAAACAACAGAAATACTATTATTGCAATTCCGCAGAGAAACAGAACTACTTATAGTAAAAGTATAATATACAGGATGTTAATGAAAATATGGAATGCTTTGATAGAGTGAATTCTACATGCCAAGCTAAAATGAAAATCGAAATTGCGTTCGTGGTTTCGTTTCCGAGTTGTTAATGGTTGAAAATATGGTTGAAAATATCGGTGAAATACGCATGAAATACGTCTGGCGCGATAGATTATTATAACTACTTGAGTGGCTTCTTCTTCAACTGTTCCACGAGTTGGTTTCATTTATTTCATTCATAAATTGAATTAGGCCATCGATCGATGCGGTGTATCAACTGGAAATCGGCTGTTGTAAGTATAGTGTTCCAAATTTGTATTAATATCCTGTAATTGAATGTTGCCGTCGCTAATAACGCAGTTGATCCAAGAATAAATAAGAAAGGGTTACTTTTATATCTCCAATTTTGATTCGGAACATTGTAATTTGTTCTTTTCTTAGTGGGTCAGATAGTATATGCTCTTTAGTTGCGAAACTGCTGTCGATTGTCTGAGTTTGTTTATCCGAAAATTTCTAGAATTTTTAATTGTTAAATGATCACTATTGTGCATAAGTTTCATTCATAAAAGTGTAACCAAATATATCAAACATTAGAACTACAGAATGCAAAAATTTGTTTTTAAAATTAGTATTACAATTTGATATTGAATTTTTATAGAAGTTGACATTTGTATAAATTGTTCAACGGGACATAGAAATAGGTGCATGCCAAGTTGTACTCCTCTGTAAAACTTTAATGAATTCAGAATAAAATAGAAAATTTTAGTAAGTGCTATGCATATTTCTAATTTAGATTGTTATATAAAGTCGTATATGTCAGAAATTCATGAAATCCTCTAAAATACATGTCTAGTTATAATAAAATGTCGGTCGATGCAATGATATAATTTGCACCTTATTCAAAATTTAGTATATAACCGACATGTTTAATTAATGTATTGAAGAGACAGTTATGTATTATTAATTTCGCGGATTAGTTATCGTTTGAAGAATGATATTGACGGGTTTGAAAATAATATTCTATGAATGTATTAAATTACTTATCTCGATCCTGTCAAATTATTGGCCTTTCGTTAATTGGAACGAACAGTGACCATTTATTAATTGGAACTATTCTCGGTGATCGTAATTTCGTCAATTAACGTGCGGTCAACATTTCCCATGAGAATCAATTTGGTTGGATTGTTTGAATGTGCCGTGTCAATGTTTCGCAGCAACGAAGCAGCTGTACTTACTGTTACTATAAAATACCACTGTATCGTATGTCTAGTTTGAATAATAACAGGAAATTCTACATTATGTTGAAACAAATTGTCATGCTTTTATGAACATGTTATAATTAATATATATAATTGTTTTTATATATTTTGTGGTTTCTCACTTTTATTTCATTGACGAAGTTAAAACGAATTATTATATCTGTATGTAAAAAGACTTTCAGAATAGAAAATTGAATGGTATCCATTTTAAGCTGACTAAAAACGATTTTAAAAACGGATTGATATATACAAATCCGACGTCAGATAAAACAGTGGGCAAAGTTTCATATAAAGACTCCCACAAACCAATGCGATAGATTCGCAACAGTTTAAAATGCATGGCGTCTTACGAGACTGTTCACACCAATGCGAAAAATTTCCGCAAAAATTTATCTATAAAAAATTTATCGCCGCGAAATATTCGCTACCGCTGCAACTATTTCGCATTGGTTTTTGGGAGCCTTAAGGGGTTATGCCTAGCTATAAATTTTGAAAAAATCGATTTTGGGTTTTAATATTTTCTTACAGTACATCACTTTAGAAATATTGTGTGAAAGTTTGAAGTTGATCCGACCAAAATTGGTGAAGTTACACCTGTCTAATGTATATGGCCTTGGAAGTTTCGGAGCAGATATAAAGTGGTAGATTCCCTTTTTAGGGGTGCGTGAGTCATGAATACTGTGCCCCAATTCAATTTATGGTTGCGTTAGTAAATATACAGAGCTATATGAAGCCATAATACTAAGAATAACTATATATACAAAATTTGCATTGATTCGGTTGTAAATCTGACTTGAAACTTTAAACGTGTTTTTCTCAAAACCACATTTCCTAAATCCGTGACCAAAATATCTCGAGAACCGCTGCACCGAACTGATTCAGCTTTGGTGGAGTCATTCTATACATAAAAATCTAGTGCCTGATCGTGACTTTTTGTATTTCATTGCGTAGTTTTTATGTTCTAGATAAAAAATGAACGATTATTTTGGCGAAAATCGATACTTTGACTTTGAACAGTCGCCATTTTGTCGTAAATTAATTTTCAGGATAATGAACGATCGGGCACTAGATAATTTAATAAATTAACTCAATTTTCTCGGATTTTTTATTTTAAATAAACGAACTCGAAGTTACATTGGTCACCGCAGAACGTCTAAAATAAAAACGACGCCGGGTGATGGCTGATATTTCCCCTATTTATTCATATTTTGCATTGAAGAATTTATTATAATCACTTCAAAATGTACACTTTCGAATACAATGACGTGTGTTTAAAAAAGTCTTCAAGTTTTTTAAAAATAAATTCCGAAAGTACATGTCTTTTTTCGAGCTCGCAGGTAGGCATAATACAGACGACGTAATGTATTAAACAGACGACGAAATCCGTAGTACATGGTCTTACGACGTACTCGCGATAATCTCGCAATGAGCCACTGCTCTTTGCTAAAATAATACTGCGAAGCTCGTTGGAAAGATGGTGTTATGGTGTATGGTAATATGTGTTTTAAATGATTGACACAACTTAGTAACACACTTAGACTTTAATATAAACTTAACAATGTTTTGTATGTGTGTATTGGTTGTGTTCTGACTGATCGATGTGTTCTTGTTGACAGTTGAATGTGTTTTGGTGAATGAGTGAATGTATAGATGCTTACTGCAATGGATCGATTCATGATTGGTGGAAAATGCAGAATTTTGGTTGGTATAGGTTTTTTTGGTTCGTGTAGGTGGTTCAAGAGGTGGTAGTATGAGTTGGAAGAAGTATATGGAACGGTCTTAAGGACCGCGAATGTTTTGCACGTGACATGCAGCTGTTCAGGAATCCCTATTTATGACGGTTTGGTGACCGTGTCAACGGCCTATGACGCGAGGAGCGTTACGGCCATCGCCTACCTGCGTTGGGTCGCAACACATGGTATGAAAAAGTGCTGCAATTGAAGATGAAATAAAGTAATAGAAATTTTTATGGGATAATTATTTAGAATAAGTTCATCCTCACCGATTTCAATGACCTTGAAGTATGTTGTCAAGGTCATCATTCTGAATAACTTTTCCCTATACATGTTACCGTGGATCGGTTTTAGTTCGCAAGATATTCACAAAAATATATTCGATACTGTATACTGTATTTTGTTCTGTATGGGTAATTATGTAGAAAATAGGCAACCTCGTGTATTACCTCGACTTTGACTATGTTGACAAGATCAACATCCTGAGTGACCTCGACCTTGAAAAAATTGGCAGTATGCAATATTTAAGAGAAGATACATATCTGAAAGAGTGATCGGTGAAGTTCTGAGACTAGATTTGTTAGCGGGGTGAGGGTTTTGGGGGAAGGGTGCAAGCTGCTAGTAAATATTTTTGGAAAAGTATGTATAAATTTTACTTTATTTTGTACCTAACAACGTCTTTAATATAGAAAATAAATTTCTAGCATAATTTCAATTCAGTGAATTAATCTATAAAAATCTGAATTTGTACAAAAGTCCAGTGTATTTATTATGCTAAGCGATTATACAATAGCCCTATATAATAACCCTACTTCTTGTTAACAAATAAAAATTAACCTGATTGAAAACATAATAAATCATAAAAGAGAATTAGTCGATGCAGTGGAATTTAACCATCAGTATTTATTTCAAATAAAATTTTTAAAATTTGTGTATTTGCATGCTATACTTTACGCTGAATTTACTAATGTAAAAATAAATTCCTGGTAAAATGTTTCCTGACGCAAGAATAAATAGTGGAAACAATTTTCTTCCGGTGCAAAGAATACATTCATGAAGCAACATATTTCATCGTTAAATTCAGCGTAAAAAACCGTACGAATATACAAATACTCAAAATTTTATATGAAAAACTATCTTATTGATTCTTGTGTGAATGTTGTCCTTTATAATTCTGAGAAACAACACTAGTTCTGGTAAGACTTAAATTGAATACCTTTTAGTATTCCAATTGTATACTTTGGGCCAATTTACCAATTACCCTACTCCTTCCTTTAATCCTCATATACCGAATACTCGAGGAGTGATACGGGTTCCTAATGCCGTGTTATTTTGGTCTATAGTAATAGCTCAGTCATATTTGCATTGTAGTGACTGTTGTGATGTTAAGGATACTTCGATTAGTTAGTACGATTAATGATTAGTAAATGATGATTAGTTAGTAAGATTCCGAAATTGAAAGTTACGAAAATTAAACGAGAAAAATCACAAGAATGTGGTGCCAATTGTATAGGGCGACACAAAAAAAGAGTTAGTTAACTTCTAAGGTAGATATTACTTGCGAAATGATAGAAAAAGTCTTAATAAACATGGGTCGTAAAATTAATATTTTCAAAGACAATTTTTGGTTTCGATTGAAGTATCGTACCGTGTGGAAACAATGAATTACCTTATCATTTCTTCTCTTCCTGGTTACAGAAGGATTTCCGTAATTTTGATTAGCTTATTACAGTTTTCTTAATTATTTACATACAGTACAATAGCTCTCGAATGGAGAAAATTGGTTGCTTCAATCGAAACCAAAAATTGTTTATAACTTCGAAAATATTAATTTTTTGATCCATGTTTATTAGGACATTTTTTTCATCATTTTGGAAGTATCTACTACCTACCCCAAAAGTTATGAACTCTTTTTGTTGTTTCACCCTGTATATCCGCTGAGTATGTTTTCGTATGAAGATTTTCCAGTAAATTTTAGTCCTGTTATTTTTCGAAATATTTCAATAGATAACAATAAGAAAAAAAATATATACAAACATATAACTCGGTTAATCAGTTTGCGAGGATTATATCCACCATTTTGAATCGTATAGGTACAGTTTTCCTCCAAACGACGAAATAATTCGTGAATTTCAAGAATTCGAGTTTCCCGAAGTTGTATGTACGGGCGTGGATGCAACGTGAAGAGAACATTTTTAATAACATTCCCGTGTCAATCTCTCCCGTCCAGACTCCGTCTTTAATCCCGTTGGCTGGCACCGTTCGCGGGAAGCCCGAAAACGAAACGATGGCTTCCAGTGTTTCCCGTGGCCTGTTTCCGCTTCATAGTAATCGCTTCATATTCGCAAGAATTTAATTTCCCGCGTTCTTCCAGACGTGTCCGTGTCACGGCGAGTCAATGGATCGACCCGTCCAATTCTCCACCTGGCCGAAGAATCCCCGGATATCCGATATGCGCGAGTCTCCCATGGAAGAACCTCACGAATGGCTTTTTACTTTCCCTCTGAAACCGGACCAGGCACAGCCGATTGAAAACGCGCCGTCGAATTCCTCCCTCGCCGGACACAGCCTTTTTGCCGGTGGTATTAATCGTGGACCTCGCACGATGATGAAATTGCCGGATGATGGAAGGAAGAACACCCGTGGAGAGATTCTACACAGTGGAAAACTACCTTTACTCGATCATAAGGTTACGCTCGAGTTCGAATTCGCTCCAGTTATGGAAGTTCGAGACGGAAATATACGTCGTTCGAATAGATTGCTGAGAACCTGGCCAATTCTCTGCGGAGTATTGATAATATCCGATTGCTTTCGGCGAATCGAAGTATTTTTAATTGGCGTGATCAGTAGGAAGGAATGACCTACTGTTCCGACGGAGATGATGGTGTTCGTGGTAGTAATTAGACGACACTTTTTATAGATATGTAGGGTAATTTTATATAGAGGGTGGCCTACATAACTCTTAACAGCTCAATATCTCGAAAAATATGCCCTCGATTTTAAAGTTCTTGGTCTTAAATTGCATGAATCTGAAGGGCCTTTCTATTTATATAAACGTGAAGTGGCCCCCCTTTCCCCTTTAAGGGGGGGGGGCAGAGGTACCTTTATAATTTTAAATGGAACCCTCTATAAAACGTTACATATATAAATTCTACAGGAAAAAAAAAGGTAAATTTTGTCTGAAACATTTTTTTGTCAGATATTTCCATAATGAGATATAACAGTTTGAAGTTTCGACTTGTAGGTACTTGCTTGAAGCGCTCGGAAATTGCGTTATTGAATTATACGCGCTTGAGTCCATTGCTGCCGAAATTTTTAATTAAGGCTATTACGCTATTTTAAAAACATTTAATACCCTAAACTTAAAAATTGGACTTCAATGTTAGTTTTACGCCGAAAACCAAAATGCGCAGCGGGTGACGCGACAGGAGCGGCGTACTAAAAGTAGCTCATAGGAAGCTAGAAGAGCTCGTAGACAGCAACAAATAGAACAACAAAGCTTTTACAAGAAAGTAGAAGGTTTGCTTTGCGGGCCTGGAATAGCAGATTAGCCTACAAGTGCTGAGAGTGTAAGAAATTTGTTACTTTTCCGTACTTGAAACTTTAAACGCGTTTTTCTCAAAACCACATTTTTCAAATAGGCGTGCCACATTACTCATAAACTATTCAACCAATCGAATTGCCCTTTGACATGCATGTAGATTACTAAATTTCCTTCTATGTAAACCTACTTGTATAATACTTTGTTCAAATTAAATCATTTTTATTGCAAAATTAAAGCAAAAGTTTTTCAGTAAAACTCGAAAGTTTTTTTCTAAGTCCTGCTATTTTTTCAATGTTGTACTTTTTACTGAGTTTTTTATATTTCAGTGAAGAAATGCAAGCGCAATCTTGCACGCCAAAGTCCGGCGCCGAGGCCTTAGAGGGTCGGCTTTGTTGCTACTTGTAAATAAACTATTTGGCAATGACGACAATTTTGTTTGTATCTAAAAATGTTGCTAAACATATAATAAAAGTTTCAGCAAATTTCATTTTATCGTCTCTTTAAACAAAAATTCTAAAAATTTCGTCGTTTCAAGCGTTTTACATGAGGATTCCCCCTTAATTAATCACTAAAAATTCTGACCAAAGACATTAAACGCGCCCACCACAAATAACAACGATACACTGCGAAAGGGTTTCCATTCGCAAGTGTACACCAGGCTTGAATTTCACTGTCTGAATTCGGTCGGCCGCGGCAGTTGCAATGAAAAAAAAAAAAAGAAAAAGAAAAAAGGAAGCGGGAACAAAACGTAGCTCGCGCATTTAAATCTCCCGGCTTGGTCGCCGCCAGCGAAATTCATTGTGGCTCCGTAAACGGCGCGGAAAAAAATTCCTCGGTCGAACGCGAAGGAGGTGGAGCCGCGGAAAGTTGAAGTCACGGCGTACCATGAGGTGGAAAGGGGAGAGGTGTACACGGGAGTTACGCGGGTAAGGTCGGGGGTACGGAATTGCGGGGTAAATATCGGGGCAGAGCGTTGGAATTAAATTCCGTCGTGTCGTCGAGAGCGAGAGAGAAGCTCAACAATAAAAAAAAGGAACTATGTTGCCCGGTTGCGGGCGTCGTTAGACAGCCGGAATGTATCGTTTGGTATGCGATAAACTGACAAATTCGGTTTGCGTGAGTTTGCCCGTGTATGGGAGGACCGCAGCTGAATCGATCGCGGCTCGATATATCCGCTCGCTGGAAGCGATATGGAGGCCTGTTAAATACAGCTTGCCTATTTGAGTGTACACAGTTTGATGCCAAATTGTACAACGTCGGGCATTGGGTGGACACATGGTATCTGGTTTAACGGATCGGACCTGTGTAACGGTGAAAAGAAATTGAAAAATTAGTTTTTTCGCAATTTTCAGTACCTTTTATTGGGTCTAGTCGAATAATATGTAAAAGCGGGCACCGCGTGATTCTTTATGAGAAAATAAGAAAAGAATATAAAATAGAATCTTGTCATACACGGCTTAGTTTTCGAGAAAATCGACTTTGACTTGGCTAGTGCATCTGGTCATTGCATCCCGTTTCTACTTACTACCACGATGAATACATGCAGTTTCAGATTAATGTTCAAAATTGATTTTCTAAAACTGAGCCGAGAATGACAATATTTTATTTTAGATTTCTTTCTTACTTTTTTATATGGAAACACGTGGTGTCCGCGTTTACATATTATTTGGACGGACACTGTATGTGTACTAAAAGTTACTGTGTAAGAAAGTTTAGCCAATACCGTTCAACTGGTATTTCCAGTGAATTTATCAATATTTCATACTTCTCCGTTAAGAATATCGTTGAACAGACTTTATAAGTGATACTTTCAGTCGACATAATAAACAATGATAAATTAAAGATTGATCAAGTTCTCCAAAGTCACAACAAGGGACTTAGAAGTGTTCTAGAGATCAAATAGTAAAAATCGTGATAACACTGCATCAACAGATATAGTCATGCTCAGTCCCCGATGTTACCCAAAGTTCGAGATAAAAGATTTCTCATTTTCTTCCTATTTTTCCAAGAGCAGATGTTACGCGCTGCGTATCATAAATATACACAGTTAAAATGTTGTACGCATGAAAGACATTTAGGATATAACTTCCCTAATTTTATATTTTTTCAGCCCAGTCACAGCGGTTACGCATGAAAGACATTTAGGATATAACTTCCCTAATTTTATATTTTTTCAGCCCAGTCACAGCGACTATTGCCATAGAACAAAACTTCCTTTCATCCATTATACACATTTATTTCCCTTCTTAATCTCCTTGTCAAAAGGATCAACATTTGGTCGACAGCCATTGTCCTCCGCGCGGCACTAGCATAAGTCGGAATAAAAGGGTCATAAAACTGTACCCTTCGAGTACGCGCACAAATTCCGCCCGGTCAAGTCAAACCTTGAGCGGCCAACTTAATGGTTTGCACATGTGCACGTCACCCTGAAGGAGAGCTTTTCTTCTTCTATTATGTCATGGAAAATCCAACGGATTTCTCCTCCTTCAGGGCAACCAATCAGTGGTCAGTACTTTTAGCAACCGCCTTCATCCTTCAGCCAATCAGGCAAAACTTATATTTTCATGGCTTTTTCAATTCCATTTGAAAGTCAGTCTACCGGCAACAGCTAAAGAGTCAACAACAACTTGCACTCTGTATACACTTACATATAAGACTCCGGAGTAACCGCATAACCTGTATCGCGTATTATACTTCGTCATTTTATTCATTATTCAATAGTTGTATCAATAGTCTGTTTTTAAATCCACATATACTGTTTCCATTTTTACTTTATACAAACTACTATCCTGATCACGTTAATTCGTATTAGGAAATGCCGAACTTCGGCGTCGATATCAATCGTGTCGGAGATTTACGACCTTCGTTGACTATCACAGTCTCATCGTGAGTTCGCGCGTAAACAGCAGATACATATGTAGTAATCAGTACGGAATACCTTTTATCTGAAATCATAGAAATAAGTAACGCTGATAATCAGTAGAATAATCTAAGCTGATCACGTTTCGTGGTTCACCCTGTATATTTGTGCTCCCTCTAGAACAATCGATCTCTAGATCATTTGAGTATGTGTATACCATAGAGCGTTTTAGCGACGTTGGCGATGTCCTTAGGGACTCACAGCGGTCCGCAACCAAAGGGTTAAAGCCAAAATGTTCGAACTTCGACCAGAGAGGACATATGTAAACAAGGACAGGTGATTAGTGTGGACACTTGTAGTGCTCATCACTGATTGTGGATCTTTAAATAGACCATTTAACATGTTCAATCTCGATTTCACAGCCTCTAACCCGACCTTAGAAATTGATAAAATGTGACTGTCATTGGTTACTGGTGATGGAGACATTCGAGGCTTTGTCAAACCCAGTAACAACATTACTCCTCGACGAATCACCCGCGGTCTATATACTCGACCCTTATAAGCACAGAAAAATCCACATTATGCACATTCCGCCATTGACACTGTTACAGAACGAAGTTGTACTGTGTTTTCGCCGAAGAAGACTGGTCGAGTGGTTTCAATTGTCGACGACGCAATAAGTGCAAATACAGATCAAACCGTAGGATCATCCACATCCTCGGAACGATAACTCTCCCATGTTAATTATCTCAGCTGAAACACTTTGGTAATAGTCAGCGCTTCCGTTCCGTTCCCGCGGGATTAACGGGGGCGGTTTTCATTTTCTTTTAATTACACCACATTGAAGAGACTGCAGGAACGCAATATCCCGTCAAGTATGTGGCTGAAGGGGTAGCGTTAAACGGAATTCATTGTACGACCCTTGCCATCCACTTCGGCTCCCGATTCGAGGTAATAACTTCTCGTTCCTTCGATACTTTTCCGCGTAAGCTAACATTCGTGACGGTTAGGTGAGAGGTGGGAGGGAGGCCGCGAATCGATGAAAGCTCGGTAAACCTCGGACTCGATGGGAGATTTCCACATTGAACGGGTTTCGGTTGAATCGTCTAGCCTGTTTGCGAGCGACCAAGTGGTGTCGATTCGGCTCGAGTTCGGCCACCGTGTCGCCACAGTAAAAGAAAAGGGGACCCCCGTTGGAACGGGAAACGGCTTTATGGTCTGGCTGCGTAACGAGCGCGAGTTGACAGGAACTACCACCCACCTACCCCCCCGTAAACAGTTCACGCCAGGCAAAAAGAAAACAGTACTTTGCGATTAGATGGTTTTCTTTGTGAACGTTATCAATTAAATGAGGGATCGTTGGTGAAATGAATGCGAGACTTTCACTTTGAAACTGGTGGAAACAGTTCGTTAATTTTTAATTGTAATTGGGGGATTGTTCTAGCGTTAGGTAACGAGCTCCCGGTTCGTTGAGTGCGATGACTGAAAGCAATTGAAAAGCGGTATGATAATGTTTCATTCAGGTTGTGACCCTTATACTTAATTTAATCCATGTACTTAATCAATTGTTTAAACGAATTATTAAAACCCGTTGCGTTTAAATTTGTATTGTAGTTTTCCTGTATTTTATTCACGGGGTATTTAACATTTGCCAAAGAAATGTTGATGGAATTCCCAATCATGGAATCTCGTTATCTTCAGTTTCATCATCTTGCGCAATTTGCAAATTAAAATTATCTTAATGTAATAGGCATAATACTGTCTTCATTCAAAATTTATAGGTAAAAGAAAATGATATGCTGACGACTAAGGTATAAAGACAAAACAATGATAAAGTAGGTACGTGAACGCATAGAAGGTAATGTAATCATCAAATCGAAATTTAACAATAGCGACAATACTACCTACAAATAACTAATTAGCAGTGACACACAATAACGTGAAATGAAAACTGAAAAGTGGAAAATGAACACAATAAAATAGTAAGAGACATAAATAAAGAAGGCATATGTAGGAAGTAAAATAATAAGATAATATCAAAGGGATTAATACATAAAATACATAAACGTTTATAATTCTTCTTTTTTAGAATAAAGTTTTGGTTTTTCAAAAGTTGCAGTGCAATAGTGTGCCAGAGTTGCTAGTCAATCGTTTTAAAGAATACTCGGACATCAACGGGCTAATTTGGAAACACAATTCGCGGTTTTGTACATAATTTGGTTAAATAAACCAGACAATGTTTCGCGAAGAAATTTCTATATCGCTTTAAATTATACTTGGATTTCGAAGTTAAAGAATATATCACCGTCATTAAAACGTTTCTTAGTATATGGAATCGTCGATGCAGATATGTTTTCATACAAAAATAACGAAGGAATCGAATAATTATTCCGCTTCAGGAGAATCGTCCGTTTTAGCCGTTTCGCAGGCAGCGTGGGAATGTAGGACCCGTGCAGCCGGAATAAGGTTAAAGCGTACACACACGCGTCTCGGAGAACGGGGCAAATTGTTTCGAAATATACATATTTTAACGAACCGCATATTTCACACCGCCCCAACAGCGGCTGCGGGAACGTAAGTAAATACGCTTTCCCGAGAGCATCCGGAGAGTCCTCTTTAAATAATTAAACTTCGTTAACCGCTTTCCACCCCCTTCCCCGGTAATTCGGTAAGTTCACCGAGGTATATAAAAATGCGACGAAACAGCTGGATATTTTTCCGTTTAGCGTAGCAAGTCACTCTTCGTTAATGCGCGCTCGGTGGCACTAGGTTCGCCTGGCGGGTTTTTAATCACCATTACGGGGACACGTCCATGATCCGTGAAAATTTTCTGCCAAAACATTCGTCTATTTGCGTTAGTCGTGTTTTCTAATTCTCGATTCATAAGTTCGAAATGTCAAAAAAAAAGTAAAATCAGACTCATTGCGTTTCAGAATTCAGTGTTCGACGAACGTGATACACGGGATATTATTGAAATCGAGTTAATTGAAAATTGTGAAGTGATACTCGTAATACGATGTTTACCTTCTCAATCCCTTAAGGGGTCATGCTCAGGAGGCCGAAAAATAAGTGTTCTTTGGGAATTTTTTTCTCGAAAACTATAAGACCTTTTTCAAAAAATGTGTTTGTGTTTCAAAGATTGCTGTTTCTAGATTATAAAGTAATTGTTTTATTTAAAAATATTTATTAGTAAATAAATGGTGAGCGATGTCCCGGATGTCTCTTTACAAAAAGTGGTTTGCCGTGATCACTGTAACTTCGTAACGGTTCATCTGAAATTCAAAATTCAGTAAGATTTATCTAATGGAAGAACCAGTCTTGTCCTTGAACGTGGGGTTTTTCGAAATATTTATTAGAAACAAAATAGCGGACGTTTTTCTGAAAAAGTGCGATTTTCACCTAAAAAATCACTGGGTTTTGGTCAATTAAAAAAAAGGTATGGAACGAACAAAAGAATCCTTCGTTCAAAGACAAGTTTTTCTGATTTGAAATAAGGCGCAAAAGGCTTCATGTAAATCGACACAGTAATTTTCGAGAAATATTGATCACCGATTTGAAAAATGTAGTTTCGAGAAAAACGCGTTTAAAGTTTCAAGTCATGCTTACACTTATATACAATGTTCATTTTTTAACGCCTATAACTCTGTCATTTTTAATTTGATTACCTTGAAACTTGCACAGAATATTGTCGACATGTTGTACTTAAAGAAAATGTAGAAAGTGAAAAATTGATTTTTTGAAAATTTCTGACTGAGCATGACCCCTTAACGCCCAATGTGACGTATACGTTACATCTAGAAAATCATATTTACATAATCCTGAGGTATTGTCGTGAAAATACAGATGAAGTGCACGTATTGGGGCTATTTTTCAGTTAAATAATGGCGAAAAACAATTTTTTCCCCGGAAGATGTGTTTGGGCGTTAAGGGGTAAAAATAAATTTTAAACAAGTTTTAGATAGATAGGTCTAATATTGATATTTTCGACTTGAAAATAACAAGATACAGCATATATATTGGTCTTATAATTTTGAAATAACGATTTAAGGGTCTGGGCGTTAAGGGGTTAAAGTTCAAGTTGAGAAGTACATCTTTAGATGTCGCGCGTAGTATCGAGCGCAATTTTGAAATAAAAATATTTTTTTAAATTTAGTGTGTCTCAGCTTAAATGACTGAATATTTTTTTAATAGCGCATTAAAAAATAAATCATTCTATTGAAAAAAACGAATATGACCTTCATATGTCGTCTACGCGTCCACCTACAAAAAATTACTCACATTGAATTATTTTCCCTTCGAGACCATTCACTTTTCATTCGGAACATTTTTCGGTATCATCAACGGTTTCTAAGATATTCGAGGGGACCTATTTACATGACGCGCCTGATACGTCTGAACACAGATCTATTCTCCTGGTTCGGTAGGACGTAATATCAGTTTACTTATGTTTCCACAGCATGTGTTTGATTCCAGTTGCCTGACTACAAGGTGTTCTCTCGATCCAGAATGACTAATGACAGATCTGTTTCACTTGCCTGACCAGACCACAGTCTGCTCAACTTGGATGACTCATGATATCCTTGATCTCCTTGTCCGATGAGAAAATTTTCTCTTCTATTTATCTAGCCAGTGACGGTTCTATTCCACTTATTAGAGTTGAAAGAAATATTTTCAGTTTACTACTGATAATTTTATTTTACTTGTCTGATTATTATAAACGGACTGTCCTAAGTATTTAGCACATATATGTATACCAACGTCGTATTTAATACAAAATAAAATGGTAGATAGACTTCAACACACCGGCAACTGTGTTATGATATTGTTTGGCAGATTATTATCATAGAAAGTGTAGTATAAACTTTATATCCAGTCGCATAACGAGTGAGAAATATATTCTGTTCATACAGGAGCAATTGGAGAAACATACAACATGAATTTCGGCTAAAAAACGTATTGTCCATCTGCGAAATATCCGGAAGTTCGTTTTAAAAGTACAAAAATATACCGACTCTTGAATGGCGTGATCAGTACGCCGATTTGAATGCTATTTCACTTCCAATGGAATGATATATTATGTACGTCATTCAGTATACATATATTTCAAACTGTAATATACCTGTTACAGTTATCAATCGGTACGTGATCCTTGCATATTCAGGGAAATTTAGTTATTGCAACATCATATCAATATTATACACATTTAATAATAATAAGGTCATTACTAAATTATTATATTATTACAATAAAGTATACATTTTATCTCGATACTAGAATGGAAAACGATACTGAAACTATCGATATTATTCAAGCATTTCTAAACAGTAAGAGGCAAATAACAAGTGAAGATAAAGAAAATGACAGCGGATGTACTAATATTGTTTAGCTATTTCGAAATCGTGTAGCAACCCAATTAATGATAATGAAGCACATTGTTTTGTTCTGCACATTTTACATTTCTTCGAACTTTACCATCTTGTTCAAAATGATTAATAATGAACTTTTACTAATGAACTATATTTAGTATACACGGCTTGTCAAAGATATTAATGAAACTGATTTCAATAGTTAACTCCCTCCGAACATCTTTCGACGGGCTTATCAAACGCGTTTGACAATTATAATACTTGAATTTTGGTTTTGAATTTATTGGTGCATTCTACAATGAAACTTCAAATTGGTTTTATTGGCTACGTATAGAATACATTGCAATTATATAATTCGGTACGATTGTTTTATTCTGAAAGTATATAATCTCTTACATTATTCGCACTGCTGTCAAAGAATTAAATATAGTTTTATTTTTTCTGGTTCTAGATTGATAGGAATATCAATAAATTGGTTTCCTTTCGATAGCTACTAGTACTTAAACGCTGTCCCACGTTACAGTAAGCTCACGCTTGAACGAGTTTTCAACCAATCTGCGCAGCCTCATTTCTACCGACATATTCGGATGCATGAGATTGTTCGTAGCTAGCCATCTCTGCCGGTCTCCTATAAATTAATGGTACAGCTCAAGCGCGTGGCGTCACCAACGCCAATGAAACCAGTACATAAGTGGGGGTTCAGACGTTGCAACGCCTTCTTATCCATCCCATACGTGGGACAGAGTACACGTATTCTGATAGATATTTTGATATGTATTCCGATAGGTATTCTGGTAGGTATTCTGATAGGTATTTTAGTAGGTATTCTGGTAGATATTCTGGTAGGTATTCTGATAGGTACTCTGATAGGTATTCTAATAGGTATTCTAATAGGTATTCTGATATGTATTCCGATAGGTATTTCAATAGGTATCCCGATAGGTATTCCAATAGGTACTCCGATAGGTATTTCAATAGGTATCCCGATAGGTATTCCAATAGGTATTCCGATAGGTATTCTGATAGGTATTGTGATAGGTATTCTGATAGGTATCCTGGTAGGTATTCTGATAGGTATTGTGATAGGTATTCTGATAGGTATCCTGGTAGGTATTCTGATAGGTATTGTGATAGGTATTCTGATAGGTATCCTGGTAGGTATTCTGATAGGTATTGTGATAGGTATTCTGATAGGTATCCTGGTAGGTATTCTGATAGGTGTTCCGATTATCTACTCAGACAATATTAGAATTACTAGCCATCCTTAGACCCATAATGATTCCAAACACAGCGAGCATAAATGGTCACATGGTCAAAGAAAGTACCGTTTACCATGTAACTGTAGAACCACGCATCCTGTAATTCCCCTTAAAAATATTCTCGGCTGGTGGTTTTCTTTCCCAGCACACATCGTTCCTTTCATCCATGAACAAATGAAGCAAAACATCGACGTCTTGTCGTTTCATGTTTCCCAGTCGTCCCACAGCCCGTCCGTTTTTCCTTTGTCCCGTGTCCTCCTCCCGTCGAGCAAAACGAAGAGGGACGCAAATCTTTCTGTTCTTTCCCCGGGTTTAGCGTCCGTCGAGCAGATTGCGCCCAACGACGCGGCGAACTCGAGGACAGCCGGGCGAAGGAGGTG
Organism: Dufourea novaeangliae; assembly: GCF_001272555.1. NCBI lineage: Eukaryota > Metazoa > Arthropoda > Insecta > Hymenoptera > Halictidae > Dufourea > Dufourea novaeangliae. Next base: position 2,022,284 of record NW_015373959.1, on the reverse strand, counting down.
CGTATTACAAAATTGGGGGGGGGGGGGATTTGCGGAGACCTCGTGTCCCCTTGTCTAGCCAGCGGAATTTTACGGATTATCCGGGATTCTCCAGGCCACCATACCTCCATCTAGTCCCTCCCACTCCTCTATCCGTTTTTTTATGATTCTACACGATCGGAACGCGAAAGGTTAGCGCGCGCACAGTCTGACCGACGCCACCGTTGGAATTTAATTCGTCGAGTGTTCGCGCCCTCGGGAAATGTAAATAAAAGGAGACAGATTAACGTGGCGGAAACGTGCGCGGAAATGTGTATTCCCGCAGCCACACGGTCCCGCGTCAGCCGCGGTCCACGCTCATCGACGGCAGAGCGGTGGAAATTCTGCGGGTGAAAAAAAAAAGAAATAAAAAAGTTATGCGATCCCTCGTACGCTGGATATCAAGGATCAAGCCTTGCGCGTGATTTATATTTGATCCATCAGATTTTATGTTTCCTACAGGCTTGGCACGCGGTGAATCCGCAGGGTAGGGGATCAGTACCGTTTCCGTGGGCTTCTGTGTCTATTTACGGATGAACAGTAATTTCGGCTGTTTATTGTGAAAATGCTAACTTCATTCTCTGGAGAGTATTCAGTGAAAACTTAATTTGACTGCGATTTAATGTGAATTTTTCATGTCACAGATAGTGTTCAAATATCAAAAAATTGAATTTCAAAATTTTCTATTTCGTTTACATGACAGTAAGAGTAAACGATACTGCAATCCAAGAACTTTGTGATCTACCGATATACACAACGGATTAAATCCACTAATCAAATTCCAAACCGAATAATAGCACGCAAGTTCAAATCTTTATACTTTTTTGTCACATTTTCTACATTTCAAAAAGAATTTTAAAAAACAACGAAAAATGTCGGTTCTTTAATTTTATCCACTCCAGAGTATAGTGTCAATAGATTGATTTTTTTAGATTCAGTAATTTTATCTGCCCCTGAGTGTTGTGTCAATAGGTTGGTTTTCTTAGAGTCAATAATTTTATGTACCCCTCAGTATTCTGTCAATAGATTGTTTTTTTTTCAATTCAATAAGCAACAGGCTAGAGTACTAATTTTAAAAGATGCAGAGCTTGAATTTCTTTCAAGTGCAACTGAATCTGTTGAAGACAGTAGTGCTAATAAGTAATTTAACGTTCCTTATCGATGCAAGTAATTTTAAAGAAATCTTATATAGAATAAAATTTTCTTGTGAATGATATATTATCAAAAATTAAATTCATAATGTGCAAATATGATTAACATACCAATGTATTGTAAATGAAATTAATTAAACGAAAAATTGATTACTCATTTTTTTCTACATATACCCGTTAGACCACTTTTTCCTGTTTGCTTATTTGCAATTTATTCGTATTTACTTATAATCATATAAATGCAATCATAAAAATAGTAACCATATTACTGAATTAATTACTTGGGTATTAATTTAACAGCAGAATTTGGCAAAATGTGAAAAATATTGCAACTTCGAAATTGGAGTGTCTGCATAGAAAATAAACCCGAAAAATTGAAATCCAGATTACATGTATTGGGTAAATTAAACGAAGGAAGTACAGGACGGAGAAACATCGAACGAGATATATTGAAAAAACAGTAGTTTCAAGGGAATAAAATCAAAGGGCATGCAAGTAGAAGTACAAAATCGAAAAGCCTAGCCGAAATATTGCAGACTCAACAAAGTGGGAATCAGAAATAAAACCTCGGATTACTGTATTCGCGTGCAAGAGGAACGTCAAATCAAAAGATAGCGTCTGGTACAACTCGCAAACTATCAAAGAATCAAAGTAAAAACTATCAAAGAAATCGCAAACTATCAAAGAAATCGCAACTGCCAGAAACAAAATTATGAAACAGTACAGGCAAAAGATAGGTAGTACAGTGTCGAACTATGTTCAATGTTACATGAACAACGAAAATACATCGCTATACTGCTATGAGTGGGTAGGGAATAAATTCGTTCAACAAGCAGATTATGTCTGTATCAGGTTGAGTTATAAGTAACTTCCGTCATGGACACTAAAAAATTATTAAGTAATAATTCGTGAACGATAATAAAAATAATAGAACTGTATGTTAATTTTTAAATCCAAGCACAGCTTGATGTTAATTGTAATATAGGTACTTTAAATCGATATAAATTTAAAAATGGAAATAGGTTGTTCATTATAACTAGACTATATGGATCTTAATGCAAATTCCGATTTTTATTGACGATCCTGGGAAATTGAAATTATTTCAATGATTTGTTTCCTTTATTAAAGATTTTTTGGGCACAAAGTAGAGCAAACTTCATACTAACCGTGATGAAAATTTGTACTGTATTGCATTTTACACACATATACTTACGATGAATGCATACAAATCCGCAATGGCATTCTGACTGAAACTAATATATTCAGACAAAAACGTCAGAAAGGTTGTCAATGTCATTATATCACATAATAAACTACAGACTGAACTAACGTATGACTAACTCTTTAACTAAGAGTATGTGTTCATGAAACTGTAATAATAACTGTAATAATAATAATAGTAAATAATAAATAATTTCCTGAGTACTATTAACACTATTTGAATCACCGTCTATTTCACTACCATCACATTCACTGTTCATATCACTGTACAAGTATGTTTCCTCTTCCTCGTCCTTTGACGACATCTGTCATTAGAGGGTTAAAAAATGATCGAAGAACAGTTCAACTCATGTGATAAATAACAATTTGTTAATTAAAGTTCCTCCTCAATACAACACTATGTGTTCTAAAAGAGCACAAAATTACGTACTCACTAGTCATCATCCGTATGAATAACCGTATTCACATCGTATACCAACTCAACATTTCTCAACTTACTCTTATCAACCCCCGAATGACGTTATCAACGAAACGTAGTCCCGATAAACTCCCTCGAGACTTTCTTCGCCAACTCTCACCCCCAACTCCCTTCCCTCATACCGCCGCCGCCCAATTTTTTTCAGTATAAGTAATGAAGTAGATGCGAGTTGTTACGTAATTGCGTTTACCCCTGGCGTGTAATTAACTCCGCAAGAAAGGTGAGGGCCAGGCAAGGGGTAAGTGGGTTGGGGAAAGAGAGGGCGATGCATTAAATTCATACTCGAAAAGAAGGCGAGCCGCCATCGCCCCACGCGATCCTATCGCTAGTAGCCAGGCGCTGAATTCGGAAGTAATTGCTCAACGGCAGAAAGTTAAATTCTCGGGGGAGGAACGGGGGGGGGGGGGGGGGGATAAACGATAATGCGCTCGCCGTCGCGCCAACGGCGAAGGTTTACATATATTCTCACATTACGCGATTAGGCGACCGTTCCCGCGAATTTATTAACCTGGTCGGAGATGTGACGTAATTACGGTTATCGAAATCTGTGTAAATTGCCGGGGTGCCACTTGCCGGCGAAACAGGGAGATTTCGACGAAGAGGAAACTTTCTCGAGATAAAACGCCACCCCGTCCTGGTTCACCCTGGGCTCCCGAATTTGCACCATTTTTGGATGCTCTGACTTAGTTTTCTGACCTGGAGAAACTGTCGGATGTTTGCAGTGCATGACATCGCGAAAGAGATTCAAATACGTGAACCGATCGATGGTACGAATCCACGTGCGATGATTAGACTGCGGATTTCAAGTATTTGTTGAGAATGCACGTGTGTAAAATAGAATGAAGTAAAAGTTTTCGTGAAGAGTAGTATGAACATTGTACTACACTTTAGAAACGAAAAATACGTTTAATAACGGAAACAAATCATTGAATTAAAAATAAGGCACAATGAGCAAACTTATCACCGTCTGATAACAAAAACCAAACAATTCACTTGTACCAACTGCCACACAGAATTCCATCCATTAAACGTGTAATGCAAAAATGTTCCTAGAAGTTTAAGGGAAAACGAAAAACTCCCTACAAATATCAAGGATTATCTAAAGGATACAAAATTCATAAAAGAGATAATTTCCTTTAGATGGCATAATTAAGGATATACAATTAAAAAAGTCAAGGACCAATTAAGCTAAGAATGAAACATATGTACATGTACATACAAATTACCCTTAAATTTTGTACTGGTAGGCTACTAAAGTTATTGTATATAGGGTGTCCCAAAATAGCTGCGACTCCCGGAAATGAGGGTTTCCTTGGATAATTTCAAATAACTTTTTCTTCAGCAAAAATGTTATCCGAGGCTTTGTTAATGTGATATTAACGGAAAACCCCGACCAATCAGTATTTATGTAATGCGTAATGTAATAGTGGTCGCTAATGGCTCGTAAGCTAATACGACAATAAGTAAATAAGAAAAATCTTTGTAATAATTACATTTCCTTTAAATGGTCTATAAAAATGTGAATGTGCGCAATGATCCGCAGTCCAGTGATAATAATTCGTGTAAAAATACGGTGACGTAAAAAAGGTAAGTGTTTCAGATAAGGCTTCGTATTCGAGAAAATGGAGTTTGGAAAATTGTTATTTTTTTGCTCGCTGTTCAATATGGCTTTGTTGACATGCTGTTAGCACAGGCCTGACACAAAACAAATTTATGTTACAGTTTCAGCTTACTCTTTTGTAAGGAGAAAGTACCTGCATGAACTTACACCATTTATACTGCAGCACGTTAATTGCAAATAGTAATTAGAAAGGAATTGAGATGCCAGAAAGATGATCATTTGTCGTAGAAAGGCGTAATTAACTACAAAATTTCATTCTGTAGATCCTTTATAACCTAAATTAATTTTTATTGGCTGAACACTTTTTATTCTATTTGCTCCTGACCAGGTGAACATGTGGAACTGAAAATTTCAATTCTTAAGGTTTTAGTATTTTCTAAATATGTTCTTGACTTTTAGATCACAGTGAGTGGTAGTCCATCTCCGAATGAACAGCCACATTGTAATTTTTATGTTACATTGGTCACCTGTGGATTATAATGTTTTCATTTGCTTAATAATGGTTAAACTAATATGTCACTTCAACGTTACACTGGGTTGTAGATGATTAATTTTGTAACACCGAATTTAAGTTCATCAAGATAAAGTGACCATAATTTTCATATTGATACCCTAATATTTACTCAGCCAGAACAGTTAAACAGTTGCGCAAACAATTCAATAATCAAAAAGAGTATCATTCTATTACAAATTCTACTTAACGCAACAGACAAAGTTGATTAAATCAACTTTACTTATTATGGTTTAGTAACCATTTATTCAAACGTCGATAAATTCATGTTGTATAACCTAAACTTCTCGCAAATTGCATTATGCACACTGTCATACTGGTACATACCACAGTATTAGTATAAAACCCAATATAACTGACTGTCTATCAACTCCTAGCATCATGAATCCCACGAACTTCGCACAACAGTCATCGTGTTAAAGTAAATTTCATAATGTTAAAATGGGAAAATTCTAGAAAAAGTTCCGTTTCCGTATAGGACATTACAGTGTAACGTAATCCACTTTACAGTTATTAAAGAACAATGAAAATCCACACACATGAACGCCCAAACAATGAAGCTAAAGTTAATGTATCAAAGTTTGATAACTTTTCGAAAACCAGACTGAATATCTCCATGAAACAGACAACATAAAACATTGTGAATAATGTAGACTTTGCTGTTTTCTCATTGCCAGTTGCATAGCTGGCGTAGGAAAAACAATAATTTGATTTCGTTAGGTTAAAATTTTCTGTCATTGCATTTAGAAACAATCTATTTGTAGTTTCTAGTGAAAATAGTGATTTTTGTTTGTTTTATTGAAACACGGCGATACCCACACAAGAAGCTTACTCATAATATCTACACGAATGGCACACTCGCAGTTGTCAGTGAGTTAGGATGTAAGTTTAACACGAAAATATGTAAAATGTACAGGATGGACCACCAAACGTGATCAGTTTAGATTATTCTATTGCTAGTGTAACATCATTCAGGAAAGCCTTAAGATGACTGTATCAAATTTTGTATCGACCCTCCTTTTCCAGAATTTTTAAGGTCACCTTGAGTTTTTGTTTAGATAAACCTATATTTTTCTAGAATAGAATACTGAGAAAAATTCGGCAAGCATCATAACAAATAATTTTTTGCTTCTAACTACAGAAACGTTAAGAAGATATCACTTACCTTAATTAAAACGATGTTCAAAGTGGTGTCCATCAATACACTCATGTAAACGATTAAGAAGCGACTGCATAATTCTATTTATTACGTCTGCACTGGTGGTTAAGCATGGAAACAAATATTTCGATCGAACAGCTAGCAATAGATTAATCTAAGCTGACCACGTTCGATTGCCTTCCGTGAGGCTCAATTATCACTCGAAAAAAAAGAAAAATTGAATGAGTCGTCCTCTACGAAACTCTAAACTTATTCCCACGACGCAACTGTTTCCATCGTCTTCGCTAAACAATCACCGATCGCATCTAAACGTCCCAGAAGCACTCCTAAATTTCAAGGAGTAGTTAAGTCTCCCTCGGTTCCGCCCACCTGTGTAATCTTTCTCCTTATCATCGACCATACTTCATTCAGTTCCCTCATACTTTCTCTCCGACCATCCTCGTTACCTTTTATTTCCTATTTGCTTCCCTTTCCTTTTTACTTTCCCTTCGACGATTGCCCACAATGCCCTATTCAGCTCCGCAGGACTCGAAACCCTCCCTCGAATATATGCAAAGGAATCACGTGATCCACAGCTCGAAAATTCCAAAGTCAATTTCCTTATTGCGCATTCGTACGCACCGTCGTTTAGATAAGACACGACAGAAGTTGCGGATCGGATGTTTAAGAGAAACGATACAATAACAGGGGGTGAAGGCTAGGCTGTTCCTGTCGAATTTAAAAGCATTTACAGGAAAACGATTTTCGATGCTGACACAGCTTGCCGCCGAGAACGAGTCCACTTTTCCCCTGGCTCGATCGGAATTTTTCCTCAGATTGTTTTCGCTTCGTACGCCCTCGAAAATATTATGCTTTCGAGGTTGGAAATACGGGGAACTTCAGAACCCGGGCAGCTGGATACAGTACGGAGGATTTTGCATTCTTATATTCGACTTCGTTCTTCACAGCCTAAGCGACGTATCTTAAGTGTTTTCGATTCCGTCAGAAACGTATAATTCGTTTAATTTCATACAACTTCCACTGTGGACCTTAAATTTCTAATGATGAAAGCATTTAAACTGAATGACAATTATTGAGTTTAGCCTCTTTAATACCTTAGAGCCGATATATTTTCATTTTTCATCTTATTTAAACGCACATAATGACACAATTTTAACAGATACCTCAATTTGTCAAGGTATTTCTGGACGGTATCCGGAAAACTTAGAAAGTTACTGTAACGGTTAATGACGATTGAGATGGTGTACTAATATTGTATGGTATATACTTAAAATAGGAAAGTGGAATCAACTTAATATCTAATATTCATACTTGTTTTGGCTGAAGTATGGTCGTCTTGGAGCTATTTAGGACTTCACTTGTAACATAATCGACATATTAAAGCGGTATAGTAATTCATGTTAATCCGAAGCACATGTGCGAAGAGTTGGACGATCTTATATATGTATAATAAAAAGTAATGCCCTTAAGCAGGACCCACGGGTCATCTAATAATTTGAGAATGACAATATATACAGAGGAGCCTATGTCATTAATTCTAATAACTTTCTTCGTGTCGCTTGCTCTAAAGTAACGAGCACCGATGCTTCAAGAACATTGTTAAACCGGGTGAAAGCAACTTCTTACGCTCCTCATTTTATTATGTAACATATTAAACGGTCGCCTGGTTTCCCCGCAGGGATCTCGTGAGGGGAGACGGAGCCTGATATACTTGTAAGAGGTTTATGATCCTTTCTCACTCTTATGAAATGAAGTTACGACACTGATTTATCGAACGATTTTCTTGTAGCTCGGATGCTCAAAGTGAGAAATAACAGTTTTCAGTTACTTACAGCGAGAGATTTATACATCAAAGTATTATTGCCTTCGTTACACTGTTTTTTTTTTAAAGTTCAATAGATTCGATTGATGGTAGGTCAATGCAAGTAATTGTCAATATCAAATACACTGGTCTAAATGTAATTTACTGAGACAAGTAGTACAAGTTGAAACTAATGAGGCCAGTAATACAGATTGAATTTAGTCCAGCTAATAGTTCAAGTGGAATATCACCAATAAAGTAATATAAGTCGATCAAATATGGTCCGAACAGCAGTAGAAGTCTATGGTCAGATCAGTGGTACAAATCGAATACGATCAATTCGATAGTTGAAGTCAAATATGATCAGGTTAGTAATACATATAAATAGAATATTAACAGATTAGTGGTATAAATCGAATGCGATTAGTTCGGTAGTTGAAGTCAAATGTGATCAGGTTAGTAATACATATACAGTACCGGACAAACGAATTCGTACAGCTTTCTTAAAATTGGTCCAAATGAAGTTTTTTTATGAAGTAAGGGACATTAGTTTACTGAATGATGCGTAAAAAAATTGAAGAAGTTGCAATTGGTCGGAATCGCGAAGAAAATGGTAAATATCGTTTTTTACAACTTTTGAATCTGTGGCTATAATGAAAATTTAATAAATACATATCGAAGATTTATGTTAGTTATACATACTGAAACTTTCATTGAAATCGGTTGATACAGAAACGAGCGACAGGCATCAAATGTTGTAAGAATTGTTAGATTTACTACAATTGTAAGTCGAAAGTCGGAAACAACTGTGCTTTTCAACATTTTTAATTGTTTCTAGAAGAAACGTTAACCGATTTTGATGAAATTTTCAACAGTGAACTTCACCAAAGGACTCAAGTCGTTTGGACCAATTTTAAAAAAGTTGTTCCATTTTAAATGGTGTACGAATACTTTTGTCCGGTACTGTAGGTAAGTATCTATTAGTGATCAGGACAGTAGTAGAAGTCGAATATAGTAAAATCAGTAGTATACATATATCGAATACGATCAGTTCGGTAGTTGAAGTCGAATATGATCGTGTTAGCACATCAAGTTGAACGTACGCAAAGAAGTAGTATAATGAGAATATTATAAATTCAGTTGTATAAATCGAATGTGTTCAGGTCAATAGCTCAAGTGGGTCATGACCAGATTAGTAGCTCAAATTGACTATGATAGTACGGGTCGAATACGATCAGGCCAGTAGAATAAATCGATTACGATCGTACCAGTAGTACAGATCACATACGATGAGTCTAATAAAACAATTTAGAGGTTACCTAATCGAAAGGATAATTTATAATCGGAACAGTAGAAGAAATAAACCTTCGTCCAATGAATACGAATTAATGTAAGATAATTTAGGTTGTGTCCAGGCTTACAGGACACTTTGAATCGCGAAAGAAGGTTCGGCTTCGAATGGTGTGGGTCAGGTGCGAACCAATATGCGGCATCTGGCGTTACATGCTTCAAGCTTCGCATAACAAGCTTGGAGCGTGCTGTGCGCTGATGGGAAAAGTTGCAAGCTGCAAGCTCAGATGTGTCGTCCTAGGCTGCGTATATCCTTCCTTCCTTCCGTCCTTTCTTACAATCTACCTGCAGCCACTTATTCCGGCTTCCCCCTGGTGCATTCCCGGCTACATAACGCGCTTATGGCGTATCCTACGACAACGGCAGAACGTACCCTACCGAAACTCCTACTTCCTTTACCGGGCCGTCTCTTTTTTCCGCGTCGCGAAACAACACTCACTTTGTACTTCAATGTTCTTTGAAGAAAGCGATTCGCTGGGCTTAGCGTTCTCGAGGATCAGGGCACTCGGGACAAAATATAAAAGTTCGACGATATAACGGACAATTTATTATAGTGCTATAATTAGCAGAATTCGTGAATTTTCACTCATGAATAGTCCACTTACGTACACTGCCGTCCAAAAACTTGGCTTTAGACCTTACTTTATGTTCCATGGTGAATTTCCTAGCATTCAAAGCAAAATATTTCTAAAATCTGTCCTCTGGAAACAGTTTACAACCTAAAGATTCTAAAGTGCTTTTATTTTTTCAAATTAGGGCAACAAATAGGCATTTACACACTAACTATACACTTATTCGCTGGTCAGAAACCTAATCGCACGGTGAGGTCTGTTGCAAGTCCTTTATGAAGTAAGGTACAAATTGAAAAACTACAAATGTTTGTGGAGAGAATGTTCATAAGCTTTAAGCAATTGATAAAATATTAGAGAAGATATAGGTATGGACGGGAAGCTTAAATTAGGTGTTCTTTGAATATTTTGACCGTTTTTTCATAATAAGCGATAGTTCCACCAAACGTATTGTTATATATTTTGTAAAACTAACTTCCAAAGTATACATAATTAAAACCGAAATACAGTGGTTCCATATAATTATCATAGTTATTACGGCGGAATAACGCGTTTCTTCAAACTTTTTGAACGGTACTGTACCTTCAGTATGAATGTACCACTTACGACCCGTCTGACCTTCGCTATAGTATGCTACTTAACACCCTAAAGTAAGAGACAGGGACAATCTCTTAGAAACTTGACTATTAGGCCCTCTCGTAGAAGGTTTCGCAAAGTTTCAATGCCCGTAGCGTCTAGTTACAGTGTCCTTTGTAGTTTAAAAAGTATCATTTTCTTATCAAACTTTCAAGGGTTAGAAGCTTTAATAAACAGGTTTCAAAGTATCCGAGCATGAGAGCGTCCCGAAAACTGTCTAATAAATTTGCTTCGTGGATGATTAAATTGGTAACTTGTAAGAACAACCCGAAATATATATGCCCTTTAAATACTGTGTATTTTCTCCATCGTTCATGTATGTAAATTACACGTGCAAAAACTATGCATATTTATCAATTATTCATCATCATCAGTCGCATAATATACATAACAGAACCCCAAGCAAAAAATATTTGATAAAGCACTTTCCAAGTGAAAAATGTTTTTACTAATAACGGAAGGAATAGAAGGATATTATAATCGTTAATTATGTAAAATAATAAAAACTTGCACCCTTATTTATTCACAAAGTATGGAAAAGAAAGAATTGTTGCCGAAAGTGATTAATGATTTTCAGATGTAACAAAAAAACATTAAACATCTGAGATTAGCGCCTACAAATTATCCGAATATTGTAATAAAAATGATAGTTTTAACGGTAATGTCAGTCCTACGCAAGGAAAATATAAGGTACAATAAAAATAAAGGTGTAAAGCTTGGCTCAGCCTCGAAGAAATAACAAAGAATAAATCTTGCCTAGTAATACCGTATATACTTACTACACTATATCTGTGCATCTGTGGGAATTCATGCATTTGTATTTACGATTGCGTAGAAACAGAACAAAATGGGCTTACCAGCAAACTTTACTTACACTCGTATATTATGGTTAACTTAACACAGTTACTCAGAGCAAAAATGTATTAATATTTATTTTCTATCCTTAAAAACATATAAAGTATACAAATATATAAATTTGTACAAAATTTCGCAGTCTACTCGTCTATTCTATGTGTATAGTCCTTCGGTAGAATTCAATGTTACTATATAAAATAGAACACAAAGTAGGGGCTCTTGGGGTAGGTACTTAATAAGATAAGAAAAGAAAAGTTATAGTGCAAGCAAGTACCATAACTAATACAAAAAAACTCAAAATAAAACATAGTAGAATAGAGATAATACTGTGCATCTGACTACTGTTGTGGCGCCGCCGTTTCTACTATTCAATTGTCACCAAAGGAGAGCTCTCGAACTGTACCCTACGGACGGTTAAAACCAAAAACAATGCTGAAGCACGAGTTGCCGAGGAACTGACCAACAGAATCGAATATCCCCTATCTGCAATGAAATTTAACGGAAAAACATGCTAACATTACGTAAACACGACACTGTTCTTGTAGATCCAAAGGGACTCTGTATTCGGTATACGTTCAATCGTTAGACAGTCTCCCCTTCAAAGGCTCATGAACGTTCCTCAACCCTTTGAGTGCTCACTAAAATAACCAAATGAGGTAAAAAACTTTCCACTTCCTTTACAACTTAAATTTGTTGTAACCGTTGTAAATAATATGAATATTTATGTTTCACATGCATATTTTAATTTTTTAAAACTAATTTTTAATAATTGTTCTTTGTACAATACACAAAATGGGACAACAGAAGTATTGATGTTTATAGTTATATTGTTTATTTTACATATATATTTTATTATTCTTATTAATCCGCCCACTGCATCTGTTTGGTATCTTGTACAAAACCTTTTTTTTCTTGAAATCAAGGACCAAGTCATTTTAAGACTATCTAAAACATTTAGATATTTTTTTTATATACAATCTGTTTGTTCACAACAAATAACGGCACTAGTAGTCACCACAGTAACACCGATTTTCTAATCTTTAGATATCATTTAAAGAAGGATCGTACTGCTGACCGGCGGAAATGTTTCAAATATTGTCACTGAAGTGATAAAGTAGGCGTCCACTGTAGTGGACAAATGCAATTAACGGGTTAAACAGCATTACCATATTAATCGCGGTGTTTTTTGCATGTCAGATTATCGAAATTCTACCGTACCTAACAATGTATTAATTTCCAGACCTCTGATATATTAATTCCTTATGTTACAAAGTATCCGAATCTGCTATAAAGTGAATTATTTATTTTATCTTAGGGTTGCCCTTGCGTTGCATGAACTGAACACTCGAAAGGTCAATCGTCCCTGAACAGTACAAATTTACCTCCTAAAAACAGGTCCCAGAAACCCCAAGACAGGCCAAAATATATCGCCTGCTGTAAAGCTGATTCGGTAGCACTAATTTGGGCAGAGAGAAGAAAGCGTAATGGAGAAAAATCGCCGCGATGGGACAAGGCCAGCGGAGAAGTCCACGGAAAAATAGCATCCGCGGCGGCCGGAGCAGATTAAAGCTGGCTACCGCTCGGACAGGTTACGTCAACGAGCGCTTGGCTGCCGGCCGTGGTCGCGTGAAACATTGCAGGAATTATGCGTTGGCCTCCATTAACGAGCGCCAGCCACGGCCGAACTTTCAACACGGCTATCGCGCGACTCAGCCCGCGCGAAACTTTCGAATGAAAACGGACGCGTGTGAGTACACGCGGTTACGAAGAGCCCGCGAATTACGCCCGGGAGATGTGGTCTTTTTACCTCTGGAAATTCACACGCGTCGAACGGATAGGACATCGCACGATCACCCAAGACTCCCATTTAATCAGCGCCTTGAAGGAAAGCTAGGGTTACGAGAGCGTTCGTTTGCAGCGTTATGTCGTCGGACCAGGAAAAATTATACCGTTGGGAAATAAGGGCCAAGTGTTGCTTGATTTCCGACCCACTTTTGCGAGTATATAGATAGTTTCTTTTGTGACTCAGCGCGCGATGAGAGGATTGAAGTTTGAACTTGAGAAGATTGGTTCAGTGGAATAGGTCAACAGCGTTCGAACGAATCGAATGGAACGAACCGTCCGGGGTGAAGGTCAACTGTGGTCGGACCAGTAGCCATGGTTCGATGTAATGTGACCGGTAGTGCAGATTGACTGTATTCAAACTGTTCACGAAGGTTAGATGTAGTCGGACTAGTAGTAGAGGTCGATTGTGACACGGACAGTAGAAAAGATCAATTGTATTGTAGTCAGTAGTAAAGGTTGATTATTGGTGGGTATACTGTGGTTACGTGAGTGCTAAAAGTCGACTGCAGCCACCACAGTAGTGAAGATTAGTGATGGTCAGACCAGTAGAACATGACGATAACAGTCATAATAGCAGAATAAGTCAATATTGATTGAACGAGCAGAAAAGGATAAATTTTTATTCGGGGAAATTATATTGAATGTATACGTGAAAAATTCAACAAAAAAATGTGTGAACTGAGATGCAAGGAGAAGGAACCCTAATACTGTTACTGTCAAGAAAAACGCCGTCTGGTATACTTTTTCATTTTCGACATATTGTCGTTTAAAATGCTGAACACTAATTCTTCTTATTAGCAATGTTTCCCTGTTTTCCTTTTACGATGTAAATGTATATTTCCTTCATATAGAATAATATTCTTCTGTGCATTTCGTTGCTTTTGTGAAATACATGTTACATACGAATGTATTACTGGTATGTAATAGTGTGCTATTTCTGGTAAAATAGAAACACGTCATATAATTTTGTTCGCCTTATTTTATACGAAATAAGTTATAATATAAGCAGATTAATAGAAATAGAAAATACAAAATGATTTTGATACGAATAATATAATCCACCTTAAATTGCACCATTTTTCTGAACGTATAAAATCTGTTTTCATGCATTTTTCTCTGATAAATACATAAATCGTATACGGTAGATATCCCAATTACTGCCACCTTAAGATTGTAGCGTAACATGATATAATAATTATACGTGTTGTTTAACTTAAAAATCGTCTCACTTTGAAACATAATACGTAGGTATACCACGTACATTCTAGTACATGCATTTCTTTCTTTTTATGTAAATGAAACTCCCGAATGAATAATAAAAATCATTCGTGCACAATTCTTTATACGTTACGTTGTTATTAAGGGAAATAAATAAAGTGACAGTATTAGGGACACTGGCAATAATTGGGACATTTACTGATATAGCAATCACTGATATAGCAACGATTCATTGCTCCACTCGTCGATGTTAACCGGCTATACTTCATCACTAGAAACAAGAAACTGGGAAACGCGTCGAGATAAAGGTAATTTCTGATGTCTGACGGCGTCGCGCGTGCCCGCGTTTCGTGTCAATAAGAAAGTAATATTCCTTTTCGCGGAAGTTCGAAAGGCAAGAAACTTTGAAACGTTGATTAACGAAAGAACTCCATGGTATCCGTCCGTGTTCCTCCCTATGTCCGGACTTTCTGTTCAGCCACTCTGTGTGTACAGACACACAAGAAAGTAATTACGTTTGGCGTTCTGCATTCATTATAAGTTCACGTCTTACTTTTCCCTCTCTCTGGCGGGGATCTCTTTTTCGCCGAGATACGGTGTGCCCGTCCCGAAATCCCGTTTTTTCGCCAGAATTCAAACGAGGGATGAACGACGAAACTTCGCCCGCTGAAAACTCCATCGTGACCATTTCATATATATCATTAATTAAATATTCGCCTGGAGGGTGGGAATTCGGTTACTTAATCGTTGATACACGAGACACAGTTACAGTAAACATTACGAGATAATATTGTTCCCGCGGAAATTTGACCGACTCAATTTCCCCGGTTAATTTAACGGGTATAAAGCGAGGCACTCCCTCTCCTCTCTGCGTGTCCCGGATGAAAGTTCGAATTAGATTGTACCGACGTGTAAGTAATTTTCGTAAACTATGGAATTTATGTTGCGGTATACAGACATGCTTTAATTGCAATCAAACTGAAACAATTTCAATTATCCGGTAATTAAGAAGGTGATATTCAGTGAGGAATAAGGAAAATCTCTCACCTGAACTCTGCGACGGTTCACGTCTGTTTCAGAATGACGAAACATTTCTAGACCCCTAAAATAACAGCTAAATTTAAAGTTAAAACATCAGCTGAGTTTACCGTACTTTTCATGCTGAAGTATATTTAGGTACCGAAAAATGGTCGTCTGGCTTGATGGTATTAACTTCAAGCAATCATAACTTTCATAAAATGTATAATTACTGTGTTCCACCTCGTAGCAGCATTTAATATTCCATAACTTCTTTTTCAGGTTTAATAAATTTGTGGACTGCGCGGATATTAAAATCATGAGTAATCCACGATAAAAAGTATTAGCTTCAGTACGCATTTTCATACCACTTAAAAAATGATTATTTGTTAAAAATTTTAGTTTTATGAAGAATAAACAGAACAACTGCATGGAGGAAAGTGTAGACTATATGAAGTATTTGATAAAATTTTTATTCACACACAAGGAGTAATACAGAAAGCTTGACTATGAAGTATGACAATGTAAGATCGAAACGAATGAAACTTAAATAAATTTTTTATCGATGTCCATACTATTCATTAATTACCTGTATAAAAAATTTGTTTTAAATACCATTAATAGAAAGGCAGACGAACATATTCCCAAAATCTAACAGGTGTTTATTTAGAAACTTAGAATTGACATTGAGGTGACTGATAAGTGCTTAAAAAGTTAAAAGAATAATACAAATTTGAATAATAGAAGCTTTATTATTCTGAGTTAGAAAAAGTTAATTTTAACTGGTAATGGAACTTCAATTCAAACCTCGCAATCAATTTAATATAATCGAGATCCTTCCAAATCAATTTGTGTAATTTGAGCTCTGCTCGGCATGCATGGACCGTTTAATCGATTTACCGACGATTCCGGGCAGCTTTGATCATTAAGGAAATTCCAATTCGAAGATCGACCGGCGCGCCAATAAATTGCAGGAGCTATGGATCGCGAAAACCGAGCTCCTTATCTTCCGTTCACAGTGAGAACCTACAAACAAGGTCGATCTTCTTCGCCGCGGAATTACAGGACGTTCTTTCCTGTCCCTCTAAAAGGGATCGTCAGTACGTGTTCATTCGAGCTCACGTCTTATGAGCGTGTCTGTGTAACGACGCTTGTCGTTACCGTTAAGGTAGATAAGAATTATCGAAAAGTGCAGACTGAGAATGCTCTCGGAAGAGAAACGGCTATCGCGATAAAGGATATAACATATCGAACCTGGGAACACTGAGAATAGGAGATCAATGTTCTAGATGAAAATTCTAAAAGACGATCAAAGCAGAAGTTACAATAATCTCTTGACTGAAATTCGACAATACAATTTCGCGTCTGTTAAAGCTGTTAAATTTATTAATTAAAGTTATTACTCTCCAAAATAGCTTATTTTACACATCCTATCGATACAAAAGGTCAGGTATAATAATAGAGATCATAATTGTAATGAACCACGTCCTTTGCATTCACTTCGTGGATTACATTTGTTTCTTTATCTTCTTTGATTGTATTTGACGTATGTAATAAGTGTCGTAGCTATGGTAAGCGTGGAGAAGACGTAATATGTTTACAACTAAAGCGTGGATATGGTAATGTAATAGTCATGAATGAAGAGAAATTGAAAGGATCTGATATAACCCCATCAGTAGAATGTGACGGCTATAGTCAGACTAACGAAGCCAGAAGACTGCTGAAAAGCCAGTGGAAGTAATTTATGGCTGAACGAGTAGATCATGTAGCTCATTGTGTCGTAAAGATAATTGAAATATAGTTGACACATTAGCGAAAGAAAGTGCAGTCGATATAGTTGAAGAAGTGATTATGGTCAGCCAAAGGAAGGTCACTAAAATATAACAAGTAGAATGAATCCACTCTGGTTTGACCAGTGGATCAAGTTAATTATAATAGAACAAGTATAATGAATCAGCTATTGTTGAATCAGTGGGAAGAGTTTCTTTTTATCAAATAGAATTGATCGACTATGGTCAGAACAAGTAGAATACGTCAACAATTGAAAAATCAGTGGAATAGGTTTGTTGTGAATGGGCCATAAAACATATCCTCTTGTCGTTGCAATAAAGGAACATAAAATCGATTCAACGCATTACTTCTTGTATTAAGAATCGACCAATTCCAAGGTATGGAAGAAATACCGTGACTTTCCGTCTGTGGAGCTACTGCAGCATGTGAAGTCACGCAGGTGTTCTGCTATCCATCGTTCTGTTCTAATGGCACAGGTGTTAAAGCTATTAAGAACATGGACGATCTGTGTTCCCCAATGTCGAAGGGTACAAAGGAAGAAACTATTCCATCACTGTTTTTTTATTAATAAAAAATAATAGTAATGCAGCCTGAACAATCCTGTTTTTTTATCCTTCAGAATGGAATTCTCATAATATTAATTAATACTTTCTGAAGCTGGCCTTTACAATGCAAAGACCTCTACTTAACAAAATATGATAATTTTCTATTGTATGTAATATTGACACTATTTTCTCGTTGAAATAAGTGATTTTCATTTGAACAACAGTAGGGGTTGATGAATCTCGGTAAATTTGTTACACATCGGAATGTCTAAAAGTTAACATTTTTAATATTACGGAGTTGGACTACAAACAACCTGGCCAAAAAATTTAATAGAGCACTTCTCAAGTCTGTTGCATAAATTATTAGCATATTTGAGTGCAACAAATATTTTTACTAACACTGAAATAAATAGTAGGACATCATAATCTTTAATTAAGTGAAATAATATTATAAATGCACATATCTTTATCTATTTACAAAATACTGATAACAAAAATTAAATAGTTCGTGGAGAAAGTGCTTAATTATTTCCAGATGTTACAAAAACAAACTTCAAGCAACTCTTACTATCATCTCAACCGTATTCAGAAAATTAAAAATATTTTCATATTATATGATTTTACTTGCACAGTTTCTTGTTATTCCTGCATTCGGGTGAATTCTATATAATTCTGTTTTCAAATGGACCATAAGAACATTTACTACTTGCCAATATTTTCTTAAAATATTGTCATCTCTCCCATTCTATTTCTGTAACATTCATATAATAATATTTTTCACTTTCAATACCCATGTAAATGATTACAGCAAGAATCACGTTAATTCGTCTTATTAAATACTTTCTGCCAACGTTAATAATTAGACTCATAATATGGAATAAACAAAGTAGGTATCCAAACATCACAGACATTCTCTATGGATTATAATATCGTTCCACGGTCCTTTAACTCTTTGCTTGCGAACAGCACCTATAGGCGCCCAATGCTAGATGCTCATTTGGTGCGAACATATACATATATGTATTCACATATTTTTATTAAATGTTTTATGTTTGCAAATTACTGTTCTAATAAACATAACTCAAAAATAATGAATAAAAAATATAATTTCTTTAATTATTAACGATTATTGCTACTGCTGCGCCGTGGCATGTTTCGCTTCTGAGTGTTCTGCAAGCAAAGGGTTCAACCATCATCCTCCCCTGACTCTAGATGGAAAACCGTATATCTGGAGACATGACTATGATCGAAGGGAATGTGTTCAAGTTTCATAAGGGACGAAACTACGAAGACATAGGTGTTCCTAATAAAGTAACAAACGTGCGGATCACTGCGTGTCACGGCAACGCACGCTGACAGAGTGACGGATGTGTCGGAGCTATTTCTTCTTCTGTGAACGTCCTCGTGTCCCCCGGAGGATTACGGGATAAACGAATAACAGCTCGACTTTTTCAACCCTTCTCAACCCCTCCCTCTTTCGACTCACCGTTGGCTGTTACCACTTATTACATTGCGCAATCGCTTTAATATATTCTTCACGATCATAGAAAACTATGTGTACCCGCAATGTCGTCCCTCTTTCGAATTACATTCGATAATCGATGAACACAGAAGAATACATTAATGATTTAGAGAAAAACAATCTAATTAATATTACAGAATACTGCAACATTTTTCAACGTCTATTAGAAAAGAATAACAATAGAAATTGTTGAAAACTTTCTTCAATGCGTGAAGATGATTAAACACTTTTTTAGTTAATGTTTCATTTTCTCAATCTCTACTTTATGGGGTGTCGTGTAACTTGTGGTACAGCCCGATCAAAGGTAATTCCACGTGAAAAAATAAGTCGAAAATATACAATACATTTTTTTCATTTGGGACTTCGTTTTTGCGAAAATCGATTTTTAACATCTGCTGGATACGCATGCAATTGAATAGAAATTACATCGTTAGCTAGCCCGTCCGTTCATTGTAATCTATTGCTACTTACTACCATAATGAATACACGCGTTTCAGATTATTTTTCAGAGTCGATTGTTTCGAAAACGAAGTCTCAAATAAACAAATTGTATTCTATATTTTCGACTTATTTTCTCACGTAGAAACACCCCGTACCCGATTATACCACCAGTTATTGTATATGATACCCTGCATAAATGAATATATGGCATACCTCTTAAATAAAAATGATTATTTGAATACATTTTTTCGCTAATAATGAAAATATCTTTTACATCGAGTATATAAATAGCATTTTACAACAAACGTTCAGTTCATTCGATTGAGTATTTCTTTGCCAGGGGTAATACTAAATAAATGTTTAATCTTCAAAAGTATGTTTAAAGTATAAAGTGATAAGTACAAATAATATAAGGACAAAATATACATAAAACATACAATAAGATAAAGACAAATAACATAAAATAAGATAAAGTATCTTTAGGGGTGATATTAATTTGTCCAATGAGTTCCGCCGATTTCATGTGAATGAAATTTAAATGTCGGTTAAGTTTATTTGAATGAAAGGAAATTCATTCGATTAAGTTCATTTGAGATTGAATCGGATTAGTAGTGCACTTACCACATTTCAGTTACTTGTTACATTCACTGCAAGCCACGTATTTTCAAGCCCACGAACGGTTAGGCATATTTGCTATTGCTGATAATACTCACGATACATCAAAATGTTTAGAAACAGCAACTGACAGACTACTGACTGACAGACAAACATGGACAGTGTTTGCCTCTGAGTTAGAGCCACTAGGAAACCGGAAATCATTCCGGTCGAATATAACGCCTAACAGATACGATGTTTACTAGATTTGAATTATTTGCGAGTACATTTAAACATTCATTAATTTGAGAATATTACTCTGTAAAGACTTTAAGGGCAATGCACACACAAGTCGTAATAATTAATAATTAATACGATTAGAAAGTTGTTGCAATTATTGATTATTACATATGGACATGTTAAAGTTTAAAAGGAAATTCTTGCGATAACATTTTACAGTTAAACTTCTTTTGATTAATTTATGAGGATATTGTACACCATTGATTGTGTTATTATAAATATAGAAAGAGGACATCTGTCTCACTAAAACATCCATTAAATCACTTTTTTCCAAAAATGGACTAACACCATTTTCAAAAAAACGGCTCAATTATTAATTTATATTTACAGTATGCACGAAGATTGCAATAGTTGTCCTTTTTGGAGATAGCCAAGAAAAATTATTTAAGTGAACGGAAAATTTCTGATAAGCTGCTCACATAGTTTCAAACCTACTTGATTTTAACATTAAAACGCTAATGCTCGACTAACGTTCAATTGTCCTTGGAATGACTGGTTTCGTTTCCCGAAGTACTATAAAGAGTTCGAATCTGTCTCATTTATGTTTAAATGAACGTGAAAGTAGTCCTTCTTTTTTACGGAATACTTGCAGAAGTATTCACTCAAATCTAGTTAGGCAATGTTTAATCTACTTGCGACGTACTTGAGCCTATTGCTCTTCACTTCATAATGTAATTCTTCTAATAACAACAGCCTATAGGCAATATATTCCGTTCGATTATACTATTTGATATATATCATTCGACAGCTTATGTTTTCCTATATCAAAATCTCTATAAAATGTTTTATTTGGCGCTACTAACAACAAACTTATGGAGTCTCAAGTAAATAAAATCGAGCATCATCGACACGTGTTGCTCACAAAGTTTAATCGTGATCGCAAAGCTACCGAAACGCCCTGAAACATTTATGCTCTCTACGTCGAAGGTTCTTCAGCATCCTCCCTACTCGCCGAACCTTGCTCTCACGGATTACCATCTTTATGTGTTCTTCGAAACGCTTCGAGCAAAATTTCTTTCCACAATGATACCGAACCGCGAAACTTCAAAATTCACTTCGTAAATTGGCTGGGAAGTCGTGAGAGGTCCTGAATAATGATGAAGAATATAATTCATCCTAAATGTTGCTCAATATTATTGTAAAAAATAAAATTGCCACACTCACTAGTACTGCTGAATCTATGCATTTTATAGCATGCACTCCCGGTTTTGTGTATTAGGACACTTATCAAATATGTAATAAATGTTACGAAACACTACGTAATTGCTGAAAGTTTAAAATAAAAATTATGTAGAGGACATTAAAACTCGATGCACATCGCCTATGCTGCGATTAAGTAATAAAAGTGGTCAAAAATATATCATTTTTGCAGAACGTCACACTTCATCACACTACAGACCATATGTCCTAACAATTATGATCGTTGTACACGCGATGCTCTAAAATTCAGTATACCGTAAGTTGAGGTATCTTTGACTCAATCCGGGTAACCTTGTCCTAAAGTCAGAATATGATCACTTTCGACTAATAAACGACTAATCATAGTATGTACAGATGAAGCATACAGCGTGATTGAATGTTCATTTCCATTCAACGACCCATATCAAGAGATTACGAGACACAGTGATGAAGTAATAATATCAACAACCAGAGACAGCAAGGAAATGTTCGACCATTTCCTCAAAGTAAATTATTTTCCATTACAATTAGCTTAACCCAGACCACCAATGACCTTTCCAATAGGTCATTGTATTCGTCTTGAAATACTCTATCAGAATGTAAGTAAATAAACATACCGTACCATTAAAAAAAAAACAGAGATGGCTTCCATATCTCCTTGATGCATCCACCTATCAAAAACGTAGTAACATCGGATGATCAGCCCCTCCAATAGCAGCCAAGTTATTCAGGTGGCCGGTTTTAAGTGCCTCACCCTTGTATACATCCGCTGTTCACTCATAAGAGACCGCACAAACTTATTGGACAGCCCAATATATTAAGTTGACAGACGTACCGGATGAATACACCGTCGTCCGGCAGCGAAACTTCCTCTAATTACCGAGAATACCGGGTCTGTCAAGTGGAGATCGAATGCATGACAAGAGAGGGGTAAAGCGTGGAAGCAGCGAAGCGGCCCGATAAAACGAATTATTCCGAGACACCAAGGGGGTCGAAGAGCCTCAAGCGTAGTGGCGGATGCAGCGATTCGATCTATGAGAGTTCAAAAGAACATGGCGCTACTCCGTGATTCACTGAAGGGGTCAGAAGAGCGTGGACGGGAGGAAAGCCTGGGTTGCGCTGGGTCCCGGGTAAGCATTTCCATGTCGCAACGATGTTGGTGCCCCCCAACGGAATGAATCGCCGCGGAGAGCAACCGTCCAACGAAATTATACGCCGCGTCCTGGGAACGCTTTGTACACGTATCCGATAAGGAACTACGTATTCCGTCTTTCCCGGGGATCGTAAGATAAATACGCGAAGTAAGGGAATGGCAAACGAGCCTTAATGGTCCCGTGCGCGGATCTTTGTTACACGTTACGGATATCTCCCCGTCCCGTTCTGAGCCGACGAGCTGCGCGGAGAACGTTACGGCCGAGTCGCTACCGAAAGATACATCGTCCAGGTTGTAGCCCCGACAGGCCATTAGACCGACACGCGTACGCCTACAGGCTCTCTCCTAGGCGCATTATGAGGCGGGTGCAATCCGCGTGAATACCTAATTTTCGGGACGACGTTTCATAATCTTGCGAGTGGAACCGTTTGTTGATGATTGTCATTTTTCTTCTGGCTTTTGTTCATAAACTTTGCGATATCAAGCCTTTGTTTTTGTTATACAGACTATCGGATGGGTACTTTATGCACCACCTAATGAAAACCTGTAATTTCTTTCGTTTTTTAACCCTTAATTGCAAACCACCTCAAACTCATCGGTGTATGCTCAATGCATTGCGTTGTAGAATCATCACGTTCACGGACATTATATTTTATCGAGTGGTAACATCTTTTTTTTTTGTCGCAAATGTCAAATGTCACTTTTCAATTGACGAAGTGAAGATTCTCGGAAATTTGTTGGATGTCAGAATTGCAGTTTTGTTTTGCTGTGTAATAAACTGTTTTTTTAAGGTAAGTACATACAATGTGGTAACAGCCCTTTGCCTTACTAAAGCCAACAATTGTTCCAGAAGTTTTCATAGATAAATTGTAAACATTAATGTCGGGTACATGCATGGTGTTGTATATCTGCAACGGGTAGTTTTTTTTAATAAAACGCCATTAAAAATTATGAAACAAATTTTTACATGTGTAATATATTTTTTTCACGAAAAATAAATAAATCACGCATTTAAGGGTTAACCTAAACTTGCTATAATTGCCTGAACCGAATAGTGTATTTTCTCTCTAATTACTCTACTGTCTGAATCAAGAGACTAATATTCCTATACTTCAAGTATAAAGGAAAAATGGAAATTGCATAGAAACAATAGTTATTTAAAGTTACATTTCCTCATTGTATTAAACCTTGTATTCAATGGGTCATAGATGTAGCTATAGCCGGTGTTAAGAGCAAAAGGGTTAATTAGTACTGGTAACTTGACATAACGCGATACTTCACGTAACCCTCGTAATACCAAGCCCCTTTCTGTTACATGGACTACCAGGGAGGGGGGTCTTCATGTCCACGTAGCAAAGACTCATAATTTTCTACAAAAATGTCATGTGTTCAAATTATCTGAGAATAAAGAATTTAAAAGTACCCTCTTAAAGTTAAAATCATTTATGGCAAATAAAAAGTTTTAAAAGCAATTTTTTTAGGAATACAAAATTGAAATTTCAAGATGAGACTTGAGACAATTTAATCACTTCTCTGCGACAGTCATCATAATCGTGATATATAATTCTTTCTGCTGTATCTTCCACTTACATATTTGTTACATAAACCTCATTGTACACAATTGTAGCATTGATTAGTGTATTGTATTTGTCACGTTTGTAGAGTCATTCCCTTACGTATCGGGTAGATTTCCTTAATTCGATTTTAGCTTAGATCAAGTTTAATTGAAGGAATAGTAATACTTATTAAACAGTGAACAAGGGTTGAAATCATTAAACGTTGAATCAAGAAGCTTGTACTCATTTCTGAAAGTGTGTCGGCCCAGATATAATAGATCTCACATCAATTAAAAATCTTTCAACCCCTTAAGCGGGTAATTATCTCTTGAAGAAATGGCACAGGCAGCAATTAATTTAGATGAATTCATTATTTCGTAGTCATTTAATATATTTCACTATTAATAAAATAATCCATTTAATATATGCAACAATTTGAATTATTACAAATGAATATTACCAACACTGGAAAGTATGTCTGGACGTCGAACTGCTTCAAGCAATGGCTTTATACTGACGTACGCGTGTACGTCGAATCCGCTTGATGGGTTAATGTAAGATATACTCGAAACATTGCAATTGAAAAACGATATTTATTATGCAACAAACAAATACAATCGATTGTTCCACTACATTCCCATCATGTAGGTAAATAAAACAATATTCTCTACCTTTTCCACCTATGTAAACAGTTACCGCATCGATTATATTTACCCATCTGATAAAATACCTTCTACCACAGGTAGCAGAGGAAGAAAAGCGAATGTAAGAGTTCCATAAATACTGCACTATCCAAGGAGTATAACAGACTACCATGAAACCTCAACAAAGGTGAATTAAAAATAATATTTCTACAGCTTCTTTTCTTTCTCGCCTCACTCGTTTCACTCTTCGCCCATCAAAAACTTCATCAATCCACATTTAAACCCCACCCCGTACTTCATATCCTCTGCGTCAATATTTCCTTCCACCTTCGCCTAGCCCACCAACTTATTAAAAATCTACGTCTATCGTATAGTTCAAAGGAACTCGCGTCGAAAAAATTTATTCGCGGTTACGTAATCATACAAGTCAATCTCCTCGGAATAATGATTCTCTTTAACGGGCTCCCGTTCCCTTTTTATCTTTCGCCTACTTAACCGAGTAGGTACATACCTACGTATCTGATGAATCTCCTCGTTCGTTTGCCTTTAGGCCCGTCTTTCTCTCTCTCTCTCTCTCTCTCTCAGCAACTCCTTCAACACACATCTCTGTCTGCGGGCTGAACTTCTTTAGTAGCTCAACCCCTGGTCCTCTCCAACTCCTCATTTCATCCCTGTTTTTCTGCAAACTGGCACTCGAGTGCAACGTCGATTACGTAGTCCTCTGATCTCGCGCGCAGTTTCGTTGTAATGAAATACATAATCTATGCCCTCCATCGTTTCCATTCCCCCACCCCGCATCCGCGACCCATTATATACCCGTGGATCTTATCTCTTCGCCGTTTTACGCTCGACCTCTTTGTCGCGTCCCGACTCCGGATCTTTCCTTTTGACCCGCGCGTCTTGCGCGCCTGGTCCCGGCCACCCCGTCAAACGTTTTTCCCCCGCCATCCTTTCCGCTCGACGTGCGACGTTGCCCTTAACGCCATTAACGACGGCCATTTGATTTCCCACTCCGTCGTCGTCGAGTCTCTCCATCTCTCGTTCACGGTACACTTTCTGCAAGAGTTATGAAAGTTTCAACGGAGGGACGGGTCTCCTAGCGTCGCGAATTACAACGCAGTGTGTCGTACCAGAAATTCTTTTTGCGACTGGGAAATTAGGAACGGCGATGATTGTATTACGATGAGAAGGTCAAAGGAGATGGGATTAAAAAGTTTCTTGGGCGCGAGAAACGATAGTACTGAAGACTGCAGATGCCGTATACCGTCGAATAACAGTTGTCCGTAAACATTCACAGATTTTAGAATTTATCCGTGGGGAATTTTAATAAAAGGCAAATTATCAATAAGAGGTGATTTACTTTTCTATATATCGTTAAATTGCTGCAATAACGACATAACTTAGAAGTCATGATTTTAGGGAAAATTAGTTCGAATGTTTTCATCGCTATAATTTTGTACAAAGAACATGTTAAAGTGACTGGCTTGATATGGTAAGTTTACTTGGAGAATTCAACCGATAAAAAGTATAGGCAGTAACCGTTCTTTCTATACTAATAACTCAAATGAGTCGTGTCACTGTTGCAGCAAATGAGCGACATGAACTTTCATTATCAATGCACTTTGGCATCCTGCATTTCCACCTCTTCAAACCTTGCCTGTAGAAGGAAATATCCTTTGAACTGAACCAGTGTACAACATCCTGTTTTATACCTATAGGCGATTCTCAGTGTATGACCCTTGACTGTTCGTTTCAACCCAGGAAAAAGGATAAAGTCTGAAGGAGCCAGATCGGGGCTGTAAGATGGTCACTTGTTTTACCACCAAGTTATTTAAAAAATTTGATCTTTGCACGTATCTTGAAATTCAGCTTTTCCATTATTTAAATAACAACTTTTCCAAAACAAGCGCAATTAAATAGTATAAAATCGAGTACTAAAATAAAATTGTGGAATTCAATAAAGAATTCTTTACTTCACTCCGATAATCCATTGTCTTCACACTGCGACATCGCAAAACAAAATGGCAGCCTCATTCTACGAACTTCTCGATATACCCAAGTAAAATGTATCGAAGCATATGCAGACAATCTCCGTATAACATATGGCGCGTCAGTTATAATTACACTAAGGAAGTTTATGCAAATTCACAATTTTTACTAATGTCTGAAAATTATAGCGTAGTAGAATGTTGAATTCAGTACCAGAGGCTTCACTGCGTTAATAATAACACATAGATAACATCAAACTTTTTTAGAAACTTTATATTATTGTACGTTCTAAGTTAAACGATACTATACATGCATAAACATCCACAGTCTAGTTATAATAATTGCAAATTAACGTAAATTAAGCATGTAAAATTAATATTGTGCGACTGATGAGAAATTTGAATTGGTAAAGACTAGACCACTATTTGATGTTCACTTGATTCGTATGAATTTTCGTGATATGGACTGATTTTGGAAGAAGTTTGAAGTGGCTTGAGAATTCGCAATTCTCCCTGATTGGCGAAAGTTTCCGTCGAAAGCGTTTTCTAAATTACAAATTATGATCGACTGAGTTCTGAAAAAGGAGGAAGGATTCTTGGATTTTCCAAGTTCGCATAGTCGTAGAAATCTCTCCTTCAGATCCTCAGATTCAAGATTTTCTGTTTACGGCATGCAATGCCATTAACTGAGCAATGCAACAGTTGTTTACGAATATTAGAAACTTTTGCAAAAAATGTTACGAAGAGAATGCTAAACGATTTGGGAGGGAAAATGCTAGAAATGTGCCGAATATTTTAATTTTGAAACGCAAGGTATATAGGTTAAATGTCCCGATTACTGCCACTGTGTCTACTACTACCACTTTATTTATTTTACTTAATAAGAACGTACGTGTACAGAATTGTGAACAAAAAATTATATTCTTAAATTGGGACTCTGTTTTACATAAAACTAAAGAAATTCATGTACTTGTGTGTACCTGGTACTTAAAAATTAATGTTAAGAAATGGAAGTACAATTTGAGCGTCAAAAATGTGACCACGTAAGTAGAAAGTGATGGCGAAATCATAGTAAAAAAAGAGCCGTAATATAGTATTCAATCTATATCTATTATACAAAATAAAGTGTTAAACTATATAAGAATTATTTTATTTTCTTCAGGTGAAAGTTATATGGACACTGGGATTGCTGTCAAGTTGTAATTAATTATTAATTATTAATAAAAGTTACGCTACAATCTTAACACATTCGCAGCCGGTGGTTTTGAGGCGAGACACTTAGCTGAATACCGCGTTTTTCAAAATTCTTTAGCTGCATACCACAAGGTTCTGCTATTTAAAAGTATAACGGATTACAATTCACGTTTTTAAAACATTAAACAGCTTTACCTACTTCTTATATAAAGAGAATATCTAACCTAACACAAATTTAAAATCAAGATAATGATCATCTTGCTAAAGAGAAACGAGCGATGAATGCTACAGATTTTTAAACAACGTAAAACTTTGTTACTAGTACTCAGCTAAAGATTTTAAAATGACGTTGAACTACGTTGCCGGTAACGAATGCGTTAAGATGACAGTAAATGGGACATCTACCCCATTATTTTCGATCATTTCATACTTGGCACATCTACCCTATTATTTCCGACCATTGCATACTGATTTATCATCGGTGATCGACCTAAACGTGAAGTCTACATCATAATCAAATCAACGTCATAAATTTCACGTTAACAAGTCCCACCCGTAACCGCCGTGATATTCCCGAACAATACCGTCCATGCCAAAAATAACGCTCGCAGATCGATCAGGGAACGAGTCATTTAGCGGTCACCATTATCGGCCGCGCAGCTGATGGCGATTGATTCAGTGTTAACTACGTGTCGAGAACTCAACCCGCGAGAATGGACAGTTCGCGCGCGGGTTTTGCCTGCACGCCGTCCCGGCTCTTGTGTTTGTGCAGGCGTCCCGAATAAACGTTATTACAAGCATGATATAGATTCACGCACCGCGTGGATTACGATCGTATCAGAATTTTCGCAACGCGTCCGACCGTATACGTGTGCGTGCGGGCACGAGAAAGCACACGAAAACCAGCGAAATATGTCCGGCCTTTGTGACTCGAGATAGGGTGAAAATGGCATTTAATGGATGATCGCCTGTCGAATTATTTGCATAAAGCGCGCCCAGGACGCGCAACAACACCGTCGCGATCGTCCTCTTTCAACCCTTCCCGCTTTGGCCACTAATTTTACCCGCCCCGCTGCCATCGTTCACGAAACATTCCAGGTTTTTACCTGAATATCGTACTTGTAACGGGTGCGATTATGCAGCTCCGTGCAGCTTCAACACGCTCCGCCACGCTTCGTCGAAACTTTGAATATCGGTGAACGGTGGACAGAACGAAATTTCAGCGAATTTTTATGCAGAACGATCACGATGCACGGTGAGGAGAAATTCCGGAGTGTTAGGTAAACGTGATTTCGACGTAAAAAAATAAATCGAAAAATAAAGGAGAATATTTATTTATGTAACTTTTCTTGGCGCGGGGGAATTGATTTTGCAGAAGATTGACGTTGAGAATTTGTAGGATGCGAAAGCATTTGATAAAGATCTTTTTATTGTATCGGGTATGGGCGGGCCAGAAGTCATTGCATATTGCAATGCTTAAGGAGAAATTGAATTAAGATAATATCAACTACGAAAACAACAGTTGAGGACTTGGAGGCTGTCATCGAAAAGGCTTTTAAAGAACTTGATTCGGGTCAGATACTGAACGAAAAAGTATGTCTGAGTGTCCCAAGATTATCTTCAGCGATGTATCAACGAAAGAAGGAAAACAATTTGATGAATATTTTTACAAGCAATTATATAGCTTATTTAATAGTGCCAAGAAAGTATTATACTACATAGTTCACCATTCAATGGATAGGGATTTTTGGACCACTCTATATTGTAAATCATCATGCATAAATAAAAATAATACAGTTTGATCTGTAATAAAACGAATTGCGGTTGATTCTATATGAAAAATAAAGCGAAAATATCTTCGAATTACATTTTTTTCTGTAGGAAGAAAGTTCAAAAATTTACTAAGCATACAAGCTTTTTAATGTAAATTTTACACTGTTTCATTATTATCCACTATTCCCACATGGGGTAAATAAACACCATGTTACAGCAGCACCTATTTCAATTTATATGATAATTTTTATTCAATTTATACGAACTTATCGTGAAAAAGAATATATATAACGTCATTACTTATATCATTACGTATTAACCGTACAACTAATGAACAAATATGTAACTGAAATGGTATTGAAGTATACGACTATGTTATATATTTTCAACATCGGCTTAATTGAAAATGTAGCCTACTATGAAGAAATTTTGTTTTTCATTTTCGACGTAATATCGCATTAACATTGCCGTCTGCGAATGTACGGATAAAGCTATTAATAAAAATAAATCCTTTCCTAAAAGTATAAAACATTCATTAAGTAAAAATTTGTATTTAATACAAAACTGTATATTTTTAAATTCGAATGTCTGCCTTAATCTGACGACGATACTTCAAAAATTGTTCAATTAATTATACCCATGAATAAATGTTTTATTGATTCTCGACATGTATTCTGAATGTTCAATTGTATTGAACCGAAACTGAAAACAGTTGCATAATTTTCAAATGGAGAATATTCTGTAATTTTTCAAAACAATTACGAAACATATTTCATACACTTGATTAAAAATCAGTAAAAAATATTAAAACTACTTCGAGACATTTCACCGTTACTACGTTCATCATTCTCCTCGAAGGACAATATGCATAGTTTTCAAATAGCAAATATTCTTTGATTCCTTATAATAATTTCGAAACATATTTCACACATACTGAACGCCACCTGGATAAAAACGACTGAAGTATTAAAGTTACTTCGAAACATTTCACCTTCCTCACATTTATCATTCCCCTCCCCATAAAACCAAGTGCTCAGGGTCACGTACGTACGAAACAGAAACGTATAATCATCTTCACAGTTATATCATACGAGTTCTAAGGGAACCGTCTCCTCACCGTAAAATTTCTCGCATCGAAGCCTTTAAATAATCCGACACCCATACATTTCCTTTCAGAGATTTATCTGTCACGGCCAGCTGCTTGTGCACGGAGCTAGTTCCGCAACACGTCGTGCTAAAGGAAGGAGAGGCACGTCCGACGAAACAGCGAGCCCCCCTGTTCGTATCCACGAAACTACGTAGATAATTCAAAGTTCGACGTGGCTCGATATATCCGAGATTTTTGCCTGCGCTTGCTGAGAATTTGTATCCCACGGATCCCCCAAGGTGACGTGTATGGAATCAACGGCCCGCCAAACAGCCGCATGTCGCGTGGAATTCCAAAAAGTTCACGCGTTTGGAACACACAAAGACAGTTGCACGCGTGTACACGAAGGGGGACATAGCAATGATCGAAGATTACGGCATTAGAGGGCCTTTTGTATGCGCCACGACGTGCACAACATCGTGCACGAGCCGGATTGCCGCGATATTTGACTTTTCTTCCATGCTTCAACGACGACTGACCGACTACCGCGACTTTAAATCGTCGTATACGGTAGATTACGCCTGTTTCTTATTCATTTATGGTACACGGACCGGGTAGCATTCCCAGTTTCGCATTTATTATCCTTTGCGACTCACTTTCCGACCTGGTCTGTAACCGTACATACTGCCATGTACATATGTATAGAGATATAGGCAGGTAGACTCGATAGTAGCATGAATAGTATGTACGTGTACATGTATATATGTATATTGATTCCTGTCCTATTGTTGGAAAAATCATCTAAATGCTTATGAACATTCCACTGAAAAAATCCAGTGTGAATACTCGTCTAACAAGTGGTCCCAAATTTTTAAACGTTAGTGTATATGCCAATGATACCGAGCCTAAAAATTTATTTCAATAACGTGCACGTCATGGGATGTTAATATTGTTTCGCGAATACGAGATTTGAATACATGGATATCGTAAGAAACAGTATTGAGAAATATTTCAGTCAAATTACTGACGCAATTCTAAAATTATACATATAACAATCATCATACGAAATAAATATGATTAAGGTATAAAGGTATTGAGTGACTGCAGATTGAAATGTACGTTTTAAAAGTTAGTATATCTGTTGGTAGAAAAATCAGTATAATACTTATGAAATGTAATAATAAAATATCGCTCTACGGAACGCAGGGAATACTAACGTTGGTAATCAGTTTGCCGCATTTAACGCCCGTTTAAAACAGAAAAAAGGGTCCCATCTGCTGTTGAAATTTTTCTGATCACACCTGTGACGAATTATTTCTGTCTTTTCGTTTTCCCGGTGCCCAACGCTCTTGTCATTCCGATGAAAGGGAACGACGTCAGCTTGGCCGACCAGGGAAATTAGAATATTACGAACCGGGCAGTCAGCGAGTGAGAATAATAATTAGAGACGGACAGACCTAACAGGAACGTGTGGGAATAATTCTATCATAGGGAGGAAACGTGGTACGGTATGAAATTCATAAAAATCGCAACCGGCAACGATGAATTGGAAATTTACGATTCTCTCAATCCGAGAAAGATATTTCAATTTTTGACGTGTGTATGCTGAAACGGGCATTGTCAAAATTGAAATATCTTTCAGCGATTGAATTAAGAATTTTCAATTCCATTTGTACAGTAATGAAAGCAGCTCTGCCATAAAAATGGCGGCAATATTACGGCATAATAATAGCATTTTAATAAGGGAAAAACAAATTTGTTATATATACAAGTCATAAGAATGGATATATAATCTTTCTGTAAGCGAGTCTGTGTAACATTAAATTAGTACCAGATTGCATATTGGTTTACACTACTGTGGAAGGTACAGAATAATTATTAGTAATGTTCGAAAAATACTCAGAAATTCACACTTGTATATTGGTAATTAAAGATTGACTAAAGAATAATTTTCTTTACTTTCAAGCATTCGTGTTGAAGAATGTTGTTAATAACCGAACTGTTGACGCGACATTAAAACTGAAATAAAATGAAAATGCTATATTCAGGAGTGAAATAAATCACTTAGGTGGTTCAAAATTCGTATAAAGTAATATTGAAGCATAAATCCCAACCATACAAGATGTGCAATTATAAAAGCAGTTTCACATGTACTAAACAATTATCCATACATTTATACTTAAGCTAGTATAGATCATTTAATGAATATGGACATAACGATCAGGATTCATAAGGTATAAGAAGATAAGTCCTAACAAAGTTTACTATTCCAAATTCGATCGTACGATAAGTGTCCGAATAATCCCCGGAATCCATTGTTCAACAATCCATTAATTCCCCTAATTATTTCCAGATGCCACTCAAAGACGATATAATCTCTGAATTCTAGGTAAGTCATAGTAAACGACGTAAATCCTGACTCGTGAACAAGTTGGGTAACGGATAACACTCGGGCAATACCGTGTTTCCAGGCTATCTAGAAACGAGTCTCGAACGAATACGGAGCTGCGTCGGTTACCATTAACCGATATAACAATGATTGGTCACCGAAAGTTCAGTTTCGACGAGCGTCGAGACGGTACGTGACGAATTACCAGGCCATGAAAACGGAATTACCGGATGATCCTGGCGACACGAATTGCACCAGCTAAATATCCAACGTAATGGGAGGCGAAAAAAAAAAAATTAGAAAGAAAGAAGAAAGAGTAACGCCGCGGCTATTCGGAACGATCGTTGAACGCCGCGGGCGATAATTAACCCGAAATTTCACGCGCCAATATAAAACTTTCGCGACAAGGGGTTTGTAATGTCGGTCGTATAATGTTCTGGCAGCGGCGCGCTGGCGCGACTAAAGGGACCAAAGCTGGTCTTTATGGAACCAGAGAGAAAGAGAGAGAAAGAAAATGAAGAAGGTTCGTGGGCCGATATAAAGCACGGAATGTATCCGGTCTCTCGTTGCGATTTTCGCGAATTCTGTATTTTTTTCCACGCATGCACCACGGATCAAATAATCGGAAATACAGGAGTGAGATTTTTTGTAATTATCGATTAATCATCGAAAAAGAGACATACCCGATGAATGACGGTTTGAATGGAGTGTAGCAAATATTACTTATATCTCGGCGCTGGACAGAGTCGTCTGTGTGCTTACCTGTAAAAGAAAACAATGAAAGTATTGTTAATAATCCGTGTAGTAATGAGAGCATGGATTTTCAAATTAAAAAGGTACCGTATGTAGGAGTAACTTTAACTCACCAGGGAAGGTTTCGAACCCGGAAATTCTAATTTTAATGAAACTTCGCATGAATGTAAAGCATATTGAATGCTTCGAACAATTTGTTTAATTGAACCCCACATGTAAAATTTTCTGTAAATTACAAAATATGAATGACACAGATATATATGTATATGCATAAGCATATAAGTACAAAAGTGGAAAATTCTTTTTGCAACTAAAGAAATTTATAAATATTATATGCTTTAATAATTCATTAAACCATTGATAAATGCACATTTTTTGCATGCAATGACTACCTCTATCTCTTACGTTGAAGAATTTATATAAAAAATAATAAAAAATTCATCGTGTTAATAAGTGACACATTATATAACATTTTTCTTTCAGTAGCGTAATAGATGATAAAAAACTGAACATTTTCTGTATTTACAGTTTTGCTCTATCTCGTACTGTTACAAAGTTATATAAAGAAAACGAAAAAACGCGAAATCACTAAGGGCTGAATTGAACCCTTCAGAGTGAAAACGGGCACGAAAAAACATTGCTCAAAACATAGTTTAATATTCGGGAATTCCGAACGTTCGGGTTTGGAACGTTTCCTTGTCACTCAGGGTAACTTTATCTCGAAGTCAGAAAATTATCATTTTCGATTTGGCAGCTTTGCAAATTGTTAAATAAAACTGATTTTTACATGAAAAGGTATGTTACGTAAAAATACCTGCAAAAGAGCTGTAGAATCGAAAATGATCATTTTCTGATTTTTGGTCAAAGTTACTCTGACCCAGTCGAAGTTAAGCCATCATACGGTACTAAGATTGTGAAGAGAATGGTATTTGGTCATGTCATAAGTTGCACGGTTTCGATTAGAAATTCTACGAAGTTCCTTATGAATTCCTACTCTGATTCGTATCAAAACAAGTTGTTACAGTATTCAGGGTCGATTAAGAGGGACGACGTTGAATTTCGAATTCCTCAGGATTCTAATGCAATTTACAAAGGGTATTTTAAACAAATATTCCTCGTGAGAAAGATGATCAATATATAGAAATGATAAGTGACTTTTGAAATACATGGTATTATCAATAGACTGCGGAGGTTATGCAATTGTAGTCTTTGAGGTTCTGTGAAATACAATAAACTACAGAACATTTATTGGATACAATTAGTTCTTTTTATTTTCTGAACCCAATAAGATAGTTAAGGGAAGGAAGAAAATTACTTTAATAAATGTTATTTTACATAAAATTCCGCAGTCTAATATATAATCAGTGAATAAACACCTAAAACAATTTTCTATAAATTCTCTACAAACAATTCTTACATAAAGAATTATCAAGTTCAGTCATGAGTAATTTCCTTCACGAGTGAGTAAAATACATTTCTTCAAGAAAATTCGCGATTTTGAACCCCATTAAACAGCAAAAAAATGAAATATGTTCATAATATTATGATACGAAATCGTATGTATAACTATATACATTGTCTGTTGATAATTCTATTTCACAAATAGTTCTGTGAAGTTCTATAAAAGTTCTTTTCCATAAAAATCTCTAAAATACATGTCTCAAATTCGTCTACATAAATTGAAACATTGAGTGCTCGTTTAATTTCCAACACAGCAGTAAATCAATAATGAAAACTATTCATTATTGATCATGAATGATCTAATACACGTGAATGTATTCGTTGGAGAATTTAGTTCTATTTGAAAACACATAGCTATTTGTTGAAAGAGGAGCATCGTACCAGTAGTAATCGTATCATACTTGAACGAATATTGCACAGTATTCGTTTTTATGTACGAGTGGTACGACAATAAAATTTTCAATGGTAAAAATATACTGCATCTCACGATTGACGGCAAGTACCGACTGATTCTGACTGGCAAGCGTCATCTTGGACAAGTACGAGAGGAATACTGCTGGCAAGCGAGCTGTGATCGACAACTGAACGAGCGACAAGCCAGGGGACCGGGAAAATCCACTCACTATCGATCAGTGGCCTGATTCTAGATGAAATTATAAAACGCAGATGAATAAGTACTAACGAATTATATGTTTTAGATCGTAACGAATAAAATGTCTATTTGAACGCATCATTGTTGTCGATTGTTCAGCAAAATTGTATCAAGAAATTTATCGTTTACCTGCTCTCGGTATCCTACAATTTTAGTAAACAAAATCTTTCATACTTCTAAGAATAACGAAGACATTCCAGGTGATCAAAGTTATTGATCCACAGGATAATAGGACCTGAGAGTGATGCCTTATGGATTACACAAAGACTTTTCGTTCAGGCTAATATATTTTTCTAACACTAACCGTTTCCCGCGGCTGTGCATTCTAATATTATTTATATATCTTTTTAAGTTAAATTTAAAAAAATCACGATATGCGGGTTTTTTTGAAGAACCTATTCTGTAAATTTCACATTTCCAGCTTTATTGTATTTAGAGATACGGTTATCCGATGAAAAAATAGCTTGCCCCTCTGTTCTTCTCTATAAGAGTTGAATTTCGAAAAACTTTGGCGACTCGTGGGATATGAGTATTCTTTTAAAAAAAATTTCACCCCATTTTACCCCTTTAGGATTTGTATTTACAAAAATTCTTTCTCATCCCTTGCCTACGTTATGAAAGAAGTATACTGTCCAAATTTCATATTCCTACAGGTACAGGTTTGGGCTGGGCATTGTTGAAGGAGACAAACACCTTTGTCTTTGATCTATACAGGGTAGTACAACCGGAAAGGAGTTGATTTTACATGGAACAATAAATTGAAAACGTTGAATAAAAATTTTTTCTAGGAGGCTTCGGTTTGAACACATTCGGGTATGTTAAAATTAATCTGTAGTAAGTAGAAACGGAATGCAATAGGCAGACGTGCTAGCCAAGTTCTTTTTAATTGCACGCGTAGCCAACAGATTTTGAAAACCGATCTTCTCGAAAACGAAGTCTCAAATGAAAAAACTTTATTTTATATTTTTGAGTTATTTTTTTACGTAGAATCATGCCCCTTTCCGGTTATACCACCAGTTACCGACCACCCTGTATACAGGGTGGGGCATTTAAAACACGTCACCTGAATAACTCGCTTGTCTTTGGAGATAGAAGAAAATGCATTAGACCAAACTTATTTGGTATCGAGGGGCTTATAATTTGACGTTACTAATCTGTTGATAGGTGGATGTGTCAAGAAGATATGAAGGTCAACTCTGTTTTTTGAAATGGTACATTATGGTTTTTTATTTACATTCTGATATAGTGTTTCAAGACGAAGACATTGACCTATTACGAAGGTCACTCTACGTCACTCAAGGTCAACTGCAAGAGAAAACAGATTATCTCAAAACACTCTGAACAATTTCGTGTCTTCTCTGGTTGTTTGCATATCGCTTTTGTAGTCGCTAATAGGGGTCACGAGACATAAACATACATTCAATCACATTCTAAGCACGAAATGTTACAGAATTTCTGAACAAGAAGTTTCGAGATCGTCGGGTTGGTCGTTCAGGAAGTAACAAATAGTGAGGAAAATTGAAGGAACAAGTGTACCGCGGAAAAATCAACAACCTAAGTTAACATGCAACAACGTATAAAAAGAGCTTGCTCTATAATAGATACACATGAAATTCGTCAGGCAGTATATCATCAGTATTGCAACGTTTCAAACTATGTATCCATGTTCAAGGTCGCCATTTTGAACACTTTTACTAGCAGTGAGTATGTAAATAACATGTTACATGTAAATCGTCGAAGTGATCGAAGAGTGCTTTGAGATAATATGCATTCTCTTGCAGTTGACCTTGAGTGACCTTGAATGACCTTCATAATAGGTCAATGTCTTCGTCTTGAAGATCAGAATGTAAGTACAAGACCATACTGTTCCATTTAAAAAAACAGAGTTGGCCATCACATCTCCTTGACGCTTCCACTTATCAAAAAATTAGTAACATCAGATTATGAGCCCCTTGATACCAAATAAGTGTAGTCTGATGCATTTTCTTCTATCTCCAAACACAAGCGAGTTATTCAGGTGACTTGTTTTAAATACCCCACCCTCTATATAGATTAATCCAACAATGCTAGTAACCGACAGCAACAAGAGCACTAGCAATTACTCTTTCGACTCTCGATATCAAAGTCCCATGAAAGCATTCTCCTGTTCCCATCAAATTTAAAGTCGAACCAGACAAGACGTAACTCCTTAAAAAAAAGAAACGCTGTAAAACGTAAAGGTACAGAAAAAGGATCTCTAACCAGTGAACGGCAACGCTTCCACTCCCTGTCCTCCTAATTCTTCATCGTCCTTCCTCCAGGCTAGGAAGTTTGCAAGGAAGAAATTCAAGACGGAGGTATACAAAGGGACTTCTGTTTCAAAGCAATAAACTGTTCGGGTCCGTAGTTTCCTGTCCTTTGATCCCTTATTCGCGTAGTCCTCCGTATCGAGACGGGTTCACGATTGATTCGGGTAATACTCGAGGCCGCAGAGACGACGCGAGCGATGGCGAAGGCAGCGCGTAGAAGAGGCCGCTTTGTTACCGGCCACTGAAAGCGGAGGAAACACTTGGGGCCCGTCGAGTGAAGATCCGGTGTGTCTGCCCCCCCCCTCCCCCCGCCGTCGGTGAAGGGGCAAGAAGAGGCGCGATGGAAAACCGGTATCACCTCATTAAAGCTGCATGAAAAGAGTCGAGGAGCGCGGCTTTGTTGCGCGACCATTCTGGACACCACACCCACCCTACCGTAAAGACGAAACCGGCACGGCCTGGGGTCGTTGGATACGATATACATACACTGCCGGACAAAAGTTTGGAATCACTTGACGATCTCCGGGAAAATGATACTGTATTTTATGAAACATTCTTCTGGACTGAAGTTTATATTTTATGAAATAATTAGTGAAACTTTTGACTCTTGGGACTTCGTAAGTGAGTAAAATATATTGCAGTTACTCAAGTCCACTTTCAATGGACGTTCTAATAAAAAATATTAAATGAACGTGTTTCAAATAATAGAAATATTATTTTAAATTCCTACAAAATTCGATCAAGTAATAATTGATCACTAATCTAACCAGAAAAAGTATAATTTGGAATCATTTGATGATCCCCTGAAAAATGATACCGTGTGCTGTAAAATATTCTTCTCTGTTGAAGTTTATATTTTTTCCAAAATATAAACTTCTTATAGGTGAAACCTTTGACACTTGGGTTCTGTAAATGAGTACAATTCATTGCAGTTACACGCATCTGTTTTAAAGAGAATTAAAAAGAATATGCATATTATTCTAAATTGAGAGAAAATTACGATGAAGGAATAATAGTCAATTAAATTAGTCAGAAAGGAACAAAATAAAATTGTGTGACAGCAAATATTCTTACCAACCGAAGTTAATATTTATAGAAACAATTAGCGAAACTCTTCATTCTTACCTTTATTACAATTACTGAAGTTTGCTTTCAGTCGATATTCTAATTACAAATAAGAAAATTTAAATTTTATACCAAATTGGTAGTTAAATTCGGTCAAGGAATACGCGTTAACTAAAATAATTAAAGAAAATGTAATTAAAAATAATCTTACTTCATACGAAATGAATTGAGCAACAGTTCGAATAAGTCCTACTATCGAATGATTAGAATTAAATGGGAACCCCTCTAATTGTAAGAATACAAGGTAAAGTCCCATGTGCAATAATCTTAACATACATAAAATACACAAATTCATAGAATATTAATAGAAAAGGAAACCATGATTATAATATTAAAGATATAGATACTAATAATTTAACTTATTAACTAAAAAAATTTCCTGCTTCTATTATATATAAAAGTAAAAATAATTTTTGTAGATATTATGCTAGTTTGTCTCATAGAATAATATGCGTTGTTGCCTATGTCTTGCCTATTATTCAATGCTCTTATGTTAATAATAAATACTGAATCCCAAATGCAGATTTATTATTAAATAAACCGATGGTTATATTCGTTTACAATGTAGTGTATTACTATATTGCAACGTGATATTATTTCGACGAATCCATTACATTGCACTATAATTATTTACTGAACTGTTAATAATAAAATAAGTAATAATTAATCTATGCTTAATTCGTATAATCGCAACGTATCGATCCACAGAGTGTATCTATCCGTTACTGCGTAATATGCCCAAAATTAATTATCGATTTTCTATAGTTGCACCTTATCCTTGTCAGAATAACGTTCCGCAGGCACTGTCAGTAGCATAAACTGTACAGAATGTTTCACAAGAAACAGAACACTTAAGTATCTCTGTTAGGATTGAAAATAGGAGGAGAAAATCATAAAGAGGAAAATTGTACTGTTCTAGGGGGAAAATATGATGATATAAACAATCTTTTCGTTTGATGATATTTTGAAGGTTAGTGGAAGGTCATCAACGTTTTTTTAAATTGCATAATAAGTCCCTACTAAGGTTTCCGTCAAGAGTACGGGGTGATCAGACGCATGAGTTCCAAGAAAATCTAAAAACCGCCCAAGTATTGAAAACAAGATCCAAAAATCTCCAGCCTAATCTTGATATACTACACACAAGTTGTTACTAGACTGTGGATATTTATGCAAACATCAAGTTTTAAAGTTTTGAATGCAATAGAAATTTGATAGCCCCATTAAGGCTTCTTGAAAAGTCAATCAAAAATAAAAAACCTACTGTACTGAATTTTAGACAATCGTGTATGCAATAAATGTCTAATAACCGCAGTTTAAACTCATCACTCATACGACCAATTGTATCACCAACTATCATTCCAAAGTAACTTTACAATATCAAGTTATCAACGATACAAATCATCAATATATGTATACTCAAACGAGCCTACAGCGCCAATAACGGAGTAATCAAGCAGTCCACAAAATGTCTGTAAAATTCATGTGACTCACACACCGAATAGAGATTTATTATTATCTCCGGACTGAATCGACCTTTTCGTGGTTCCGACAGAAATCAGTACGGCG
This sequence comes from Dufourea novaeangliae, assembly GCF_001272555.1. Taxonomy (NCBI): domain Eukaryota; kingdom Metazoa; phylum Arthropoda; class Insecta; order Hymenoptera; family Halictidae; genus Dufourea; species Dufourea novaeangliae. The sequence goes on along the minus strand of NW_015373959.1, from coordinate 1,980,833 downwards.
GTACGTAACGCGTTAAATGAGCCCCGATATAACACGGCCGAGGATTAAGATGGGGGGGTCAGAATCGGACATCGTTCTCCTGGGTCAGTATAATAAAGTCTGACTCGTTCATCGAGCGAACTGATTCGTTTATCGGGCAGTTAGTCCAGCGAGTTCGTGTTTTACGGACGCGAAGCAGCATGTTTATAGCCGTCACGATATGAGACACGCGGCGCCGTGACGCCGCGTGGTAGGGGAGATTAGGGATAAACGTAACAATTTTTTTGTTTGAGTCCAACTTTTGAATACAACAGAGTTTTGAAAAAATTCTTATACGGCGAGAAACCTTGATTATTGGACAACATAATCAAATTTTGAACTTAGAATATATTACACCAGTTTTTTTAAATAAGACTTTCCTATAAACTTATTATCATGAAAAATGTTATATCTACCTGAAAATAGATTCATTATGTAATATAATACAAAGACGTTCAGTGGATTTTACGGAACTGAAACAAAAAGATACACACATCGAAACTGATAATGCAATCTTACTTTTGGTATACATAGTGTATTCAAAAAGTTCCCGGACTTATGTTTGCTACCAAGAATATTTATAGGTAGACATCATTTTATTATTTAATGTTCCACATAGTTTCCTCCTCTGCTGATACACTCCTGATGACGTTCGTACAGTCGCCGGAAACATCTAGAAAAGTCTTCGACTGAAATACCCTTTAACGTCGTTGTCACTTTCCGTTTGATTGCTTCCTCATCCTCAAAACGAGTTCCTTTCATGGCTAGTTTCAATTTTGGAAATTGGATATAATCCGCTGGAGCCAGATTTGGTGAGTACGGAGGGTGCATTAGAACCGTGACTGACTTTTTACCCAAAAATGAAGATGCAGTTAGCAATGTGTAAGACGGAGCGTTATCGTGTAACAGAAACCATTAACCGGACTGGTGTTTTTTTCCAAGTTCGTCATGAAGGATAGCATGAACACTTCCAATACTTATTTTCAACTCCTCTGACAACATTTCAATGGTCATACGGCGATCTTTCATGAGAAGCTGACGAACTCGCTCAACATTTTTGTCCGTTCTGCTTGTCGACGGACGCCCTTTCCTTGGATTGTCTTCGAGTGACTTGCAACCATTCTTGAAACGTGAATACCATTCAAATACTTGCGTACGACGGAGACAGTCACTTCCATATGCATTTTGCATCATTTGGTATGTCTCTGTAGGACTTTCTCCACTTAAAAAACAAAACCGTATCGCAGCTTTTTGCTCCATCACAAAAATTATTACAACAAAACAAAACTGACAAATTTTAAATGCGCTCTGCAGACAAACGACTGAATCTTTTAAGGTTAAACGAAGCTGATAAACAAAAGAAGATCTCCAGTCAATAGATTTAGCCTTAAAACACAGATGTCGCCACCAGAATCTATCATGTAATAACAGTCCGGGAACTTTTTGAATACACTGTGTATTATTTCAATAGGGTGTAGTATTAAGAAAACCATTTACTGCTGCGTGTTGGCAACAACTTAGGTTGAGGACAGATGGAATTTCTGTATAAATACGGGAGGAGAGGTCTGTTGGTTGATTGGCATTTGTTTCATAACAGTTGTCACATTCGTCTCGTGTTACGTTTGTCTCTGGTCTCCCCTACTAAGGTATAAGAGTTTTTAACATCAGTAGGACTATTCATTTCCCGGCGAGAGAACAAAACGGACAATGGGTAAACATTCTTGTTACTGTTTCGTCGGTGAATAGTCAATATGGAATGACGCCTATTAGCAGACGTGAAAATATTCAAGTTTCGCATGAAAGTATATCGAACGAGTATGTGTTCGTTGCGGCAGAAACAGTTTTATTCTACCTTACTGGCGACAAAACGGTCTGTTCTATTTCTTTAGTCACGTAGAAGGAGGATTATGTTCGTCTGGTTGGCCACAAGTCGTATTCCACGTGGGCACAATTACCATTTTGATTTGTTTGCTTGAGTACGTGCATCATCTTGCATGTCTGACTTGCAACGCACTATATTCTACTTGCCCGGTACAATGCATTTCTGACGGGACTTCTTCGACTTCGTAGAAATATCGTTTAAATAGTTCGTCTGGCCACAGTTTTTACTGTATTTGTTGAGTAAGCATACGAATCATTCTACTTGTTTGACTACTTACGAACCTATTTTACTTGTCTAACACAGTGCAGACTTTACGTTACTTCTTTAACCCTTAAGGACGCGGATCGTGAATACACCATTCATTTTTCGTAATTTTAAAAGGCAGCAGCAGAGCTTTTGTTTATATTTTAATTTAATCATTTTCTATTTTTAATGGTGGATAATTTAGATGAGAAACAAACATTTCTCGAGTCAAAAAAATGTAGAGAAATCTAGAAGTAAGAAATCAGAACTTAGTTGGCAGACTCGCGCTCTGTTTGGTCGGGGTTTTTCGTTAATAGGTCGTTAACAAAGCCTCGGATAACATTTTTGCTAAGGAAAAACTTGTTCCAAATCACCTCACGAGTGATCCACACTTGTGTTACACGCTTTATACATTGTTTAACTGATCTGTCTCACAATAAATTATATTCTAGTTGTCTTTCGAACAGAAAATCTATTAAAATTCGTCTGATTATATACGGACATTATTTCACTAGTCTCAATAATAAGGGTGTTACTCAACTGGTATGGCACAGTACAGATAGTACCACATATGAGATATAAGAATAGACTTAACATCTTATGAGACTTGGTGTCCCACGAAAATCACGCTGGTTCGAGTGCACCTCTACATAAAAGTTTCCGATATCAGGAACTACGTTTGACACCCTGATAACGCACAGCACACACACACCCGTGACTGCATATAGCGATACATACATACATTGTTGCCCTGGTTTTGCCTTCAAGGAATGGAATTCTGAAATGGTACGGGAGCTTTGACGCCCCCGAAACTTGAGACAGAAAATTACATTGCATGTTAGGTCTATTCTTATATCTCGTCTGTGATAATACGTCAATTCTCTGACTATGTACAATTAGAGAAAAACTTCTATGTCTGGTCATCAGTTATAATTTTACTTGCCTGATTAACCGAAAATCTTTCTTTCTTTGCTACTCTAACTAGCTATAAACGGTATTTCAATTGTCTCTTGTGACTGGAATATTCACCAATAGATGTAGGTGAAGTGATATGTATAAGTGCATTCTCAGACGCAGTCCTATCAGAAGCACGCACTAAAATTTTTTTCTTTACAATTCGACGTAAAGCACTCAATTTGGGTCACCACTTCCATTAATCTTTCCACGATTTCTATGCTTATTTTAGGCGAGCAATAAATCACGCGGATAGAACGAGTTCTTACCGATAAATGTTCTTACTGGAAAAGCAATAACCATAAAATATCGATAAATGTGGAAATCTAAGCTACGGGATTTAAAGAGCTCTGTAAGGAATCCTTAGCACACTGATTCAGAGTACGGTTTCATATGAAACTGGTTCAATAGTTTTCAAAGTGCACGGAAATTCTTTTCTATATGTGTATGAAAAAGAATCGGAAAATTAACAGACTACTTCTATTAAATTTTTATACTTGTACGTCTGCATTTGTTTCTGCCAGTATAACATGAAAATTTTTGCTATGTTCTATACAAAACCTTATTTTACATTAAATTGTTTGCTCCTCGTACGTTTTCCAAATTTCAGGTCATAATTACAATCTACCAAATATATTTTCACTTCAGTATATCGTAGTCACAGTGAAAGCTTGATTTTCATGATATTATTCAATGTTGAAATGTTTCTTTTAGTAAATATTGCCACAAAAAGAATTTAAAAGCATCTATCGACACGTCGTTATTCTGGATAATATTAAATATTATTATATTAAGTATAAGAATATTATGTAGCTATTAAATATTTCGTCTCACTTAACATTTTTGTAATTATGTTGATCTTAGTTATTTTACTTCGTAAACTGTTTAACAAAAGAATGTACGAAATTCATTGCTGATTGTATGTGTTAATTATTTCGAACTCACGGAATTTTATTTCCTATTGCCTTTTAGGTATATGACAAACCTTTTGCACCAATCCAATACTGACCACCAATTAGTTCAAATACAAATGAAAAACAAAATCTCCTCGTTGCGTCGTAACAATGCAATCGTTATTTCACTCGCGGGTACTGTCTAAAAGGGTAATTAATACACATTAAATTAAGTCGAAACAATATTGAAATGAAATTGACAAAAGATAATGTAACCGTGCAGGTTACATAGACACGCTAGAAAGATGGTAATAGCGCACATAAATGGACCGAATCTCCACTACCGCAACAATTCCGCTATATGCGAGCGTCGTACGAGGTTCCACGGAACTCCTGCGTTCCCACTTTGTCAAACGTCAAAATAAGCAGAGTAAAGTTTTGGTTTGAGGAGCATGCGGTGAACTAAACACCGAGACTAAGCAGGTAAACATTGAAAAATTGATAATTGAAAGTTTATATATGTATATTCAAGAAACGGTAATACGAATAATTTCGAATCGTTTGTCGTGTTAACGGATAAATTTCTCAATTTGGAACTGACAACGGAAGTGCTGGTAAGCCCACGTTTACGTGCCCTGCCAGCATCTTCCTAGTTTGATCACCCGTCATTGTGAAGCAATTAAAAACCGACACTTTGTCACTTCCTCTGTGAAATACAGCCGTCGTGACAAAGGTGTTCCAATCGCGCTTCCGCGATACGGGAGATATGTACTCGGAGTTTCCACTCCGAAGGTAGAATATGAGCATAAGCACAATCAAAGTTTTTCTCCCGGTGTTGTATAACGGTTTCAAATCATTTGTATCTCAGACTAACCGAGGTTTAGTGCGCGTCTTCACGCGAGAAGTTCCTCTGATTTCATCGGCCGAACCATCGGTTGCCGCGACATACAGGGTGTAACAAAAATGTTGTTCAACCCAGAAATGAGGTACTCGGGGGGTGAATTGGAACAAGTTTTTGCTTAGCAACAATGTTATCCGAGGCTTTGTTACCGAGATATTAACGAAAAACCCCGACCAATCAGAGCGCAAGTTTGCCAGCCGATTTCCCGCGCTAGCGGTGGTTACGCGCTGCGACTGGCAGGCAGCGTTACCGCGGGAACACGGTTGGCAGACTCGCGCTCTGATTGGTCGGGGTTTTTCGTTAATATCTCGGTAACAAAGCCTCGGATAACATTGTTGCTAAGGAAAAACTTGTTCCAATTCACCCCCCGAGTGCCCCATTTCCGGGTCGGACATTTTGTTATACCCTGTATAGATTCTTGAGACAAGAAAAAGTCCAGGGCCGCCTGGATTCCTCGCTCACCAACGTGAAGGGTGTCATAAATTGGTAATTGTCGAAGGGTACGTCAAGGGTACACGGCACTCGGGGTCTACGGCACCAGGCTCTCAAGAGTCGACGGGCTGTCTGGGGACTTAAATCCGAGGAATTTCCGTGCGCCTCAAATGTTTATTATCGTTCGCAAGGAAAATCGCTGCATACTGTCCCTACCAGATAGACCCATTGAGGGCGCAATAGATGGCGTGCACGACGATTTTCCTTAGAACTGATTGGCTACGGAGTCAAGCCAATAAGCAACTGGTTAACACATTAGAATCTCCAAGGCCCTGGAGCCGAAAATCTAGGACCAGAGCTCGCATAGAATTGAAACAAACCACACGTCTTCCTTGAACGTTAGAAGTTTAGAATAGACACTGTAGATACTCTCAAGACATTTTAATAAACTGTGTAGCACAGTAGTTTACATTGTTATTCATTTCTTTCCCTTAAAAAGGGTGGTCCTTCGAGTGAGTTTAAATTGTTTAGTCGGCACACACGTGCAAACACCAATCGGAACCCGAAATATCGGAAGGGATCAACCGAGGGTCGAAACAGTACGGTTATAATAATAAATCAACGCATCACTAGATTGCAATATAAATACGTTAACTACAGGTGTCAAATTAAATCACAAATGTATGTAATTAATAACGGAACACGAAATAATGATGAGTGATACGAGAAGATTAAATCAGCCAAATTTATGGAATTAAATCATTTTCTACCATAAATTCTTCCCTATTACACTAAATCTGTCAAACTTTTCTTAATTACTACAAAGTCTTTAATCCACTAGTTCCCACTTCGTTTATTCAACCGATTTTCAAATGATTAAAGAACTACTAATACTTGATGTCATAGAACCCTGGTACATTTCGTATTTGCCCGCATTAATGGACAATTATTTTAAAATCCTCTGAGTACCAGGAAGTCGATAAATTTCATAGCTGACGTTTTATTTGAACCACACGCGTTGCACTCGTTAGACAGCTAAACGAAGCTCGTTCGTGTTATTCAAAAACCGATCGTAACGAAACCGTTGCCGTCGCAACGAGGCCGCGAAAGCGGGTAACGAAGGAGAACAGGAATTATCTTTCGGCGGACGAATCGCTTTAAATCCGCTCCACAAACCGGATTAACGGGCGTGGGACCGGCCAGAGAAAACGGCGGCTTCGCGAAGCGACAAATCGAATAAATTTGCAACTGGATGCGGAAAGTAAGCAACGTACCAACCGAACACTTTCGGTGCATTAACGCTCGGGTCCCGATAAATTTATGGAGAAATTACACGCGGCCATGAACCAATTTTCCCGGGTTCGACCACCCCTCCCTAACTCAGAGAATGCTCTCTTTCTCTCTCCCTCTCACTCTCTCCCTCTCTCGCCTAGTGCGTAGGTACGTGCGGTATCTAAACTCTATAGGGATTTGCGTCCGCCACGCGCAAACTTATCCTGGACGCGCCATCGGTTACCATCGTGGATAAGTGGAGTGATAAATATTGTCTATTAGATATTAACTGTTTTGGATGGAAATTCCGGCCAAAATGATAGTTCAACGTGGCTTACTGAGAAAGTAATGATCCAAGTGAATCGTGTTTCTATAGGGGCTACATACACATAGATGGGTCAAAAATATGGATTTTTAAAAACCCTTTTTATTCGATAGTACTACCTTTAAACTGTAAAATTCGTTAAAAAATTTGTTTAAAAATTCATAAAATTAATGAAGTTACAGCCTGCAATAGACACCTGTTCTAACGGTCTCTCACGCGCATATAAAACCTTAAAAACATTTTGCGCCAAATGGTGTTCTTAAAAAAGGTAACGATTATGTCTAGAAAACTAGAAGACCGATTTAACTGAAATTTGACACAGGGATGCTTGATGCAATCATATCCAGTTTTTTTCGTAGGATTTTTTTTAAGTATCGTAATTTATTTCTTATAAATTAAGGAAATTCATGTTTCACTGGTCAACATGAGTTTTGTCCCATAGAACATTTATAATGATTCTTACAGTTTTTTTTGTGCTCAACACGAATCCGTAAACGGTTTTTTGCCATTACCCTCAGTTTCCAAGAAATTTGATTTAAAATAAAATGCAAATTTTCAACTTTGAACACTTCCTGTGTTCAAACATTAATAGTTATTCAGTTGATTGTTCCGTCAAATTATTCTGTAAACTCTCCCGAATACAATGGTATACGTTGTTATCGCATTATCAACATTTAAACATATTTAAACAACGATCAAATGGGAAAAGGACACCCGAAATGCACCAATTTTTACAGATATTTTTCAATTTATTTAAAAAGGTAAGGGTGCAGGACATAATCTATCTGCGTCAACAGATACAGTAAACATTTTTCTTCCGGAAAGCATTAACATAAATAGTAAGACACGTTTTCTATTTAATACAGGAGCGAAATAGTTTAGTAAAACCTGCGACGCTGGCAGTGGGACTGAATGGCGGCAAACGCAGGCGTTCGATTGTCGCTCGGCGTAACAGAATCGCTTATTGCACCACCACTGCCAGCGTCGCAGATTTTACAAAACTATTTTGCTTCTGTATTAAACACAAAACGTGTCTTACCATTTCTGGTAATGCTTTCCAGAAGAAAAATGATTACCGTATCTGCTGACGCAGTCAGAATATGTCCTGCACCCTTACTTTTCGAAATAAATTGAAAAATATCTGCAAAAATTGGTGCATTTCGGGTGTCTTTTCCCCTTTGATCGTTGTTTAAATATGTTTAAATGTTGATAATGCGATAACAACGTATATCATTCTATTCGGGAGAATTTACAGAATAATTTGACGCAACAATCACCTGAATAACTATTAATGTTTGAACACAGGAAATGTTTACAATTGAAAATTTGCATTTATTTTTAAATCAAATTTCTCGGAAACTGAGGGTATTGGCAAAAAACTGTATACGGATTCGTATTCAGCACAGAAGAAACTATAAGAATCAGCAACTGGATGTTTGAAAACAAACAGAAAGTTAAATTTTGTTGACCTGTGTTTTCAGTCATAAAGTCGACTTGTATGTTAAAATGTCCACAATTTTACGAAAAATTGAAAACACAGAATCGACTAAAAGAAGTACGAAACTAGGTTTCTGTCCACTTTAAGAATACTTTTTCTTTTTACGTATCTGATAAAAAACAATGAAAATATGACGGTTATGACAGACGCATTTTTTGAAAATAGTGGTACGGAAATAGCTACCATGCCGCTTCTTTTTAAAACTTTTCTACGAAAATTTCATATTCTATAGACAAAAGCATGCATTTTCCAATGTAGCTTAATAAAGATTCTTGAAATCCATCCTAATTTTTCCCCTTATAGGTGTATGTAGCCCCTTTAAGGGAAATGTTAAAGGAAATGGATTAATTATTTCTTAGGTGTTGTTATGGGTGTCAAGTATACTCAATGTATAATTTATATAGAATTAATAAATTGTAGTTCTTTGTTAATCGTAATATTCATATAGGGTGTCCCGCCTATCTTGACTATTTGGAATTAACGTTTAACATTTGTTTATGCGGAAATACTGGACTAATTAAATCTTATTTTATAAGAGATGTTTTAGGAAATATGTACATTAGGGAAAGTGTTGTGAGGCATGTTAGGTACACTGAATACACAATCCATATAGAATTTTAGTTGTTCTTGATATTAGGTTGTGGCATAATGAATGTCGTCTCGGGACTGTGAAGTTTCAGCAATTGTAATTTTGCTTTAAAGAGAAGATTGTGTTACTAATATGTTACAAGTTCAGTGATCCTAGTTTCATGAAAATCAAGATGACTTAAATAAAGCGAGCTGACAAACGACATTTATTATGCAACAAGCTAACAGCATGACACTTCCTACTTGAAGTGTTAAACCCCTTCATACATGAGTAATAAAGAAGAAAACAATTGCGAAACTACGTAAAATCATAATATGATCATTGTTATAGATTTTCACTGACTGTAGATTATCTGGACAGTAACAAACCTCAACAGGCTATATTTACGTCTACACATCCCGACAGAAGTTTCCTGCAGATAGGGTAGATGTCCTACTTAGTGCCACGTAAACATTGTACTATAATTATTTTACATACTGCTCAACCAAAATATCGTCTGAGTTTGGAAAATAACATTATTTAACACCTTTTTCATAAAACAATAGTTTCATGCAGTAAATATGACGCATTAATTGATAATACATTAAAACCTGCGAGCAATCCCAGTGTCCCTGTAACTGTCACCTAAGAAGTTAATGTAATATTTATATACTTTGAACAATTTATTTTGTACAATAGATACAGGTATGAATAGTAAAATTACAGCTCTACCTTTAGTATGATTCCGTCATCACTTCCTACATATGTAGTCACGTTTTTGACGCTCAAATTTCACTTACATTTTTAACATTAATTCTTAAGTATCAAGTAGTTACAGCCTACAGGTTGCATGTACATGTATTATTTTGTTTCTATGGAAATCAGAGCTCCAATTTAAGAGTAAAAGTTGTACGTACACAAGTCTGTATACGTTCCGTTTTTATTAAGTGAAATAAATAAAGTGTAGCCCCAAATAATACCTCGTTTACGAAACACAGAATCGCTTACTAAAATCGATTTTCACTCGGACTATTCATAAAACGTGTTCGTACAAGACCACATTATCCAACCACGATCATAGTAAAATATGATTTTATTATAAACGATATATCGCAGTGTCGCACGGATTCGTTTAAAATTAACCGAGACCCGTGCAAGCAGATATTTTCCAAACCACCGGTGCGTTTCTAAAATATTCAAAGCAGTTTCGGTGAATATCGCCCCCTCCGCCACTCCCCTCCACACAATGCGTTCATCCGCCTTTCCACCCGAAACGAGTACCATTCTCCATCCCGGTGCATTGAAAACGCGACAACGCGGACGAATTTTACGCGGAAACTCGAGCGGATTACAGGTTGCGTCGATTGCCCCGCCCGGCGTGGTTCGTTCTGCTGGAAAATATACGATTCGTCGACCTCCGTTCCCGCAGTTCTCGAATAATTCGTGAGACAACTGCAAAAGGCGAACAATTACCGTGTACACGCTAGGGTAATAAGAGCTTTTGATAAATTTCCGGATTTCCTTCGTTACGGATCCGCGGGGGGGGGGGAGGGGAAGGTAACAAAAATTTTGCAACGAGGCGAACGATACCACCTATCCTTCTTCGCGTAGAAATAAAAGGGCGCACGACTTCCGGTCCCGTTCCTGCCGCCGCCTTCCTTGAAGAACACCTCGCGAAAAGTTTGAGTTACGGCCCATAAAAAAGTTCTCGGTGCCTGGACGATTAAGTTGCGGATAATATAGCGGTCGAACCACGGTCTTCTTCCACTATATACGGCGGAGCAGGAGGGTGAGGTGCGCGCACCTGCCTGAATGCACGTAACGACGCCTGTGTAGGATGGGCGATGGGTCGCGCGGCAAAGTGCTCCACTACGTTAATACTAGGCAACTCACCTAAATTCAAGCCTCTGCCCTGCTTCCCGAGGAACACCCGGGTCAAAAGAATCCCGAAACAGTTCAACATCGAAGGGCGGTAGCTTCATTTATGCATCAGGTGTGGCTGCCGCGTGTTCCGTGCATCGATATTGGCGCAAAGTGGGAATATCTTGTATGTTTTGAAAAATGTAGAGGGATTGCTGGGAATGGCTGCTTTACTTTAGCGAGTATTAAGTATTTAAGGTTGAACCGAACCCTTTAGCTACGGCGGAGCTAACCGAACAGGGTGGTAAATTCGTGAGCAAACACGGTTTCTGCTAGAGGAAAAATGGCGTAGGGAATGGGTC